>NC_045437.1:8531602-8617192 GCF_002776525.5 Piliocolobus tephrosceles
ATAATTATAAACATACATAATATAAATATGTCAAGAGTAGGAAATAGAAATTATAGGTTTTGGCATCCAGATAAACTGTTAAGAGCAATTTAAAAACTAGATTATAAATATTTTTCTGCTTTCCTCTAAAATATTGTGATTCAAATTCTAATATGGAAGCATTATAAATTATACATTAGATTCTATCTTTTCAACCTTGTACTATATAACCTTGTACTCTTATTATAAATAACCTGTTATTTTTAAATGTTTTCCTTATTTCACGTAACCACCTATAAACGTAGCTCTCATCTAGAAAAGTGGCAGGGAATGACATGGGACATGTAACATTTTGCAAAATTAATGCATTTTGATAAACATTATGTAATAATTCATATGGTTGGTGCTACTACTCAAAGCTTTTATACTAATGCCTCTGGTGATCTTTAGGGGGAATTCAGAGAGAACTAAATGAGCACTTAAGAATGAACTTTCAAGTACCTAAAGAAAAGGTCTCCGATTATAATGAATTTCTTATTGAGGGATTTCTAGAATTTTAGCTCCATCAACATTTGAAAATTTTACAGAAATAAATCTTTCGAAGGAAGAAAGTAAAATGGGAAACAAGGAGGGATGGAGAGAGGAGGGAAAGGAAACAGTGAATCCAATATAACATTTACCATCACAATGAGTAAAAGTAGCGTGCAATTGTCCATACTTGTGTAAGATTAGCTAGCCTTCCATCATCATTAATGCACGAACAATGAAAAACTTTAATGCTTAAAAAGTATTTACAAGAAAGTCCCTGTGTCTCACGTGTATAATGGCTTAAATCCTGATACACCTGAGAACACTGAGCAATGAAAAAAGACTCAAAGAAGTTATTTTTGTCCCAACAACAGCAGCCTGAAGCACTTCCAAAACAGAAGATAAATATATATTTTCTCTAAGGTGCGATAAAAAACTTAAGGGTAGAATTGTAATATATCTGACATATATAAAAATTCTTATTTTGTATGAAAAGAAAAAAAGTCATATCCACAAAGGAAGGGAAAGGAGTTGAGGAAAATGTGATATAAAAATAGATTATTGCAAAGCATTGGATGGTTAAATCCATTATCTGGATTCCGTCCTCATTTCATTAATTCTGTAACTTTTGTTATAGTTTAAGGTATTTTTTAAATTATTCAGCCTTCAGTGTGCTGAATACAATAAAGAAATTAAACATGTGAGGAAGACAAGTGGTACCCTGACAATGGTCACTTGTGACAAGACTGGAGATTTATGTGGACACGGAGTCCACTAACTTGGGAAGCTAAATTAGTTTATTTCCAGTTGTGCATTTGGATTCTATTTGATTCTCTGCCACTATATCCAAGAGGCATTTCTAGTGTTTGGCTCTTCGACCCAGAGTCACTGCAGAGTAAAAGAAAAGCTTTTGTATTTGTGTGTGTTACCGTACCAAGCATTATCAGGGAGGTAATGATGAAATACCCGCTTCCACGCACTGGGCAGCTCGTCACCATGGCAACAGATCATTATATAAAGTTCATCAATTCAGCTGGTCGTTATCCCAAAGCAGCAGACAGCTAATATGTTAAGGAAAGTTCTTTCTCTTAACTTGTAAATGAGCAACTGAATTAAATTGGTCTTGGCAGTGGGAGCTCAATATTACATTTATACAGAAAAGGAGAATTCAAAGAAGAAAAAAAAAGGTCTTCTTGGCTAGTGAATACTTGAAAAGGAGAATTTAATTCACTCAGTTATCAGATTCAACTAACGGCTTATTTTTTTCCTTGAAAAGGATAGCCAGTCAGTTTAAACTTTCCGGGTCATAAATTAAAAGCAAAATTTTAAAATCACAAAGTATTGTTATTTTAAACCATATTCTCATAGCCTGACCCTCTGCGTGTAAGTTCTGGAGAGCCGGCACTAAGGAATGCAGCCTGCCTTGTTCACTGTGACCCTGTTGGTTTCCAGAACAAAGCCCGGCACATAGTAGGTGCTCAAGCAGAGACATGTTCAGTGTGTGGCCTCTGGGGCACAAGGGCCCAGGTTAAACTCCAGACTCCCCCAGTTACAGGCTGTGTGACCAAGCGCAGATCACTAATACCTCTGTTGTCTTCTCCCCGGTGCCCAGCTCACAGGGTCGGGGGCCTCTAAGTGAGTTTACCCGTATGTTTGCTTGGATGGCACCTGGCACACAGGACACAGTGTATAAGAGTTTGCTGTTATTCTTTTCTTGTTAATGTTTAGCTTGTAAATGGTAAGTCCTATTCAAGTTTTGTCTAAAATCAGCAAGATCCCTGCTTCACCACTACTCACTGCACATATGCCAGGGGGAGAAACGACATCTCTTTTACAGCTGCTTTGGCTGCCTTGCTGAACAAAACCTCAAAAGCTCCTTGCAGTACCCTAAATCATAAGCCAGCGCTTATAGGAAATTTACCACTGCGTTTCCTGTGAATAAAAACCGTATTACTTTTAAAACAAGAGTGCAATTAATAGAGTCCTCTGGGTATGCTTTCTAAACTCTCATCTAACCCACAGCTTAAATATAACTCCAATCATTCTGTTAAGGAAGCAATTCAAGTTTCTAAAAGGAAATTACTTGCCTTAGATTTATTGTATCTAAATTACAAAACAACCACCCAGTTGGTGAGGTTGGCAGCCCTTCTCTGACAGTCACCAGGCAGGCATCCAGAGTCTAAATTACCCTCTAGCCCCCAGTGGTGAAATTTATACTGTGTCTGGTCCCATTAGTTGTCAATTGAGATGGTTGAGAAAAATCTATGCTAAGCACTTTTGCACTTTTGAAACATTAATTCCAAAGGAAAAAAGAGAGCTCTCTTACTCAGTGGAATAAGAAAATTATTTTGTCATTTTTCTCAGTGGCTACATTACACCAATTACAACTAGTGCCTGATGTTCCAAGTTGTTTGTTAGCTCGTTATGAGCTTTCTTTAGGCACTGTCTTCTCCATTTCTGTGGTTTCAAATAAAACCTGAGGCTGCCATTACTGACCTAAACCTTCCTCTCTGGCTTCAAAGAAGGCTTTCCAACCAACTCTCAGGCATACCGCATGCAGCTAGAACTCAGTATACCCCAAACTGGAAACTCAATGTCTCCCCTTTGTATAAAATCTGTCCGTGCACCTGAAATCCTGAATCCACTGGCTAGGATGACATATTCAATCTGACTATCCTACTATTCAGCTTCATCTCCTCTCTCTTCACCCACAGCTGCAGCTCATTTCAATGTCTCCCCCTTTCCAGAACACCCCAGTTTCTAGATCTGCATGCTTTGCATGTTCTGTGCCCTCTCCACCAGGCAGCCATCTCCCCATCCCCTAAGAGCCAGCTCCCAGGTCTCTGCTCCAGGTGGAGCGGGGGCCTTTTCTCACCTCCCAGCCCAGCTCAGTGCTCCCAAAGTCTGTGTGCTCATAGAAGGTATTCTTCCTTCAACTAAGATGGTGCATTGAGTCAAACCAAAGAATAAATGTCTGTCTTTTATGGGACATAAGCTTTCCTTGGTGTGATGTGCTGAGCTTATCCTTATTCATGACACCTTCATGCTCTCAGGATACAGTAGGCTGTCAGTTGAGGCTTAGTGAATGAACATACGAGGATTTCACAATCCTAGAATCATGCCTCAGAAGTCAATCTTTAAGCTCAAGGTGGAAATATGTCTTTCAATTTTCCTGGTTATTGTCAAGAAATAGCAGAATAACCATGTTAAAAAGTTCTATAGGTGTCCGGAGCACACAGGTCGCTCCTAACTTTCTATGCACCCCTCTCACTGACCACTCCACTGAAAGTTGCCCAAGAGGTGAGAAGCTGAAGTGAGGTGGGGTGGGGTGGGGATCTGAAAAGGAAGGTGTGACAGGAGAAGAGCCCTAAGTATAGCAGAGTGGTTCCCAAGCTTTATGACTAGAGAAGCTACTCAGGGAGACGGCTGAGATGGACCTCCCAAGTGCAACCCCTGAGACTGTGATTTGGGAGGTCTGCAGTGGGCCTGGGGACCATCGTCAATTATTAACATTCTAGGTGTCTCTAACTCAAAGCATCTAGGATGATCCTTTGACCAACAATAAGGGACTGTTTTTAGTCCACATCACCAGATGCCAACAGAGAGGCCACTGATGAAGAAGCTTTGAGTCTTGACTATTCTTTAACTTCCAGAAGCCCTTATGTAAAGTGCTAATCATGGTGCCAAGATCAAGGGAAGCACTTTCTGTGTCTCTGTCATTGTTACCATGTGGATGAGGGGGAGGAGGATGCCATGGCCAAGGGCCTCCCTCCATCACGGAAGCTCTTCTTTCCATATATTAAAACTGCTACAGGAAAAACCAATGGGCAGGGATACTACCTTCAACCTGTGAGTGACAGGGGCTGGATGGACATTGCTTCCAACTTAATGAGTGATAAATAGTGTGATTCTTGCTTGACAGATGCAAAATCTGAGGTTTGCAGAGGCTACATCATTTTCTGACAGCACCCAGCTTACAAGAGGTAGAGGGAATATTTGACTCAAATGCACCTGGAACAAAGGTTTAAATGTTCCTCCAGGCCATGTTGCTGTGGCTTGATCCTTTTCTAAGTACTTTATTCATATATTAATCTCATCCTTGTTCTAAAATCCTAGTGCATCAACCATCACCCAAAGAGTTACATTTAACACACACTTGAGTCATTCCTTAATGACATCACAAGACTCAGGCCCCTCTGCCAAAACTGAAACCTCCCTGAAGTTAAGGATGAAGCATTTGAGTTACAAAAGAAGAAAAAATCCTGGGAGTCTAATGTACAGCAAGGAGACTAGAGCTAACAATGCTGTATGGTACACTTGAAATTTGCCAAGAGAGTAGATTTTAAGTGTCCTTACCACAAGAAAAAAGCAAGCAAGCAAGCAAGCAAGAAACAAAGAAAGAAAGAGAAAAAGAAAAAGGTAACTTTTTCTGATGGGTATGTACATATGCCAGGGGGAGAAATGACATCTCTTTACAGCTGCTTTGGCTGTCTTGCTGAACAAAACCTCAAAAGTTCCTTGCAGTGACCTGATGGATATGTTAATTAGCTTGACTGTGGTGATGATTTCACAATGTGTTCGCATATTGAACCAAGTTGCAGACCTCAAATATATACACTTTGTATTTTTTTAAAACCCTTAATAACCACGTCTTAAGTTTCTCTTATATCTTGAACTTCACATAGTAAGTAATGCGTCCTCTCTCCATGCTTATTTATTAGTCATGGAGTAATACATATATAATGAGTTTGGCTTTGTTTAGATAGTTGGATGATAGCCACCGCATGTAAACGTGTTGAGTTGCTGTCGCACCCTT
This sequence comes from Piliocolobus tephrosceles, assembly GCF_002776525.5. NCBI lineage: Eukaryota > Metazoa > Chordata > Mammalia > Primates > Cercopithecidae > Piliocolobus > Piliocolobus tephrosceles. Next base: position 8,536,926 of record NC_045437.1, read on the forward strand.
GTTTAGTACTTACTAACTGGACTTTTCCTCTAGGAGCAGAACTGTGTAATGTTCATGTGATGCAAAACACACACCCGGCCAGGCTGGGCTTGCTCACCTGACATTCTTCTATTGTTTTCCATCTGCCCTTGAATAAATAAAACCCCAGCAGAGCCAGAGGCTCTCCCACTCTCCTCTCCCTTCTACACATAGAGCAGCTTCGGTGTGGCCTCTGACCAGGACTGACTATTCCTTCAGCTGCTTCATGACAAGGAGGGGCCTCCAGGCTGCTCAGGTCTGTGGTGGGCCACTCAAATAACACTGCCCTCGTGATAATTACTGACTCAGAACTACCAACGATTTGCCCCAGGACACAAGTACTCATTATTTCATTTGCTCATTGGGTGAATATTTATTAAGAGCTTATTTGGGTCATATTCTAGCTTAGCTGCTCTTGTTGCAAAAATATCAACTTCCAAAGGTTTTCTGATGTTTGGACACTGGGCTCAATGTCCACTGATTTCTTTCGCCTGAGGGAAAGTGTTACTTGCAGGGAATTATTTTCACCTGTCAGTGTTCTGTCCGGGAGGCGTGAGCCACAGTGAATGGTGCATATGAATTAACAAGTCAGGAGTGACAATGCCTCCCTTTTTCTAGCCGAAGTATGAACAACGTCTGTGCATTCTGAGGGCTTTCAAATGCTTCGGTGTCCTACTTCCCATGTCCAGCCTGCTAGGGTGGAGGAACCTTAGTTGTGTGCAGGAACATGGATGACTTATTTGCAAGAAATGTGGAATGAAAAATCAATGTAAAACTTGGATACACAACACAGTTCTTCACTTCTGGGAACTTATTTTGAAGTAAATACTCATGCATGTCACTAGTACTTTGTGCCATACTCCACTCCCCAACATGTACATGTTATAGGAACCTACACTTAGATGTAAACAGATTAACTCTACAATAAAAAATAACAGACAGGGCATGTATATTGAAATAGGCTGAATGTTTGTGTCCCCACCCGGCCCCCCCACCAGATTTCGAGGTTGAAATCCTAACCCCCAATGCGATGTTATTTGGAGGTGGGGGGCTTTGGGAAGTGATTAGGTCATGAGGGTGGAGCCCTCATCAATGAGATTGGTGCCCTTATAAAATAAGTCTCAGGGCCCTGACTTGTCTCTTTCCCCTGTGAGGACACAGGGAGAAGGTGGCTACTTATAAACCACAAAAGGGTCCTCATGAGAACCCAAGCATGCTGGCATCCTGATTTCATGGCTTCTCATCCCCCAGCACTAGGAGAAATACATTTCTGTTGTTTCTAAACCACCCAGTCTACACTAGTTTTTTATAGCGGCCAGTACTAAGACAGGTATATAATACAGGAGATCCCTTCGTTCACCAACAGTCCTACTGGGGAATTTCCAGCCATCCTTTGGGTGGTGCCCTGCACAGAGTTTGACCTGAAGCCTACACCCTCGTCCTCCCTCATCCCAGGACCTACATGTTGGTTGGGTCAAGAGAGCTGAGAGAAGAAGGGGTTTCAAATGGGAGAGGGGCTGGAATTCCTCTGCTATCCTCCTGAAAGAAACAGAAAAAGTGAAAGCCAAGTGGTGAGAGTGAAAAACTAGAAAGATAGCGAAAAGATGCCTGCACTGCCATCAGTCCTTCCTTGTGAACACAGGTCCTCCCATAATGTTTTCAACTCACACAATTCTGTCCTTTTTTTTCTTTTAAAACACAATCTGGGGAAGGGGTTCAGTTGATGTTTGACAGTGAGAGAAATTCATTCACCCTGAACGTTGACAGGATTTGGTGAGCATAACCCAGGGACTGGTAACAGAAATGATGGGAAGGGCTGTGGACTTTGAGAGTCTGAAATACGAAAGCAAACAGCAAACATCTGCAGGGCAGGAAAGGCTCAGCTGGCAGCTGAGGGGCAGGAGCGGCAGTTTTCTTAAATGTCGATTTAGAGAAAAATGGTTTTAAATTGGGACTCACGGTTGAAATGACAAGCTGAAAGATTCAGCCACTAAACGTGCCCCACACTAATGATGCAGAGTCCAGGGCCTCCAGCTCTCTGGCTTCCACTGACTCTCCAGTGAGGCTCCCCAAATCTTTTCATGGATGCAGATTTACTTACGATCTATGAGGAATCCCAGCCCAGTTCTTACTGGGAAGCAGGAAAATTATGAGTCTTAACCATTTCACTGCTTTCCTTAACTGGGATATAGGTGGCGGAGACGCATTCTGGTCCCAACACTAGCTATATGTCCTCCAACCAACCACACAGGCTGTGGCAAGGGTTCCAGTTAGACAGCAGGAGTCAGAAGACTTGGGGGACAAGAGGTCGGTGCCTGGAGATGGGGCGGAAGGAGCGGGAACCAACTCACAGGGCACAGGAATGGCTCTGATTTTGAGATGGGGATATGTCCTGGGACGCAGGACAAAGCTCAGACACAAGAGCAAAGAATTGTTCAGTTGAGATGTCAAAGGCCAGGTCACTCAAACTGCATGAAAGACTCAGAGCTGAGCCAGGACAAAAATGAGGTAGCACTGACCCTGGGCCCCTGAGGTCCTGGCAGGCCCTGACTCCAGGCCGGAAAAACTCCAGAATCCGGGGAACTAGAAGTGCAGGTTAAGCGACCCCAGCTGTAAGTGTTAGAAGGTTCCAAAGACAAGCTGCCAGGTGAATCACCACAGGTCAGCAACCCCATAAAGCCCCAGACACCTGGCTATTATCCAATCCATGCACAGAGAAATGAATGCTGCCTAGAGATATTTAAAACGCCAACACTGTGTAATCAATATGATTTCTAATTGAAGGAAAATTATAGTTTAACTCAAAGAGCAGCAGCTCCTTGTGAAGATTGCCATTTACACACAATTTACCAAGGACAAATCAAGGCATTTGTGGTTGAAACTAATTTTTTCACTATGAATCAGTGTTCTTCTGTTAAGGACAAGGTCAGATTTTTAAAATTAATCAAATGATCCTATCATTGAGGGCCTAAATGAAGTTTCTACCCTGATAATTAATCTTAGCGATCACTTCAATACTAAAAATAATAATTTTTTAACTAAAATCCCTTAATCATACTTGGGTATTCAAAAAATTAATTACTAAATTTTTATCATGGTCACAAATACATGAAAATTGAAGCCTACAAAAACCTCTAAACTGTTCTGGGGGTGTGGAAATCAAATTCTACCTGGCAAAACTGAAGATCACTTTAAAGGATTTTTTTACTAATTTCAGACAACAACGCTCAATATTTTAGTAACACAGGAGAACAATTCTTAACATATTTTCTGGTTACAAGAAAGGCATCTTCAGTTTCTTGAGCAAACTTTCCTTTCCTTTATCTAATTTTAATTCCTCAAAGAAACATACTATGTATTTAACCAGATTCATGATATTCAGCTGAAACACAGTGGTTAGAGTAGAAGTAGGTAGCAAGAAAGGCCCTGCTAAACAATGCTTTAATCTCAAAATGGTTTAAAACTTGCAAACATAGCTGAGCTTTCACAGCCTTCAAAATCCAGAATCTAGTGATAAGTGTTTCTCTTGGTCAGAAACTTATGAAACGTGTGTTGATTGCTCTTAAATGGGAAAACAAAGTCAAAAGCTCTTTACCGCTGTTTTCATATTGTTCCTGTTTTGGGATTAGTCAAAATAACAAAATGGAGCTGGTGAAGACCTGAAGAAAGGATGAACGCACACAGGGACGGATGGCTCGCTGCTTTCCAATAACTCATTCATTCACCATTTATTTTGCACTTACTATAGTCAGACAATTCCAAACACGGAAAGTTGTTTTCTTCACACTGTTGTTTGTTTGTTTGTTTGTTTTGTTGTTGTTTTGGTCTAGAATAACTGGCTACATAAGTATAACTTCAGACATTCTCAACTTTAGGAGCATCTTTAGTCCATTCAGGGTGCTATAATAAAATACCATAGATTGGGGGGTGGGGTTATCAACAACAGAGATTTATATCTCATAGTTCTAAAGCCTGGGAGGTCCAAGATCAGGGTGCCTGCAGATTTGATGTCCGGTCACAGCCAGTTCCTCAGAGATGGCATCTTCCTTCTGTGTCTCACATGGTGGAAGAAGGGAGGGATCTCTTTGGGATCTCTTCTATTAGAGCACAATCCTCTTCATGAGAAATCCATCCTCATGACCTAATCACCTCCTAAAGGCTCCACCTCCAGATACCCTCACATTGGGGATTAGGTTTCCACTTATCTTCAATCTGGAGGGACACAAGCACTGGGACGATTGCAAGAGGGCTGGTTAATGACAGGCTACTTTGATTCTTCAAACAAGGTCTCATTAACACATTGCATGTCCTCAGCTTCTCTCAGGAAATGTGGCTCTGACGAGTAGGATAGGATCCTGTAGGAAAAGCATTGCCCCTAGGGACACAGCTCAAACCATCATTCCTTTCTTAACATTATGAAAACATAACATTATGGAACTCCACAGCATCCTTTGGTAAGAATTCTGTTTAAACACCAGAAAATACCACACTTAAGAAACATAGTGTTGGACTTCTCTAGGTTTCAAAAAGGAAAGAGAGATGAAAATACTATAAAGCAATAAATAATGGAGCAGATTTTTAGGCTGTTTTGAAACAACCAAAATGAAAGTAATTCTGATGTTGACATCTCTGCAAGCGACAAATACTGTTTTCCCCATGCCTGGGACAAGTATGCAGTTAGACTTGGGCATTGTCAGTAATTGCACCACTGTAAATTACAGCTTACTGCAGACATCCTGGTGTAAGGAAATGTTCTAAGTGTTAATTTGCTGGGAGATTTGAGGCATTTGTTTCCACTAATGACTTCCAGGTGGGAAGTGCGATATTGACAGTTGCACCTTACTTCCTACTCCCAACCCTCTCTTACTCCCAGATATGTGAAATATCTTCCTTCTGTTCCTCAAGGTATCTCGGTACCCTCATCTTTTCTGCAAAGGCTTTTTTGAAAAGATGTGGTTAGGTACCTTTTCTTCCAGTCACTCTGCTGTGTAACAACTCCTGGAGGAAAGTTTGTCTGTAACACCATTGTTACCGCTATTTTATCACGCATTGGAGGATGCACCCATTCCTTCCATGTCCTTCAGAATGCACTGCTGTCTGTTTTAGAATTTAATTACAGAGGTCAAGGCCTAAACGTGCTTAGTAATGGCTGGTCATCATTGCCAGGCAGGGGCATCTATACAAGTTAACAAGGATGACAGGATGTGCTTAGATCGAGAATAAAAACACCAGACACTCAAAATCAAGGCAGAAAAAAAATCCTATAAGGAATTTGACTTCTGTGATTAGCTTTCTGTGATTAGCTGTGGTTCCACTTTGCACCAGTAAATACAGTCCAAGCAACCTCACTCCTTCAGAAAGTCTCTGTTACCGTGTCCTTCATGTTAGACTACATCATAATAGGAAGCTTTACTCTGCAGACCTTTGAAGGGGTAGGAGACGACAGCTCTGTGGTGATCTGAGCATGGAGTCAGAGGTCTCCCTGAGCAAAGATTCCGTTTGTTAACACATCACAGCAGAATCAAATTATTCCAGATTTTACGGTTCTAAGAAGAATTTTGTTTTCTGATTTCACAGCTTAGAGAATGACTATGGTGGGCCAGGTGGCAGCAATTTTATATACTATTCTAATACTCAGCAGCAAGTGGAGGTGTGGTAGAGTTCTAAAATTCTGCTCTCTGCATCTCCAAAGGAATTGCAAAGGTCATCAAGTTCCTATGTGTTTGTGGGCGGCCAGGTTACTCCCAAGCAGTGGATACTCTTCTCTTGCAGGATTCCTTAAATCCTCTCAGTGGCCCTTGAATAACTGGGTGTCAGAGACGCAGCACAGCCTGGGACACAGATGCAGTCACCTCACTGCCTGTGTTTCTGCCTCCAGGTAGGCACGTGTTTATGCCCCAGTTAGGAAATGAACACACATCCCGTTGGCAGTATAAATAAAGGGAAGAAGGAAAGTGCAGAGATGGCTAGCGGGGTGCAAGCGGAGATGGCGGTGGCCTTTACACATTTAACGCTGACAGGTAGGGGTTTCGTGTGTTCGCTCACTTGGTTTCAGTTAGTAGGAAATTACCCTCTGAATGCCATCCAATATATGGCATCTTCCTCTTGTCCTTCTCTTCTACATTCCAGAATTTTTCTTTTTCATTTAGACATTTGCTTATGGAGCGTTTGTGAAAATGGAAAATAACTCCGCTTGGTGGAAGCACTTCAGCCAGGTTTGGATAACTAGATGTAGAGCAAATAACCAATGTAATGACTCATGCAGCACCAACCAGAAGAACAATTTCTCCCTTTAAATAGGAAGAGCCCTCGTAATTGTAGTCCTAGCTGTTTGCTCCAAGGAAATCCATTTTACATTTAATTTTAAACTTTCAAAATTAAAATCTATTTAGAGGGTTTTTGGGGGGTGAGACTAAGAGGTGGTATCTGTAAGATAGAGGGCATCTAATAGACCTCCTACCATAGGCAGATTCCTGAAACAGTCCCTACCATTCCCAACCCCTAGTGTTCATGTTCTGTGTAGTCCTCTCTGGTGAATACTGACCAGACCTATGAATATGACGGTGTGTCACTCCTGTGATTAGATCACATGACATGGTAACAGTGAAGGAATCCTGCAGATAAAAGTTAGATTACAAATAAGTTAACTTTAAGTTAATCAAAAGCTGGATCATCTTGGACGAGCCTGAGTTAATCCCTAAAGGGCCTCTCTGAGAAGACAGGCTCTCTTTGCTGGTTGCATAGAGTAAGTGGCCACATTGAAGAAGGATATGGGCGGAAAGCTGCAGGTGGTCTTAGGATGTGAAGGTAAACTCTGCCAACAGCCAGGAAAAACCTACGGCCCTCTGTCAACACCATGAGGTAATAAACTTTGTTAATTAACTGAATAAGCTTGGAAGCTAACTCCTCGCTAGTCAAGCCTTCAGATGAGACTGCAGCCCTAGCTGGCATCCTGATTGCAGCCCATGTTCTACGTCTGTATCTCGGAAGACTGGGGATGGGATTGATAGAAACACTGCTCTGAGGTCCAGAAGGGATGCGATAGTGAGCACGTGGAGATGGAGGGGTGAGACTGGAAACATTTACAGATGCATTTCCCCATGACAAGTGCAAAACTGGCTGCTGACACCCACAGGTAAAGTGCTCGTACCAATCCCCCATGGTCCTCCATTCTGCTGTCTCCCCCAACCCCCTGCCCCACCTCACTCCCAGCCTTAGAGTCACTCATCTATTAAGAAGTTGTCTAGATGTGTATAGATTTCCTCAACTCGCTCCAATCTCTATCCACCCCAACTTCCTATGAAAAACAGCACAACTTCCAACTTTAATGGACCTGTTTCTCTCCCCACATTGCACATTTCTTAACACTGAAAGCCCTGCCTCCCCCATCCCATCTTCCTGTTTCATTTTTTCATATTTAACATTTAATGTAACTGCTTGTTTTATTGCTTCTGCCCCCCTCCAAAATATACACTTCCTGAGATCAGGATATCTGTCTATCTTGTCCATTGCTGAACGCTCTCCAGTGAATTTTGGCACAAAAACTCCAGTGTCCTCTTTTTCAGGAAAGGACACCAGAAGTATCAACTGTCCAAACCAAAAACATCAGGAGTCATTCTTTTCTTTTTTTTTTTTTTGTATTTCTTGAGACGGAGTCTCGCTCTGTCGCCCAGGCTAGAGCGTAGTGGCATGATCTCGGCTCACTGCAAGCTCTGCTTCCCGGGTTCCCGCCATTCTCCTGCCTCAGCCTCCCGAGTAGCTGGGACTACAGGTGCCCGCCACCATGCCTGGCTAACTTTTTGTATTTTTTAGTAGAGACGGGGTTTCACCATATTAGCCAGGATGGCTTGATCTCCTGACCTCGTGATTCGTCCACCTCGGCCTCCCAAAGTGTTGGGATTACAGGTGTGAGCCATCGCGCCCAGCCAGGAGTCATTCTTAATTGCAACCATTCTCCCACTCCTCCAAAACACCTGCTGCATCTGTCAGTTTCTCTTCAAGAAATTAACCAAGAGCAGCAATTCTCAAACTGATAGGTGTTCCATTATCACTCCTACAAGAAGACTTCTCACATGTTTTTCCTGATCGTCCCCTCACTCAAGAAATTTTACTAGAGATATTCTGTACTGTATATTTGCTTGTATAGTGCACATCTATTTGAACAAAAATAAGATTTTTTGTCCTCCTAAGAAGTAATGCTTGCTTCCTTGAGGGTGACACCTGCCTATCTTCAGGCTGAGCCTGCCATGCTCACCTTCTCCTAGACCACCTTGATGACTGCAATAGCCTTGACGCCAGCCTATTCTCCCTCACTCAATTACAATGCAATGACATCTAGAATGCCTGCTTATTTTTATACAATGGCAGATCCTGTAGCAATACAGTACTGTTAGTGTAGAAAGAAATTTTACCCCAAATTTTACCCTCCTTCTACCTTTTTTGTTACCCTCTGATTCATTCTCCAGGATTTATAGATAGTAATCTTTGAAAACATGCCTCATATCATGTAACTTTTCTTCTTTATAGAACTTTCAGTAATTATAGTTCTGCTTAGATTAAAATCTGAAATTTTAAACATAGCTAGAAGGTACATGTTAGCTATCCCTACCTGCATCTGGAGCCCTGAAACTCTACAGGGTTGAATGAACTCCAGGCATTGTTGGATACCTTACTGTGGTTGCCTAGAAAACAGAGCGAAGGATTCAAGGATTTGGTGCTAATGCATTATTGGCGGTGCAATCCCAGGGCTGTGTGGTGAGGGAAAGGAATATGGAGCAGGAAAGAGCAGGGAGTGATGCTACATGATTTGTTACCAAGGTGCTCTTCCTTTATGATGAAACAGAAAGGGACATCTGCTTGGCTACATGAGGAGCCTGCCCTTGGACAGTCGCCTGGAGGTGAAAATGGAAGGGGAATTCACCAGTTGCATTTTGCTCATATCCCACATCCCTCTGGGTGAGGCTTGCTTCACGAGAGTTCATCCTCCTGCCCTTCTGGGCTGCAGCTACCAGCTCCTCCAGCACCTGCTTGAGAAGCCATATCCCACTCCCAGAAGAGTGGGATCTCATCCAAGCCCAGGTGTAGCAAGAGCGCCACAGACGCCTGACCACCAGCTCCTCAGCATCACCTGGAAGAACCTCCTGGTCCTGCGCAGTAATCTGTCAGCCATGGTGGTAGCTGAAGCAGAGCATATGGCTGAGGGTTCAGGGTCAAGTAAGGCTGAAAGAACTTGCTGTTGAACTCATGACCTGACCAACCAGCAGTCCTTCTGTTATCTGAGCTCCTTATGCTCCACTGCACCCAGAGTCTTGGTTCAGGTGACACCTTATTGCTTCTTCCTCAGGTAGTAAAATGAGTCCCCAACACCTCACTCACCCTCTTTCCACAATGTCTTTCCTGAGATTTTTGTTCTGATTTGCTTCTTCGGCTAGCAGCCAAGGTTTTCTGTTTCTGAAGTAGGAATCACAGTACATTATCCCTAAATTTTCCATGTACCTTTATTTTTGATGGAAAGATTACCCTAGAATAACATTCTTGAGTCGCATTTATTTTCCTCTAATGTGTGCATATATTGTTCTACTTGAAATCTGGTATTGAGGGTTCCCCTATTTGGTTTTCCTTTCTTTCTCAAACTTTCTCACATCATTTGGCTGAATTTAGCCCCTAATTAGTCTTATTTTGTGTTTGTAAAAGAGATTTTTTGTTTTCTATTCCTTGAGATTTTCATTTTTGAGACTGTCTGCCTTTCTTTTATTCTTCGGTGAGTATAATATGCTCAATTCACATTTTCTTTTTCTCAGAATTTTGTATAATCATGTTTCACAGATTTATACAGCTACAGACTATCCTGAGATCATGTGACTTTCTTTCATTTTTGGTTACTTTTATTTCCTCCTCAATACCTAAATAATTATTTCTGTATTCTTGGAATTCAAAAACTTACAAGGCTAGTGTTCATTTATTCTGAATCAATATTGCGCAAATACAGTGTGTTTTGAAACTTGCAGACTCAATTCTTCCTTTATTTCAGGGTAATTTTCTTCAATAGTGTCTTTGGGCATGAGTTTTTAGCTCCACAGACAGGGTTCTTTGGTTCAAAGACACCAATCACTCTGTGTGTTCCACGGTTTTGTGGGTCCTTCATATTTAAAACCTTATCTTTTATTTCTACATGTTCCATCTTAATCACTGAAAACATTTACTCTCTGTTTAAGCTTTAGGTGTGTTTTTGTTTCCATGAAGTTTCTAGTTTAATTGTTACTCTTGTAGTAGAATAGAGCATCATTGTGATCTTCTATTTATTCCCCCATCTCTGTGAACTTCCTTTTCATCTCATTTTGTCTCTTTCATCATTTCAACTCTGGGTACTTACTTTATTTACATTGCTCTTCCTTTTTTTCCAAGCAAAGTAACTTTGTGGCACATGCCCTTTTGCTCCTGCTGGGATACCTTCTATTGCATCTGCTTTTCTGTAGACTGAAGTGACAGGACAGGGATGCAGAGAAGGAAGCTCAGCTCAGGCTGCCTCTTTGTTGAAGGTCTTGAGCCTTCATCTTTTTCCACCCTTTTTGAGACAGCATCTTACTCTGCTGCCCAGGCTGGAGTACAATGGTGCAATCCTAGCTCATTGCAGCCTCAAATTCCTAGGCTCAAGCAATCCTCCCAAATCAGCCTCCAGAGTAGCTGGGTGCACCACCATACCTGACTAATTTTTAAAATGTTTGTAGAAGTGCAGTGCCACTATGTTGCCCATGCGGGTCTCAAACTTCTAGCCTGAAGTGATCCTTCTGCTTTGGCCTCCCAAAGTGCTGGGATTACAGGTGTGAGCCACCATGCCCAGATCTATTTTTTGAGATTGCTATAAAGATTTCATTCCAGAAACAATCCTGTCTGCAGTCTCATAAACAAGAAGACAGTGCAATGGCAATTCCTTCTTTTCTCTTAAACGAAAATCAACGAAATCCTTTCCTTTTCCTCCCATCCCCTCCAGATAACTCATCAATCCCCCACTTCCCTTCCCTGAAAAGCTTCTAGAAGAGATGCCCTGAGGAGCTGGTTCCATCTGACTTCAGCCAGTGCTCCTCCTCCTCTCCACTTCCTCCTCTTCCCACAAACTGGCCCTGAGCTGTGTATATCAGGGCTGTGGCTTCCATCTGCCCACCCAGTAGTCACATCTGTCCTTACCTTACCGGACCACTCAGTGGCATTGCCTGCCACCGGCCAGTCCCGCATCTGGCTCATTGATTGTTTCCCTTATGGGTGCAGGGCTGGCCCCACCTGCTCAGTCCCTGCTCAGCTTCATCATCACTTCCTAGCGGAGATCGATGCTGACTAGCAAATGCAGGAGCTTGCTGGGCACCCGGGGCCACAGCCCTCTCTGCATGTCTGCTGTTTCTGCTCGCCATCACCTCCCTGGCATCTTACTGACTGGTCTGTTTAGTATCTGCTGGCCCCACTAGAACGTAAGGTTCAGCAGGGCAGGTGATGCCTGTGTGTTCACCAGTTTACTTCCCAGTGCTTCAAATGAACTCCATAAATAGTAAAGGTTCAGTACATAGTAGCAACTTCATGGAAAAAAAAAAAAAAAAAAAAAAACAACTAACTGGTAAATATGTGGTAAATATGTAATTTGGAATTGAGAAGTTCTTTCAACAAAAATATATATTATTGTCAGCAACAAAAACAGTAATTGTGCTCCATGAGAAATGACAATTATACAGAACACTGGACAAAGAATGAGGAGGGGCAGACTCCACCATGAGATGGCTCTGTCTGGGGACCTGAAGGCAGGAGCTGAGCCAGGTCCCTAAGGCTGGCCTCACACACTCAGAGCTGTCTGTGTAATAAACTGACATGGAACATGCTTTCTACACTCTAGTTTCTTTGGAAACTGAAGAGATCTAATTGTTATTTGTAATTTGAAAGTATCGCTGCCTATATTTGCTGTAAATGTTCCATTATTTATGCCCCAAAACATATTCTTTGAACAGTGCCATGCACCGCCATCCACGCAAATATTTTGCTGAAGGCACTGTTTTTGAACAAATGAGAAATCACCATGACAATCCCAAGATAATATTTCACCCAGCAATGTCTTCCAACAAAGCATACCTTTGTCTTAAATTATCCAAATTCAAATGGTCTTGCCAAGAAGACTTATTTTATGAATATGTGAGGAATAATAGCAAAGAAACAAGCCATTGTCTTTCCAATTAAAGTTATGACTAATGTAGTGAAAATAAATTGAGATTTCCAAAGAGAGGCACAGAGGCTGAGGAAGATAAGTGAGCATCACGGGTTTTGCTGGTTGCAGAAAGAGACAGCAGACGTAAAGCTTGAAATTGAAATTGCATGTTTAGAATCTAAATCTAAAACACAAAATCAGAAGATGGTAGAAAACCCCTCAGAGGAGGGCAGCGCTCCTACCTGTGGCCAAATAGATGATGTGGACGAGCGCTTCTCTGCCCTGCACCACGTCGACGGCCACGTGGGAAAAGCGGCTATTGTCCTCCATGAAGGAGGGCACTGTGGTCACCGGCTGCACCACCTCATGCATCAGAATGAACTTCTGAGCATCCTGCAGATTTCTCTCGGTCAGGTTCACGTACAGGCCCTGGTCCACGGTGCCACACTGCAAGGGAAGACAGGCCGGGTTACCAGAGCCAGCAGCCTGGACACCCACAGCTGGCTGTGGCCATCCTAGCTGGAGAGTCACTTGGAAATCAAGTAAGCCACAATCCATGATTGAAGTATGCAAACATGTCTGCTTCTCCATTCTTCCTGCAGCCCCTATCCTTAGCATCCTTTTCATGTTAGATTTGAACTCATATCTTGGGAGTCTCCCAACATCCTCATAAATGAACTGAGAAGAAGTTAAAAAAAAAATTAAAGTGGGAGTGATTGCTAACTTTAAACAGTAGATGCATAGAAACTCCTCCTTTTCTGTCGAGTCACTTGAAAGCTGCGTGGCTAAACACATACTATTATATCTGTCTAATAAATCATGTGGCAAATTGAAAATGCAACAATCAAGACTCTCATATAGATGTATTAGTTTTTCTACTGTAGCAGGGGGTCTGTAAGCAAGACACAGATTTCTAGGTGATAGCATTAGGCCATTCTAATCTGTAAAGCAGAACAGCATTCACATGGGCGACAAAAATACTGTGCTCGCCTTATTGCTTTGAGCTTGTATTTCAAATTAGAAGAAATTATTTAAAAAGGTTTAGAGTCCAGGAATATGGAAAAGAGCGTGGCAAATTTATAAGAAGAATGGGAAATGAGGAAGGAAAGGAGAGGAGTGGGGAGAAGAGAGTAGAAAGGAATAAAGAAGGAAGAAGGAAGGAAAGGTATTTCAGATAGAGCAAGCATCATGGAGATGAATCTGGGGATATACAAGGGGAAAATCAGCCCTGTACAATGCTGGGAAATAAATTCAGAGCTGTGTGGTGGGGAGGCTGGCAGGTGTTATATAAGACTGTTGCTGGCAAGGATGAGGTAAAAAGAGGGATAGAAAGGAAAGCACGGCTTTATTAGGGCCAAGCTCAGAATCAGAAAACTGCTACCGACCTTTCTCACGTCTTTCCATAAACTTTAACTCCTGGTACAAATGGTGACTGATCCCCAGTAGAACTTCACATAAGTAAGTTTGACGGAGAAGAATTTCCAGGCCCATGCCACCTGAAACTACTGTTTGTAACATGTCATGTCTAATATGAGGTTTTATAACAGGTGAGAGGTACAAATGTGTACGAGGGAAATTGCTTTTTTAAAAGTAGACTTTTTTTTTTTTTTTGAGATGGAGTCTCGCTCTGTCGCCCAGGCTGGAGTGCAGTGGCCGGATCTCAGCTCACTGCAAGCTCCGCCTCCCAGGTTCACACCATTCTCCTGCCTCAGCCTCCCGAGTAGCTGGGACTACAGGTGCCCGCCTGTAGTTTTTTGTATTTTTTAGTAGAGACGGGGTTTCACCGTGTTAGCCAGGATGGTCTCGATCTCCTGACCTCGTGATCCGCCCGCCTCGGCCTCCCAAAGTGCTGGGATTACAGGCTTGAGCCACCACGCCCAGCCTGACAATATTTTTACAGCATTTGATGAAATGCTCCATATGCCATAAAATGATAGGATGGTTGTTGACAAAGAGAATCTGAGAGTTAAATGGATTTCATGCATCCAGTCCAAGGCTTAATTGAGTATCACACCCTTGCAGGGACACCCCATGTTCCACAGGCAAAGACTGTGTGAGTTTAGGTGAGGGGCTCCGCCCTGCCGTGACCCGAGGGCTACTCTGGCTTCATAACTCTAAGCCACACAGAATCAGGTGAGTGGTAACTCTCCTGCCACATGGTCTGAGGTGAGGTCTCGCCTCTCAGTGTCTGTCTCTTTACCTGTCTGTCCAGTGGCTAGGAAAATAATTACTCTGCTCATTTCTCAGGGCTACTGTGAGACCAGCTGAGATGATCCATGGAAAGCATTTGTAAATTAACTGAAAGTCCTTATAAATGCCAAAGAACAAGACAATGTGCCTGGCACTAAAGAGAAGCCATTCAAACTCATGGTGAATGGTGAATGGTAAATGCATTGGTCTTGGAGCAGGACAGCAATTCTATGGTCTGTTGGGTTTCAGTGACCAGAGGGAAATGAGTGTATAAACAAAGAAGGGAAGGAAACACTGAGTGAATACGCGAGCAGTCGTAATTGGGGGGTGAGGGGATGTGCTAGGAAGTCTTCTTATAATTACAGTGTTGAACAGTAACGTTTGGAGGTCAGGGACGTGTCCTTACCTGTCAACACATGTTCTGTAAAATGAAAAAGAGCTTTACTAGGCTTGATCTAATGTCTACACAGGTGAGCGCCAGTTCTGAGCATGACGTTCTGTGTGATGGTTTACATTCCTGAAATCAGTGGTGACATCTAAAGTACAGTGGCAATGAGCTGCCTACCTTCTGGGTGAAGTTTGCACACAGGTCATGTTTTGTAAGTACAGTGTTTAAAAAAAAAAATTGGTAGCACGAAAACCAGGAGGCGTAATATAAAAATGAGAATCTCTTGCTGTTCTTAAGGAACTCAGAGAAATTGGAGACCTAACAAGGAGTTGTCAGTGGCAGGGGTGAGGCAGGATCACTCACCATGCCTTGTCATCTTTATGTATATGTCACCTGTATCAATCTTATTTGTGACTGCCAGAATTGCCAATAATTGGTTTTGAGGTATACTCTGCTACTTCTTGGTTTCTTTTTGCTGGCTATAATGAATACTCCATCCAGTGCTTCTATTTCAAATAGTTGGAAGAGTATTAAGAGTTATAGAACCTATGTATTGGATTGTAAGCAACCCACCAAGCTCTCTTAACACCTGAAAATTTTCTAGCCTTGCCTTTTATGCTGAACTCCCATTGTGTCTGTGTGGGGCACGGTGTGACGCCCTGGGTTCACCATGCAAGAAGAAAACAATAAAATAGTAAAAGCACAGCCAAGATCTCATGTGCCCTACAATCCACAACCAGTTTTCATGCCAACCTCTCTTCAAGTAATTCATCCATAATTCTACTATTTTTTTAAATGATAATAAATATTTGCACTTCTGTTTATTTGCTTGTTTCTAGGACAACAAATCCATTCTTGTTCTAGCACACTAGCACATGGTGGTCAAGCCCACAATCACCTAACCTCCTGCAGGAGTGCCCAGTTTAATCAGCCCCTTCGTGCACTCACTCCCTTGCATCTTGATGCAAACATGCTGGGTGGGCCAGGGGGTGGTGTCTCACGTCTGTAATCCCGGCACTTTGAGAGGCCGAGACAAGTGGATCACAAGGTCAGGAGTTCAACACCAGCCTGGTAAAGATGGTGAAACCCCATCTGTACTAAAAACACAAAAATTTGCGGGGTGTGCTGGTGGGCACCTGTAATCCCAGCTACTTAGGAGGCTGAGGCAGAGAACTGCTTGAATCCAGGAGGTGGAGGTTGCAGTGAGTTGAGATCGCACCACTGCACTCCAGCCTGGGCAACAGAGCAAGACTCTATCTCAAAAACAAAACAAAACAAAACAAAACAAAACAAAAACCTGCTTTGCATATAGAAGGGTCCTAATGGACAGGGTCAGATCCCTGCACTTGCTCCTCCAACAACTGCCTCCTCATCCACTTAACTACATTTGAGGGTCTATTTGTCCATTTCAACTCCATCCTTTCTGAGTGACACTAATCAAAGTTGCACAGGAAATTCTGGAGTCTGTCACAGCTCAGCTGTGCCACTGGGCCTGGGTGACGTTTTACATCAGTGATTTTGTTGCGTGTCTTACTGAG
Organism: Piliocolobus tephrosceles; assembly: GCF_002776525.5. Taxonomy (NCBI): domain Eukaryota; kingdom Metazoa; phylum Chordata; class Mammalia; order Primates; family Cercopithecidae; genus Piliocolobus; species Piliocolobus tephrosceles. The sequence continues at coordinate 8,553,244 of NC_045437.1, forward strand.
GGCCAGGGTCTGGATGACTTTGAGGACTGCAGCCTCTAAGAGGGTGGGTCTCTGAAGCACCACCTAGAGTGGTTTATATATTTTGTCTGAGAAAAATGATACTTTTTGTTGTTTTGTTACTGTTTTGAGATTTCTATATTAAATGTTGAAATATCATGCACCACCTCGCCTAACCCATTCTTCTTCCTGAATCCAAATCTGCGCTCTGCTTCTCTGATTAATTAGCTCCTTCTAGTATGTAAGTACTGCACAAACTTCTAAATGTCAGTAGGAAAAACTAGAATTTTAAAAATCTAACCACTTTCCGTTGTGGGTTATTGCAAACATAAGGCCTCTTATACATGTCTGAGGAGGGATCCTTAGTTCGAATTGAATTCTCACTCTATGCCAGTCTGGATGTTTTCATGAATGTCAGTGAGGATACTTTGCCAGTGTGGTTATCAAATAGAGTAAACATAAAGAAACCACTTGCTACATACTTGTACTAGGAGTTATAGGAAGAACCACCATCATCTGTAACTTGAGCTCCACTGGAGTCTTAAATAATACTCAGAGAAGAGCAGCTCAGCAATGCAAGCTTCCAACACATGCCAATTTCTGCATGCCTCATTCATTATGCTACACGGACTGGCCTCCATCCCTGAATGAGAGGAAGCCCTTCAGTGTGACAGTGGCATTATAAAACCAGGCGCTCCTGGCCTTAGGAAATGAGATTTGCTCTATACTGGAAATGTATCCAAATGAACGGGCTACAAGTTATCCACTGCCTGGAGGTGGTAAGGGGCTACGAAGTTTACTAAGCCAGGCTGTTCACAGTAAAGACTTTTGCAATAAAAACATCAGTGTATTGAAAATACATTATAAATACAGTAAACATTATTAATTATTTAACCTTCAGGATTTTATTATACAAAGGACTTTCTTAAAAGGAGTATTTTCTGTACATAAGGGAGAAAATGAGACAAAATATGCATTTACACAACATGTGATACGTAGAAAGCCCAAATAAATGATGCGTTTTTGTATTTTTAGAGACAGGGTCTTGCTCTGTCACCCAGACTGGAGTGCAGTGGATGGATTATAGCTCACTGATTGAACTCCTGGGCTCAAGCAATCCTCCACCTCAGATTCCCAGATAGCTAGGACTATAGGTGTGTGCCCCTATGCCTGGTTAATTTTTATTATTATTATTCTTGTAGAGATAGGGTCTTACTCTGTTACCTAGGCGTGGCTCAAAATCCTGGCCTCAGGAGATCCTCCTGCCTTGGCCTCACAAAGCACTGTGATCACAGGCGTGAGCCTCTGTGTCCAGCCCCTAGGAGTTGTATTTATCAAATATTTTATACAGCAAACAATGCACATTAATCAGTGTTATCAAAATTAACTCCTAAACTATATGTATGCATTTTTATCCCTCTCCCCTTTTTTTGATGGAAATATGCAATAAAGATGCATAATAGATAGATGTGTGATAAAAATGCACAGAATTTGCTCAAGGAAAGCAGCACACGGCAAGATGACATGTAAGCCAGCCATCCTATTTTTCATCCCATGCTCCTTCAAAAACTTAAAGACAACAACAAACACAAAACTCCTTCAAAACAACCATAATTGAATGGTCCTTGCAAAAATCAAAGTAAAGTGTCAAATCATTGAACCTTTCCATACTCCTAATTGTGGGAGTTCCAGATCCAGGACCCACTTCTACCACTGATTAGTAATAGTAACTAATAGTCATTTAGTTGGAATAGGCTAGGATTTTGCATCTGAGGATGAGGTTGGGATCCTCCCTCGGCTACTAATCAGCTGTGTGGCCTGGCCAGGTGATCTGCCCCAGGCCCAATGTCCTACCCTGCACATGGAGAAGGCATTACCCACCACAGCACTGCTGCCAGTGTGTAAGCTGATCTATCTGAAGCATCTAGCACAGGGTCTGGGACTTGCTGGTGCTAAAAATGACAGCCATGATAATAATGATGATGATGATCTTAAGAAAGCTGTCAGAAGGCCGTCCAGGGAAGTCTGCTGCTATGGACCCAATGTCTATAAACCACCCAAATTCCTACTCTCCAGTGTGGCTGTATATGCAGATGGGGTCTTAATGGTAGTAAATGAGGGTAAGTGAGGTTATAAGGGTGGGGCCCTGGCCCAGTGGAGCTGGTGCCCGTGCAAAACAGGAAGAGATACCCCAAAAGTGTCTCTCTCTCTCCACCATGTGAGAACACAGCAAGATGTCCACCTGTAAGCCAGGAAGAGAGAGCCCACGCCTGAAAATGACCCTGTTCACGCTTTTGTCTTGAAGGTCTAGTTTCTAAAACTGTAAGAAAATACATGTGTCTTTTTTAAGCTACCCAGTCAGTGGTGTTTTGTTACAGCAGTCCAAGCTGACTAATACACCTGCCAGCTCACCAAACATGAGTAAATTGCTTCATCTCTTTAGGTCCCAGCTTCTTCTGAACACCGGGAGATGGATGCCTCACAAAGCCTTGGAAGCTTGAACCTCCTGCAGTTTTGTGATAACAGATGAAGGGCCTCCACCTCCTCTTCTTTCCTCAGCTGCCTGCATCACATTCTGTCCTTCCCCACAGGGAATCCCGCCACATTTGCCAATTAGCGCTCTAATCCTGTTTGTGTGTCTCCACTGCTCTGTGCCCTGAACCCCATTCATTAGAATGTCATTCATTAGGGATCAGAGATTCTGAGGACACAGAGCCCAGCATCATTAGTACTAATTGAAGCCTGGATTCCTAACCTGCTGCAGAATGCTGGCCTTTTTCCGCCCAGTCTCAGGCATCACAGCTGACAAAAGGCCCTTTTTGGGTCCAGGCGCCACAGTTCACAAAAGGCCTCGGTCTATTGACATTAGCCAGCAGAGTGTGGGGCTGTCCGTGAGGGGCCGGGGAGACAGCTGCATGGTGCATGCACCGCGGTTTAAATTACCCTTGCCTGTCTACACAAGGCTTCTGCATTCTTCATGGGGGATGTCGACGGTGCCCCTTTGCCCCCTGAAAATTACCTGGAAGTTGGGGTTTGGGTTCGGATACGGTAGCCAGGCCGAGCGTGAGTTCTCTTGGTACTTGAAGGGCCCGGCGAAGGCCTGTGCGATGGCGCTCAGGTTGAAGATGCACACAGCTGAGGCCGCGATGCTGTTCCTGGGAGCCGAGGGAGAGAGAGGAGAAGGCAATCAGAGAGCTCCGCAGCACCTGCTGACCTCCCCATGGAGTAGGCAGCAGCTGTGACCTGGAACAGCTTCCAGAGGTCTCAAGGCCACAGTCTCTTAAACATCCCAAAAGGATGAAGTCAGAGTGTGAACGGGACTCCCCTGTGGAGGAACAAACATCTTGGTATAGAAGCTAGGCTAGTTAGCGTTTACCACACTTGTAATTCTGTCAGCCAGGATTAATTCACTCAGCTGCAACAGAGGCCACGGGGATTCTGAAGAGCTATCTGCTTCACCTTTCAAATTCTGGAAGAAAAAGACTTTCTTCTCCAGCGGATGGCATCTTTCATCAGCCTCAAGCAGTTCCCTTCCTGACCTAGCTGGTCACTTTGCCCGGCAGCAGGGCAAGCTGTTGTGTGTGTGTATGTGTGTGTGTGTGTGTGTCTGTGCGTGTATTTTAACCCAGATATTTGTCTTATTTGTCATCCTTTAAAAAAAAATCAACTCAAAGTATTTTATGAAAAGTGACTGACTGACTCTTCATATTTTCTTTTAATTTAAAATAGATTTTAAATTCAAAGGGTCAAAGAGAAAAATCTGACATAGCACTGACATGAAATCCTGAAGTCGTAATTTAGAATTCAGGCTCTGGAAGTAAGTCATAAATGGGAGCCCTCAGAAGGTCAGTGCCCTCTGACTAAGTATGGAAACAGCAACATCATTTGGTTAAGTAAGTTCACATTTTGAACTCAGTCTGGGGTCTCGAAGGGGAAGTGGAGATAAAAGGAGAAAGCTTACATATATTTTCTCTTGCTCTGAGACAATACTACATGCACTTCTCATCCATTTTTTTTTCCTGCATCAAAGGAAAGGTCAAACAAACTCCAAAACTGAAATACCTACCTTGTATTTGTTTGATTTGATAAATACTGAATAGGAGCTAGGCACTATTCCAAGGACTTTACTAATTCCCATTCATTTAATCCTCATAAGGTGAAGGAAATTCACAGGTAAGGAAAACTAGGCACAGTGAGGACAAGACCCTTCCCCAGTGTCAGCCAGCCACTAAATGAGGAAATTGGACTTGAACCCCAGGCTGGCTCCAAATGTCAGGATTTCCAATCCTTTGCAATATCTCTGGGTGAAGTAGACAGGATTCTGCTTCAGCAGAGCAGACAGTAAACACATCCTTATGGAAAGGTAGGGCCTTGAGGGTATTGAGCGCCTTCTGCATTTTCTCCAGAAGTCTAGCACCAACGACAAGGCCCAGCATGATGCATACAGGACCCGGCGCTGGAAAGTAAAGGAGTGAACACCAGCTATGGGTTTGTTCGGTTTGCTGTTTTGACTCTTCATTATCCCTAGAGAGAATGGGAGAAGTTAAAACACAAGGACAGGGAAGAAACTGGCCTTTGAACACGTGAGTAGACTTTAATAAGGAAAAGAAAACAAGTATGCTGGAATAAGAATGGCTACACACAGGACATCCCATCCAGGCGTGCCTTGGGCTAGGTGCAGAGGCAGGCAAAGCGGGGATATTATGAATAATAACAGTATCTCCTTGAGCCCCCTGCTAAGCACTTGATAGGGATCATCTAATTTCTCACAGAGAACCTCCAGATCCTGAGAAGACCCTGACTTACAGATCAGAAAACAGTACCACAGAGAGGTTGCTTAGCCCAAGTCATAGGCTGCAGAGAAATGAAGCAGGATTTGTACCTGCTTTGCATGGGACCCCAGGTTGCCAGGCAGCTTCCAGGTAAAGGAAGAACCTACTCTTCTTCCTGCTGGCATATGTTTCTCTGTTCACTACAACCACCAGGACTGAACGGGCTGACCTGGGCTGTGGTGTCACCCAGAGACTCCCCTGGATGTCCCAGTAGTTGCCAGTGTGAGCATCCTTTAATAGTGTTGTGGGAACACTTCCTCCCGTCCCCTGTGCCATCCCTGGTGGGCACAATTGGTATAGTAGACCCCATGCCTGCCTCTCTACCCTTTCACTTGCTGTGCTCTGGGGGCAAAGGGTGAGTCTGTGTGACTCCACTGTGCTCCTCCCTCTGCCCTGCCCCCTTTTCCTAGGATGGGATTGTCTACAGGAAGTAATTATTCACTCACTTCTACAGGGTCTCCAGACCTGTGGGCAGGCAAGGGCAGGCCAGGTCTAGATCATGATCTTGAGAATGAGTAGGCTTAAAGCTGGAATCAGTATGAACAAGCTCATTTGTATGACAGACCTGCAGCCACCTGTTCCAACCTGGCTTCTATCAGCAATCAAGGTAAAAATTTAGAAGAGCAGTAAAAAAACCTACCCCCACAGCAACTTTACTATCTGTATATCCATATCTATACATAGTAATACTTTACTACAATCTCTACACTATAAACAACTATAATGGTGAGCACCATTTTTAGATATCTAGGAAAAAAGCCAAATCTTTAGAGACTCCACTGTAGCAGCACATCATTTCCTTCAGGCCAACCCATACTCAAGTGATTGAGAAAACTACACAGTCGTGCTAGGGACAGAAGGAGTCAGAACGGTTATCTTTTCCCCACTTTTCCCCATTCCTCTAGAGCTGAGAAACCTTGATGAATGTACAGAGGCAAAGCAATATTCTAAGCCCTGAAGCTCAGCCCAGTATTAGATAGCTTTCTAATTCATAATATCTCTGATCCTCATTTTCTTTCTATTTGAAGCAAACGTTGTCTGAGACACGAAAGGGAGGTGGAAAATATTGTGAAATTTGAGATGGGCATATTAGAAATGCATTCCCAAGACCTAACACAAATTAGTATTCCAAGGAGAAAGGGGAGATGTGATGCTTCTATCTCTAAAAATATAGATTCTGTACACTGGGTGACTTCTGACATGATGGGAATTTGCAACACTAAACAAATAGTCCAGAATAGTCTGAAACTTATTTTTGCAACTATCTAAATTGACCATATACCATCTTGGAATGTTTCAGGCATGGTACTTTTATAACTTCTGAAATTGGTGTTTTGTTTTGTTTTGTTTTGCCCAGAGCCAGGGGAATGAGGAGCTAAGTAAACCGGACTCTCCTTGTGCATAAAACTGATGTCAACTGAGCAAATGCACACTTATCTTGTGCGACCTACACTAGTTTTTAAACAAGGTTTTGGAAAGAAAATCAACTTCAGAAACTGTAGATTGATTTTTTTAAAGAAACTTATCAAAGAGAAGAAATAACCTCTGGGTTGAAGACCAGATTTACGAAAACAAATATGGCCATGGGGAGTAAAGGGTATGTGTGGAGCTATCCAAACTAGCCTTACTTTTCTAACCTCATGTCAGAAAGAAGACTCTTCATGGGGGGTAAAAGCTGTTACTAAGCAAATATTAACACCCAAGTTAAGCAGTTGAGAGACCAGGAAGAGAAGTTTAATGAGGAAATAAGCTGCAGGTAAAGTGATGTTTTAGAAAGGCCACTCATGGACAGGCATCAGATGCCCAAGAGATGAAAAAGTAAATTAAAACACTTAGGAAGCAGAGAGGACATCCTAGGGTGACCAGCTGTCCTGGTTCACCCAGGAATAGAGGTGCCCTTAGTTACAGGGCTGTCATCAATGCTAAAACCAGGCTAATCTCAGGCAATTCAGGACTTTTGGTCATCCTACCTCATTTATCAGCACTTCCAACCCAACTAGATTTGGATCCTTTACTTTGGATACAAATATTTGGCTTTTGCTTAAAGTGTTAAGTCACAAGACGAGAGATTTCAAAGGTGATCCAAATCAGAACCCATAGTGTAGGATCAGCAGCACCACAGCCAATGTGTAGGAAAGTGATGCTCAGAGTCTCAATGTGATCCTTGATTCCTGGGTTTGGCGCGTGCTCCTGTTGAGTCTTACACAGCATACCAGCTAAGGATGGGAAATAACTTTGGGGACATACGATAGTCCACTAGACTAAGAGTGAAGGAGGTCAGAAAACTTCCTAGGCTTAAGCCAGCCCAAATATTGTTCATTCTAAAGTTAGGAGTATCTCCCTGTCCCACCCCCAAACAAAACATACTAGAATTTTTATAAAAATATTTTAAAAGTATAACTGACATAAAATGCAGCTATGGAAAATGTGCCTTTCAAATATGAGCAAGGTTTAAGCAAGAATCATGTTATCTCAAAGATTTCAGATTCTCCAGACAACACTATTTTCATTATACACAAATGCATGATGCATATAGAAAAAAATATACGTATAATATGTACCAGTATTTCAAAAAGTGTCCAGAACACAATGGCAAATCAGGAAGGAGCAATTTATAGTAGAATAATTTAATGTCGCTATATCCTAAAGACTGACAGAAACTTTCTTGATTTGGAGTATTTTTCCTAATACCAGTCTCACAAATCACGTATGTTTGTCTAAAGGTAGTTCATTGAAAAGTCCTCTTTTTTTGTCTGTTTAGCCCAGTAAAATAAGAAAGATTTTCTTTAAAGCAAATTTAAAACCTCAGAGGTCAAAGAACAAAAGACTTATTCAGAACGAGTAAGAGAGAGGGGAGAAAAATTATTTCAAGTTACATACACATTGGTGGTAAAGATGCCATAGATCAAATCCAGCTCAGGCAGGAAGAAAGTACTCTGCAATTCGTTGTAGTAAAAGGGGACTTCCCCAGGACGGGAGCAGTTCAGGCGAGCCTTCATGAATGTGGTCCAGGTGTCTTCCAGCAGGAAGCGCCCACCAATATCATTCTTGCACACCCGGGCAGCTCTGGAGAACACTGTTTTCCCACAGTCATGCTCTACTGCATTTTCTCGGAAAAAGAAGTAGGTAAAATTTCCGATGTCATAAGATGACACAAAGTTTGGCTCTGGAAAAAACAGAAAAGAGGGAGAAAATCTCAGCATTCATGTCATTCCCTTTTGGTCTTGCCTGTTCAGTACTTCATCCAAAGAGACGTGGTTTTGTTTAGATAACACCTGGTTCCTCTAGGGCAATTGGGAGGCCCTGTGAGCAGCTTAATGATCTACACTGTTGGGAAACGCAGTGTCATACACAGATTCTACATAATGAGAAGGCACTGGTATGACTGCACACTGAAGTATCCTGAGCTAAATTAGGGCTTGAGTTAATGTGACGTTAATACCATCAAACATTGGCAGCAAATATTTGCAGTACATTTTAGAGCAATATGTATTACTTTATTTGCAAATTCTTACATAACCTTCAGAAAGAGAGGGAGAAAATAGGATTAAAAAGATGAAATGTGACTCAGAATATAGCAGTCTACAATCCTATTTGTGTGCAAGACAACAAAATTATTTGACTTAACTTATGTACATTCCTGTGACTTTGACATAAGGTATGTGCTTTTACTAAGGACTTTAAAACTGTTTTCATTGCTGGGAATGAAAATAAAGACTAAAACTGTAAGGTGTGTCTGGAATTAGCTTTAGCAATTTCTGTTACTATGGTGACCATGGAACGGTGAAAAACAACTCTGATTTTCTGATTTCTGGGTTGCTTGGTAATACATTTAGAGGAGGGAAGAGTATTGGGATGGAGACATTGCTTTGTAGTTTTCTGGTCTCACAATTAGCTTTAAAATGGGGATAAAGAAATGACAAAATTATGACAAAGCCTTTACTTAATCACCAAGCTCATTAGGAGTTTAGGAAATATACATTTTCAACTGAATTTTACATGGAGCATTTGAAGTTTTAGCTTCCTAACCTCCAGTTTGAAATCAGTGATAATAGAGATAGTACATGTTGAGATACACATGCTCCCTAATATTTGCTTTTAAAAATCTAATCACAAGGTTTTGTTCTTCTCTATTTCTAAATGCTATTCATTCAATCAGCAAGTATCTTAATTTTATGGTGCAAACTAGGATAAATATAGCAGTAACCCTTGGTGTCCAAAATTAATGGAAAGATACAGACAATAAGTATATTCACAAAGACACATTTTCAGGGACAATTAGTTTGTTGGGGCAATTCAATTGGCCTTGTACTTTTCCAGATAGAATTGTATTGCAATAATAACATGCTACTGGCAGGACAACTAAAATATGTGTGGCTGCAAGATAAGCCATTAATGTTATGAGTAAGACACATAAACGGAATCATCTAAGGTCTGAAATGCAGACGTTGACTTCAGACATTGACAAAGGGTTGGCATTGACTACTCTGTTATTCTGTCCAGGAAAACTATTGTCAATTTTCAATCAATACCTATATTTGATATTTTCACAAAATGTTTTAATTTAATCCCACTTTACATTTTTAAAATGTAACAAATATTCTAAATGGTTTATGTATGATACTTTTCCCTTCAGTACAATACATTGTTAAGTCATTGAAGTATATCCAGTAATATACTGAGGTGATTTTAATTTATAAACTGTCAAACATATTCTTAAGTCACTATTGCTTTCACCCTAAATGACTATTAAAAAAAAACTTAAATTGCATAACATTGTAAAAGATGGAGGTTAGATATCTTTACTATAATAGTACGCTTTAATATACTGGAGAGATGCTCACAAAAACAGCAGATTACACATCTGTCATTTGTGTTTTTGGAACATAAAGAAAATACTGGGGGTGGGGGGGGGCAGTTAAGTTTGTGTTCACTGTAAGTCTCCAAAAAAGAATTACTTGATAAAGCAGGCCCCAAAAGCAAAGATATGGAACAATTTCCAAACCATGTGTAAAGAAAATCATCACTGGCATGTCTAATTCTAAAGAAGAGGCTAAATTATTTTGGAATGGGTCCTGCACCCTGGCTGAACTAAACTCAAGTTTGGGAATTGTACTAAAACAAGCAACAACAACAAAAACAGCAACAAGAAACCCTACCTAAAGTGGGGAAAACAAAGAGAGAAGGCGTAAGGGTCCAAAGGTGTCTAGCCTGGGTCTTAGGTTACCAGCACACATGCATGAGGCATGAGGCAGAGTCCACCAAGATTTACCAAATATACTCACTACTACCCACTTCTGCTATTAACTTGGGGACAAATGGCATGAAAACCACATAGTAAATAGCTCCGGTTTCTCAGAAGTCCTGAGCCAAAAAATAAGAAGATACAAAGGAAGAAAGATCTTTTATGGTTTCCAGCTGAAGGTTGAGTTTATAATAAAACAGCTAATATCTGTAGAATGCTAATTCTTGTGCCAAGATCTGTGCTTGGTGCTTTATATCCCCATTGAACTCACAAGAACCACAGAGCTAGGTGCTGTGCTATTCTTCCCATTTTATAGATGAGGACACTAAAGCCCAGAGATTTAATAACTTGTCTAAATTCACATAACTAGCAATGGCGAAGGGGGATGGAAAGTCCTGAATCCATTAGACCAAGGGTCACCAACCCCCAGGACATAGACCAGTACCAGTCCATGGCCTGTTAGGAGGCAGGCCACACAGCAGGAGGTGAGCAGCAGGCAAATGAATGTTACCTCCTGAGCTCTGCCTCCCGTCAGATTAGTGACAGCATTAAATTCTCATAGGAGCGGGAACCCTGCTGTGAACTGTGCATGTGAGGGATCTAAGTTGTACACGTCTTATGAGAATCTAATGCCTAATGATCTGAGGCAGAACAGTTTCATCCCTCAACCATCCCCTCTATCCACCCCCAGTTGATGGAAAACTTATCTTTCATGAAACTGGTTCTTGGTACCAAAAAGTTTAGGGACCACTGTATTACACTATACTGAAAAAAAAAAATAAAAAGTGGTTGCAAAAAGAAAACAATCAATTAAATGCTAGCAATATTCAACAGGATTTGACTTTCTGCTTTAGAAAAAAATGGTAAGCTCTTGGCTGGACAGTCATCTTTACACAGCGAGTGGTAAGCAGGTTTACTTAGGAACAGTCTGAGGGGGGTTTCAGAACCAACTAGAGAGACAATAAATGATGAGATGAAACTTTAAACCACAGCTATCACGGATGTCAGGAATGACACAGAAAGAAGAAAAAGTGGGAGGAAGAAGAAACAATTCAAGGACTTATTAAACAAGAACATTGTCGGAAAGTGTTTGACCCAACTCCAGAGGGTGTTTCAAGGAGGGCCTACCATAGCCTCAGAGAGCCAGTAGATGACTCTCAGGGGGTCATTCCACACCCTGTGTCTGTTCCAGCAAACCACATCCGCTTTTGCAGATAAGGAGAAAACTGAGTAATGGTAGGCAGATTGAAGCACAGTTTCCTCTTTCCACAGAGAGCCTCCACCATGTCTCCAAACTACCCTGAACCAATGTTATAAGATCACAACGTGCATTTTAGATAGAAATGCTCAAATACAGGTTTTCCTTTTGGTTTGCAAAAACAAGAGAAGAATTTGTATTCCGAGTGTAGTGAGTGCTGTTTGCTAATTCACCATGCAGTGCAGGTCGTGCTGGTCAGGGAGTGAGACTGCATTTGGTAACGCATCCTGCGGGCCTACACTGGTCCTTCAGGATGAGGGTGGACCCCTGACTGTGTGACCTGCCATTAACTAGGGAAACACAGTTTCTTGAAAAGTAGAGTCTCTTGAAATTCGGCGAGCATCCTGTTCCTTTTACAAAGACAATAAAAAAGTGGGAATCATTGTAAAACAGACAGTCAAATAGCTCTTATATTTATTGATAGAAATTTGGAAGTAGGTGATGTTAGAGTCTTGGCAGGCAGGATGATAAGATGAATTTTGTTTTCCTTCCATTATTTAAGTTCTGTCTTTTCTCAAAATGCAATTCACCACAAACTAGTATCTGTCACTCCTGAGTGAGCTGAGCAAGTCAGAAGGCAAATCAGGCCTTTTCTTCTTGTGTACAATGGACAGGAGTGAATGAAAGAGAGATCTCAGGTGTGCTGCTGACTGCATCACAGGAAAAGCAGGCGCGTCAGCTGCTATGTAAATACATGCATGGAGAAACTGTCTTTTCTAATGTTTGTAAAACAGACTGAGTTATGTATTACAGTGTTGTACAAAATACATCATGTTAATAAGAATTATTCTTCATGATATAAGAACTTTTATTTTGCATGTTTTCTTACATAATAGTGACCATACAGATAGGACTAGGAGAAGTGACTCACCATATATGTAATTACAAGCGATGCGAAGAAAAGCATCAAAAATGTTGAGATTTTGACCACACAAAACCAAATACTGAGCATCCAAATGAAGCCTCCCATTCTATATTCTTTCTATTCCAATGTCTAAAGCATCAATATGGGGGTATACCATATTCAAATGGCTCAATCTGATCATTGATATAAAGATACTTGTCTACAATCGGAGTGAATATTAAAGGCACACAGGAATCCCTACTCTACAAAAATCTTACTAGAATCAAAATCTATTATAAATTATTTTGCAGTCAAAAGTTGCCTTGTGACACACTTGCCACAGTCAGGCTGGAAAAAGCCTGTACCCGATGTCTTTGGCTCTGCCCTGGCTGGACCATTGACATTTGATATTTTCTGTTGTTGCATCTGACAATCAGACTTAGTTTGCAAAGCTGTAAAAATTAAACAGGCTGATGCATAGTAGGATGCCAATAAATGGTGGCTATTATTATTTTGGCATAATGTACGGGCATTTTCCAGCCTGACTTTGGCAAGTATCACACAAAGTGGCTTTTGACTGCAAAATAATAGTCACCATTTACTTACTCTTAATGCCCCTTGCAATAATTTCTATTGAACAGAACTTCACATAATGATAAGGAATGATCAAGCATATATGTGTATATATATATATAAAGCTTAAAGGTGATCAGAGTATTAGGATCATAAATAAGCCATGCTGAATTTTGTTTGTTTGTTTGTTTTGAGACAGAGTTTCACTCTTCTTGCCCAGGCTGGAGCACAATGGTGCTATCTCAGTTCACTGCAAACTCCGCCTCCTGGGTTCAAGAGATTCTCCTGCCTCAGCTTTCCGAGTAGCTGGCATTTCAGGTTTCTGCCACCACACCCGGCTAATTTTGTATTTTTAGTAGAGACAGGGTTTCTCCATGTTGGTTAGACTGGTCTTGAACTCCCAGCCTCAGGTGATCTGCCCACTTCAGCCTCCCAAAGTGCTGGGAGTATAGGCGTGAGCCACGGTGCCTGGCCTACCATGCTGAGCTTTTAAATAGCAAGCTATTTCACAAAAATAAGATGAGTTAATAGAAACAACATTCAGAGGTGACACACAGCCAGCAGTTTTCTGTTCCTAAGTTGTTAGTATCAGTCGCTAGAAAATGCCTTCCACAAGCATTCCCCGATTTTAGACCCTCTCGTTATTGGGTACAGTGTCCATTGTCATAGTTCATGGAGATAAAACTGCTGTAGAAGCTTCCAGGGCAAATATATTTTTATCTAGGTATTCATTAAAATTAAAAGCTGATAACTTAAAATTAAATGAAATTAAACAGAGGTTAAAAGCTATTGGTAGGCTAAAGTTCTTTTCCTGAGGTTTCTACTAAAAGACAGATGACGATGATTGATTGATAGATAGATTTCAATAGATGGATGCACACGTTCTTGTCTGTGTATATGTGTGTATCACATATGTGAGTATAGAGATATATGTATAGATGGCTCAATACCTCCACCTACTGGCTGTGTGAACTTAGTCACATTATTTACCAGTATATTTCCTTTGTTTTCTGTTTTTGAATAACAATAGCAACATCCAACATGCAGTATCATTGTGAGAATCAAAAGCACTTGGCTGGTAATTATCAAAATACAGATCTCTATTTATTGAAAATGATTCCATAAATTAATATAAACACACATGTGAGTAAATATCATCAGTATTTAATTAATAAGATAACTCATTGAGTATGCATTCCGTATATCAAATTAAGGTCTACACTTATTCCATCAAGATTGAAATCAAACACGGTGGCAGAGCCGGCCAGAGTACTGTTCCAGGCACTTCCTCACCGCCCCGAGGGGCAGTCCTGGCCACTGGGTGCTCCTTAGTAAACTGATAGACACAGCCCCCGTGCCCTCAAGAGCAGTGTGAGGAGACAAACAAGACAGATCAACAAGTGCTTACAGGGAGGACAAGGGTACGGAGGGCCAGGGCGGGCAGGAGAAACAGAGATCAGAAAGGAGAGAATAGGGAAAAGGCAGGGCTGAGGCTGAGAAGGGGCCACCCAGACAAGGATGGGGGAAGAGAACATCCCTGCCAGAAGGAGCGGCCTGGGAGAAGACCATAAGCATGGCAAGGAACGAAATGAAGCCACAGTCAGGATCAAAGGGATCAACAGGACAGGAGGTGGAAAGCCAGGCAAGGCCAGGAGCCCATAACAAGGAGTATGGATTTCAAATGCCATTGGAGAGACACCAAAGAGTTTTAAAGAAAAGCTTATCATTCCGTTTCCTGGGTGTGTGGTGTGGGATGGGGTGGGGACTTGGAGTCAAGCACATCCTTGGTAACTATTAACACAGCAATCGGGGCCTTGCATCCCCAGGTGTGTCACTCATTGAGCCCCTTGACAGAAAAAAAGTTATTGCTAAGACCCTTGCAGTAGGCCTGGAAAGACAGTTTCAGCACATTTGATTCCCTCCTTCTTCCTGGGGAATACGACCCACTGAAAATGCATTACTTTCATGAATTTGCTGATTCAAATAGGAACCACTTGTACCATGGCGACGCGGGCTGGTTTCCCCTAAATGAGAAGCACCACTTCTGTACACCGCCCTACAAGACCAAAACTCACACCTACAATTCTCCATATCTTTGGGTCTATAGGAGTTTCATTAACTGGATATTTGTCTCAATGTTCTAGCTTAAAGTGACAGACTTTAGTGTCTACTCTGCTCTTATTCCATTCCAAGCACGTAGCCCTCTCTTATAAAATTCTGCCAAATCACACATTCCTATTAGTGATACATAATTTCATGAATATTTGTGAAAACTGCCAAAACACAAAATTTCTATTTGCCATGTTCATTTTTTCTGATGCCATTTTAAATTTACAGGTTCACTTCCTGGAAGAATTAATCATTTTATCTGCAAGATCAAATTCATACTTATGAGTTTTTTAATTGGAATGTGAAATTTAAAAATCTGGTAAATATTTTAACGCCTAAAAAATATGTTAAAAGACTGAAAGGAAACCATGTAAGATTTTTACTGAAAGAAGACATTGAGCTCCAATGTTATTCAGTTTTTATCATCCTTCTTCCCAATAAGCTACTGCAGAATAAGGAAATGTGCATGACGGCTCTGGCTTTGTCTCCTGAGTTGATCTGAGCTGGGGCAAACGGAGGACCAAGACACAGGGAGCCGACTTCCCAATATGTGGCAGTGAGTGAACAAATGTCAGAGGCCCTTGACTGGGGTAAATAAAAAGTTCGATAGAATAATACAGAGACAAATTTATAGAAACACATAAAACTGGGCATTTTAGAAACAAGATGACAAGATGATTTATGCTAGAAACTGGGATGCTTTTAAGAAGGAAAGGAGGCAACATGAGTCATCAGGCAAGGACATCAAGAGGGATTCAAGACTGTCACTAGGAAACTGCCAGAATCTCTAGACAATGAACATTGAGCCATTTCCCAACTGTTTTATCTGTTCTAGTACATGTCTGCCTGAGATCTTCTCTACAGTGAGGCATCCCTTCTTGTAGTGGATTTATTTTTTATGAGGTTTCTCTGACTCATGTATATACAGTTCATGCAAGTATCCTCATAATGTGGTAGTAGGAAAAGGAAAGATTCATTCATCCCTTTTCTTTTGGAATGTGCACATTAAAATTCAAAGGTAGTAAAAGACCTTTGGCAAGCGTATTGACAAGTGTATTGGCAAGTGTAGAAGCTTCTTCACATGATTGGAGAGGACCTGTGGCTCCCCAGCTTTTAGGCCCTCTGTGCTTGATGTACAGGATGGAGCGATACGGTGTTTTCAGAGCACCGTAAGAACTGACTCCTTATGTCACTTAACCACACTTTTGTACCCATAAAGGTCTGCATTAAATTATCACACAGGCTCTTCTACTTTGGGTTTAATAACCCCAGTTTATTGCATCATGTATGCAAGTCTATAACAATCAAGAAAAGGCTCTCAACTCTTTCCAGAGTCCACATACCCCTCTTCCATGGCAGCTCACGCATGAAAATGTGGGCATTGGGAGAGGGAGATGGAGGCCATTTGTAATGTTGGCATTTCCTAAAATGCCAACTAAACAAAAGGAAGGTCAGCGGCTTGTAAAGAAGGAAGGAGGCAAGCTCTGGAGTGGATCTGTCTTCAAGCTCTAGCTCAGGTATGCATCAGGTATGGCCTGTGTTCAGGGGGCAAGTCCCTCTGAGCCCCACGGTGCTCATCTGTAGAAGGAGGATAATGCAATCTCCCTTAAGAGATTGTAAGAAAGATGGCAGATGACATGGATTTGGAGCCTCCCGTCTACCTGGCATATGATAAACAGCCATTTGTGACTCTTCCTTGTGGGTGGTGTAATAACTACAAGTAAGGGCCAGGCGCGGTGGCTCAAGCCTGTAATCCCAGCACTTTGGGAGGCCGAGATGGGCGGTTCACGAGGTCAGGAGATCGAGACCATCCTGGCTAACACGGTGAAACCCCGTCTCTACTAAAAAATACAAAAAAAACTAGCCGGGCGAGGTGGCGGGCGCCTGTAGTCCCAGCTACTCGGGAGGCTGAGGCAGGAGAACGGCGTAAACCCGGGAAGCGGAGCTTGCAGTGAGCTGAGATCCGGCCACTGTACTCCAGCCTGGGCGACAGAGCGAGACTCGGTCTCAAAAAAAAAAAAAAACTACAAGTAACAGATACTCTAATAAGTACACGGACAGGCAGGCGATATGCATGGAGGCCATTGATTTAAAAGGATTTCTGATCTACAAAGATAATAGGATTAGATTCACAGCACAATGTCCGAACTGCAGCCATCCCACAAGGCATAGGCAACTGGCAATGCCGGCTGACAGGCTCGATCAGGCCTGAATATTAGAGGAGGGCATCTCATTGTGCTATGTCACATGTCACACAACTTTGCTCAACATACTTTCCATCCATGTTGTCTCATCCTCACCCTAGCAAGTTTAAACTTGAATGAGATATCAGCCTTGCACTTGTAATACTGAAAAGAACTTATTTTTCACAAAGGCATTCTTTTTAAGCATCTCCCCAGGTGCTTATTTGGGAAAAACAAACAAACAAAAAAAAAACACTAGGCTGCTGACTATGCAGTCTTGATTCTATTCTGGCTTTACAGAGCTTCTTCTTTTTCTTTACAAGTACTTGCATTTTGGTACCCATATTCACTTCATTCCCCCATTTGTCTTTGTTTTGCTTGTTCTGACCTCTACTTCCATTTTTGAATTTCCAGCTGTAGCGAATCTTGTCAGTCAAGAGAGCACCTCCTACAGACCAGTCACAGCTCCAGGTACTATGCTGTGTGTATCCTTCCAAACAGGCTCTCACTGTCCCCAGGGCGGAGCTCAACAAAGTCACGCCAGCCTGGCTGTGCTCAGGCTGTTTGGAGTCAGCACCTGGTCCCAAGGAGAAGCACTGAGCTCCCCAAAGCACCTCTCTTCAGGACAAGCAGAAACAATTTCTCCTTGACTTAAGTAAGCATGGAGGAGATTTTCATCCTCCAAGTAAATTATCATTAATTATTAGAAGGTTAATAATTGCATTTTAAAGACCTCAAGAGTCTACTTAATGCTTGAGTAACACCATCAATGTATTTCAGACCAACAGAATTTAACATTGTTGCCAAAAGAATTTTCTCAACTAGAATTATAATAGCTCATAAAAAATGATACAGTGGAAAAGAGAATTCTTGTGGATTTCAAGTGAGTTCACCTCCACATGAAATCCTGGCCGAAATCTCAGAGACTGCAGGACACTGTGGAGTTCCCTGGGAGAACCCAGTGGGACAAGTGCACATTTCCACCAGAGAAGGAAAGCCATCAGGTCTCTGAGTATTAGTAAGTCTACGTGGCTTAGATGTTCATGCTGAGTTATTAAGGCTCATTTAGGAGTTAGTTTTTCCAAGTTCCTACTGAAGTTCTTCCTCTGTGTGCAAGCATATAGTTCCTTCAGAACTCACAAACTCAATTTGCACAATATGAATTTGGAAATGTATTTTCACATTTTCATGGGTTTATTGTTTCCCCAACTTGACTGCCAGTTTCTTGAAGGCAAATTTTATTGCTTCTCTATTTTAAGCATCGACCATTAAACATTTATTATCCTGCCTTACAGTAATCATTTCATACAGTTATTAACGATTAATATTTTAATGCATTAAAGCTGTTAAGGTATTTCTCTAAACACATAAATTTGTTTTAAGAGCGACTTTGGCACAGGGGAAAATATGACTTTGAAATATATTCATTACCAAACACATAACTTAATGTTCCAGATTCATCCAGAATGTTATCCAATTGATTGTACTGCCTTTGAGAAATGACAATAAATAATGGCTGAAAACAGGGGTCCAAGTGAGATGGGGGCTCAAAGGGAAGATGTTATAAATTTTTGGACCAGGTTCAATTTCAAATATGCATATCTGTGTTTTTGTTGCTGTTTAATTCTAATGTATAATTAATAGAACATTCTGCCATGTTTAACATTATTCATATTTCTGCTATTTGTGAAGTGTGCTAATCTCTTACGCATTCAACAAATACGTATTAATCCTGATCTATGTTTCAGACACTGAATAAGATGCTAGCACACAAAGCAGGTTTCCACAGAGCCCCTGCCCTTAAGGAACTCATAAAATAGTGGCGGTAACAAAGCAGTCAACTATCTACCCATTGTCTTCGTCCATTCCAGCTGCTGTAACAAAAATACCATAAACTGGGCCGCCTATAAACAACACACATTTCCTTCTCACAGTTCCGGAGGCTGGGAAGTCTATGATCAAGGTACCAGCAGACGTGGTGTCTCGCAAGGGTTTGCTTTCTGGTTCCTAGCCGGCACCTTCTCACTGGGTCCTCACAAGGTGGGAGGAACGAGGGAGCTCTCCAGGGTCTTGTTTATGCGGGCATCAATTCCATTCATGAGGACTCCACCTTTATGACCCAATCAGCTCTCAAATGCCTCACCTTCTAATACGATCACCTTGTAGGTTCGATTTCAGCCTACTACCTTTGGAAAGGCATAAACGTTCCGACCATAGCATCATTTAACTCATTAATTAGAAAAATAGCCATTGAGTGCTTACTTCAATGCCAGCACTGTTGTAAGCATGTGGGACCCAGGAGCAAGAGAAAGATATAAGCCCTGGTCATTGGGAACTTTCACTGTAGTGGCGGGAGGAGACAACATTATAGCTGAGGCTAAAACCGAACATGGTAAGAAGAGCCAAGAGGGCCAGATAGGAGGGAGCTGTGATCAGAAATAAGGTGGTGAGGTGCGGGTTCCATTAAGAAGATGGCATTTGAGCAAAGACTCAAAAAAGATGGGACAGTTGACCAGATGGGTTTTCTGGGGGAAGAGTTTTCCAGGCAGAACAGGGGCCAGCAAACTCTAGCCCATGGGCCAAATCCTACCTGCTGCCCATTTTGTGAATAAAGTTTTATTAGCACCCAGTCACACTCATGCATCCATAGACTGTGGAGACTTTCATACTACGATGGCAAGATTGAAAAGATGCAACAGTGGCCATGTGGACTGCAAAGTCTAAAATATTTATTCACTGACCCTTTATAGAAAAGTTTGCTGAGCCCTGAAAGGCAAGGAAGAACCAGAGGCACTGTGTGGCATTTCAGAGGCTAAAGCCAAGGGAGCACATAGATGAGAAAGGGAAGGGAACAGGAGGGCCATGGCAGCACTCTGGCTTTCTCTGCAGGTAAAATGGGGCTCGCATAAGGTTGGGGCAAGAGACTAACCAAGAGCTCTGGTAGTATGGGAGAAAGTGCAATCTTGAACAGTGTGAGAAAGGGATGGAACAGATCCACCAGAGACTGGGGAAACTGGAAATTTAAACTAAACTAACTAGGAGCCAGAATTAGCCAGGAGGCAAAAATCAAGGGAAGTGAGGACAAAATAATCACAAACTGCAAAGCAACATGGTAAGGAAGGCAGAATGCTCCCAGGAAACTGCACATGGCTCCTGAAAGGACACTAAGCATGCATGCGAGAAAAATAGCTGGAGCCAGGGCTGTAAAAACAGGCAGAGCCAGATCATAGCAGCCAGGCAAGAGGAAACAGGTAGAACCCACAAAGGCTTCCAGAGCTCAGGCCAGGCCTGCTGGCCCTCTCCAATCCAGCTTGTGCTGACTGCTGACAGCACCTCCCACCATCTGGGAGCCCCTGCACAGGTGCAGAGGACCGGGGGCAGGGAGTGTGTATTCATCAGTATATAAAGAATAATGCTGGAGGTGTCATAAGAATTTGTACCTGGAACTGCAATATAAAATCCAAGGGACTTAGCTTGCTCAAGGCAGGTTTGTAGAACCATACCAGATATTTCTAATGGGTTTCTGCAAGATGTGGTAGAAAGGTTAGAAGTCTGGTAGGTCCTTACTCAGGGATCTCTGTATCATGGCCAGATGTCACCATGGAAAAGCCAGTACCATCATTTGCCTGAAGATTAGTTCTGGAGCTCTGGGTCTTGGGGTTGCAAAAGGCCATAGCCTGTCATGTTCTGCCCACATGTTCTGATGATGCATGCTTCGTGCCCCTGTGCTCATCTTAGGCTCGATTATGCGAGCACTCATTTCTGCCATTTTTCCCTGTAGTCTTTTGAGATAGTAATTCAGATGTAGAATAAGCAACACAAGATCAAGCTCACTGTTGAGCTCAAGCATCAGCAATGCTTAAGAGTTTTAGCATCGTTCAACTCAATAATGAATCTTGACTTGTTGTGTCTTGCATTCTTGAGTCTTACAGAGGAGAGAAGCACCCCTTCCCCAGAGACATAGGGACAGGGAGGGATGCAAAGCAGCAGTTTAAGTGAGTGCATTGTCCACAGCGGTACTCTAGAGACAGGAAGAAAGAATCACAAGTAAAACAGCCCTCTGCCTTGGGCAAAGCAGACAGGAGATTGCCATCCCTACCTGAGGACTTATGATTCTCGTGGGAAACAAGAAGACAACCCCATCTGCTAACAATGGGAATGATATGGCTGAGATGGGAAGCCTGAGCAGTAAACAGATTTACCAGCAGTAGAAAAAAGCATTAAGATTGTCAGCAGAAAGTAAGATGTTGTGACCTCAGACTTCAACAGTTGAGCACTTCTTCCTTCAGACAGTGTTATAGTTTAACTGTACCCATCCCCCAACCAAAAAATATGTTGACGTCCCAACACCCAATTTTCATGAATGTGACCTTATCTGGAAACATGGTCTCTGCAGATATAATAAACTTCAGATATTCCAACATGACTGGTATCCTTATAAGGAAAGGAGAATTTAGACAGAGGCACAGGAAGACAGCCATGTGAAGATGGAGGCAGACATAGGAGTGAAACCATCATAAGCCAAGGAGTGTCTGGGGCTACCAGAGCTAGAGGACGTAACCATGGTTCTCCCTTGAAGGATTTGCAGAGTGCATGGCCACGCTGGCACCTTGATTTTGGACCTTTGGCCTTCAGCACTTTAAGACAATACATTTCTGGTAGTTTCTGATGGTTATTTTTATTTCTGTGGGGTCAGTGGTAACATTTTCTTCTTCATTTCTAATTGTGTTTATTTGAATCTTCTCTCTTTTCTTCTTTATTAGTGTAGCTAGTGGCCTATCTTATTAATTTTTTTTTTTTTTTCAGAAAACCAACTCCAGGATTCACTAATCTTTTGAATGAGTTTTCATGTCTTGATTTCCTTCAGTTCAGCTCTGATTTTGGTTATTGTCCAGATGAACACTGTGGGGCTCAGAGAGATTTGCCCTTTAAACACAGGCCATATATGATGCATACCTGAGCTAGGACTTTGGGCTTGATTAGGTCCTGTTTCTTCTAGCTTTGAGGTTGATTTGTTCCTGTTTCTCTAATTCTTTCCTTTGTGATGTTAGCCTATTAATTTGAGATCTAACTTTTTCATGTGAACATTTAATGCTATGAATTGCCCTCTTAACACTCCCTTAACTGTGTCCCAGAAATTCTGGTATGTTGTATCTTTGTTCTCATTAGTTTCAATGAACTTCTTGATTTCTGCCTTAATTTCATTGTTTACACAAAAGTCACCCAGGAGCATGCCATTCGATTTCCATGTAGTTACATGGTTTTTGGAGTGATTTTCTTAGTCTTGATTTTTATTTCTATTGCACTGTGACATGAAAGTGTGCTTGGTATGATTTTGGTTCTTTTGTAGCTTCTGATGATTGTTTTATGTCTAAGTATGTGGTCAATTTTAAAGTATGTAGCATGTGACAATGAGAAGAATGTATTTCCTGTAGTTTTTTGGTGGAGAGTTCTGTAAATGTATATGAGATTCATTTGGTTCAATTTTGAATTCAGGTCCTGAATATCTTTGTTAATTTTGTGCCTTGATGATCTAATATTGTCAGTAGAGTGTTAAAGTCTCACATTATTATTGTGTGAGTCTAAGACTAATTGAAGGTCTCTAAAAACTCTGAAAATGTATGAATCTGGGTGTTCCTGTGTTAGGTGCATATATATTTAGGATAGTTAGGTCTTCTTGTTGAACTGGATCATTTACCCTTCTTTGCCTTTTTGATCTTTGTTTGTTTGAAGTCAGTTTTGTCTGAAATTAAAATGGCAAACCCTGCTTTTTTCTCTTTTCCATTTGCTTGGTAGATTTCTTTTCCAACCCTTTATTTTGAGCCTATGGGTGTCATTTCACGTGAGACAGGTCTCTTGAAGACAGCATACTATTGAGTCTTCCCTGTTTATCCACCTTCCCACTCTGTGCCTCTTAAGTGGAGCATTTAACCTGTTTACATACAAGATTAGTATTGATATACATGGATTTGATCCTGTCATTATGTTGTTAGCTGGTCATTATGTTGTTAGCTGGCTATGATGTTGGCTTGCTTGTGTGGCTGCTTTATGGTGACACTGGTCTGCGTGTTTAAGGGTGGTTTTGTATTAGCTGGTAGCAGTCTTTCCTTTCTATATTTAGTGCTCCTTTCAAGATCTCTTGCAAGGCAGGTTTGGTGGTAACAAACTCACTAAACATTTGCTTTATCTGAAGAGAATCTTATTTCTTCTTCACTTGGGAACCTTAGTCTAGCTGGATATGAATTTTTTGGTTGAATACTTTTTTTTTTAATTTAAGAATGCTGAATATAGGCCCCTAATCTCTTCTGGCTTATAGGGTTTCAGCTGAGAGGTCCACTGTTAGCCTGATGGGATTCCCTTTGTAGATAACCTGCCTTTTCTCTCCAGCTGCCTTTAACATTCTTTCTTTCGTTTCGACCATGGGAAATCTGATGACTGTGTGTCTTGGGGATGATCTTCCTGTGTAGAATCTTGCAGGCATTCTCTGTATTCCTAAATTTGACTGTTGGCCTCTCTAGCAAAATTGGGGAAGTTTTCATGGATGATATTTGAAATATGTTTTCCAATCTGTTTGCTTTCTTCCCCTCCCTTTCAGGGATGCCAAGGATTCATAGATCTGGCTTCTTTACATAATCACATACTTCTCAGAAGTTTTGTTCATTCCTTTTATTATTTTTTCTTTGACTATCTTATTTCAGAGAACCAGTCTTCAAGCTCTGATATTCTTTCCTCAGCTTGGTTTATTCTGCTGTTAATACTTGTGATTGCATTGTAAAATTCTTGTATTGGGTTATTCAGCTCTGTCAGAACTGTGAAGTTCTTTTTTTATATCAGCTATTCCTTCCTTCAGCTTCTGTATCACTTTATTGTGATTCTTATTTTCCTTGGATTGCGTTTTCCTGCCCTTCTAAATCTGACTTCATTCCTATCTATATTCTCACTTATAAATGAGAGCTAAATGAGGAGAACTTATAACACAAAGAAGAAAACAACAGACACTGGGGTCTACTTGAGGGTGAAAGGTGGGAGGAGGGAGAAGAGAAGAAAATATAACTATTGGGTACTGGACTTAACTCCTGCGTAGTAAAATAATCTGTACAACAAACCCCCATGACATGAGTTTACCTTTGTAACAAACCTTCACATATCCCCCTGAACTTAAAAGTTAAAAATTAAATATTTTTTTAAAGAACGAAAAAATTTCTATTGCTTTGAACTACCCTGTTTGCAGTACTTTGCTTTGGCAACCTAGGAAACAAGCACAGGCACTGTTCAAAATGTCACTCAAGGTATGGCTTGATGAAACAGAATTCACTGGTGGCTGTCTGCTGGCTGGCTCGAAGTTTGGGCCGAAGGGTGCCCAGTATATGTGCATGCAGTAAAAGTTAGTGACAGTTCTACTGGGTGTTTCATCGGTTTGCCCAATATATGTTAACTAGTACAATTATGCAAAGGGACTACCTAAATGCATAAGTAAATTGTACCATACACAATTTAATCATAGTTCATCTGAATGCAAAAATTTTGCTGACTCAGGTTAGCAGGTGCTATACTCTCCCAACCTCTCCTGCTGAGACAATTTTCTTTCCTCAACACAAAAAGGTTGCAAAAACTGAAAAGCATGCAAAACAAAGAAGGGAGTTTTGTTCATTATTATATGTAAGCAGCTGCTAGCTGAGTGGTGGTCTTCTAGAGGATTCAAGTCCTGCTAAAGTTCTGGAAGTCCCAAGACTAGATGGTGATGGATATATCTTGAATGTGCCAGTAAAGAGGAGGAAAGAGGAGGTTGGAAGGTGTCAGTAATTCAGGAACCACAGGCCCAAATAATCACTCATTTATTCAGTCAATAAATGTGTATTAACTCCCTACTACATCTTAGATATTGCATTGGACTTTGGGGAGTTCATAATAGCTCCCCTTATTTGAGGAGTACTGACTATGTGCCGACATTAATACTCATCATCTTTGTTGTCTCACTTTATTCTCACAATGTCCAGGTCAGGTAGTCAGTTATCTGCAATATGCAGGTGAGGAAACCAAGAACTGGTAAGACAAATTTATGCCCCAAGGGCCAAGCCTCAGATCTGTCTGACTCCAAAATCTCTACTGTCTACCTTAGAGCTTCACGCCACATATTACTGGCTACTCTTTGGAGAGTGGATCAGAGAGGGGCTGGTGCAGCATATCAGATGAGGAAGCCTTGAACAAGCACAGAAGTGGAGGAATGAGACGAAAGACTCAGGTCTGGGAGCCACTCTAAAAGTGGTCTCTGCAGGACCTGGGGTTGAGTGCGTCTGGAAAGAGAGGGAAGGAGTCGGCTGGGGTTTGCAGGTGTCTGGCTCCGATGAGAGGTGAATCATGGAGCCTGCTCTGGGCTGAGTTGTGTCTCCCAAAACTTATGTCAAGGTCCCAGCCCCCAGTACTCCAGAATATAACTATGCTCAAAAACAGGGTCTTTAAGTGGTTAATGAGGTTAAAATGAGGTCATTGGAGTGTGCTTTAATCCAATATGACTGTTGTCCTTATAGGAATAGGAAATTAGGGGCTGGGCACAGTGGCTCACGCCTGTAATCCCAGCACTTTGGGAGACAAAGGCAGGCAGATCACTAGGTCAGGAGATCAAGACCATCCTGGCTAACACGTTGAAACCCTGTCTCTACTAAAAATACAAAAAATTAGCTGGGTGTGGTGGCAGAAGCCTGTAGTCCCAGCTATTTGGGAGGCTGATGCAGGAGAATGGCGTGAACCCGGGAGGCGGAGCTTGCAGTGAGCTGATATTGGACCACTGTACTCCAGCCTGGGTGACAGAGCGAGACTCTGTCTCAAAAAAAAAAAAAAAAAAAAAAAAAAAGAATAGGAAATTAGGAAACAGACATGGACAGAGGGAAGACCATGTTTAGAAGACACAGGGAAAAGACGACATCTACAAGACAAGGAGAGAGGCCTCAGGAGACAACAACCCTGCCGACAGCTTCTTCTTGGACTTTCAGCCTCCAGAACTTTGAGCAAATAAATGTCTGCTGTTTAAGCACCCAGGCTGTGATACTTTGTCATGGCATCCCTAGAAAACTAATATAGGGCCCACACCCAAGACTGAAAAACAAAGAAATGAACGAAAATGGAGTAGGCTGAGCTGAAAGTACTGCAAGGAGCATTCAGCTGGAAGTGAACATCGCATCTGTGGACTAAGTTGGAGCTGAGACCAGATGCGTGAATGGTCCTCAGTAGGCAGGTATGGTGTGAGGCAGGGGAGTTAAAATTTTAGAACAGAAAAAAAGTGTAATACGTATACACCATGGACTACTACTCAGCTATAAAAAGGAACAAAATAATGTATTTTGCATCAACTTGGAAGGAGCTGGAGATCATTATTCCAAGTGGAGTAATTCAAGAATGGAAAACCAAATATCGTATGTTACTTGTAAGTGGGAGCTAAGCTATGAGGATGCAAAGGCATAATAATGATACAATGGTCTTTTGGGACTTGTGGGGAAGGTTGGCAGTGGAGTGGGGGATAAAAGACTATATACGGGGTACAGTGTACACTGCTCAGGTGAAGCGTGCACTAAAATCTCAGAAATTACTACTAAATAACTTACCCATGTAATCAAAAACCACCTGTACCCCAAAAACCATTAAAATAGAAAACTAACAAAAAACAACAACAAAAAAAACTTCGGAATAGATGGGAATCCAAGAGGAGCATGTGGAATGAGAAGAGTAGGCAGAAGGAAGGGATTGAGGACAGAATTCTCAGGGACAAACAAAGCTTAAAGACCAGCTGAAGGAAAAGAGTCAAGGACAGGACAGGCACTCAAGCCACAGGGTGCACCAGCTACGTATGGTGCAGCATAAACATTCTGTAAAAGAAACTTGGAGGCAACAATGTCATCCTTCCAATAAGATAGTTAAGGTAATGGCTGGAAATTGGTCCTCAAATAATGTAACTAGACACTGTGGGACTGGGGAGAACCACCGCAGCACCACATGGTGGGATGCAGAGAGCAGAGAAGACACGAACTGCCTGAAGCTGAGGGCTTAAGAATGCTGTCCTCAATAAGGTCAGCCAATAATGGAGGGCAAGTGATGGGGCAGGGACTTACCCTCCATTCCTCCTGTTTCTGCTAAGAGAAAATTTCCACTGCATGGCCACCAAAGCAGGAAGTCCTACCCCTTTACCACCCCGTTGTAGCCTCCTTCTGGAACAAGTCCAACTCTCAGATTTGATTTTGCTGACGTGGTTGAAAGCTCAAGGGAAAAATCTGAAAGGGTCATTTAATGGGTCCTTAAAATCACTATGTGAAATTGGAGCACTCTTGGACATGGCAGAACTAAGGGTGTTTGGTTTTAGCTTGTTAGGGTTTCTTTGTTTTTGTCTTATTTAAGAGAAAAGACATCTGAACATTTTTCTGAAATCATGAGTCATCATTAGAAAGGAAGAAATTTGAGGTTATGGTGAAAAGAAAGATAATGGATAAGGCGGCAATATTTTCCAAAAAATGAAAATGACTCCAGAACACAGCAGAAAGAATCAGCTACAGAACCCGAGTGACAAGAAAAGGTAAGTTTGAGGACTTACTGGGAAAAATCCTTGAGAACCTAACGTTTCTCTATAATGTAGGAGGAAAGATAAACCCACTGAGAATCCCTGGGAGAGGGTGGGAGAGGACTGGAGTGGGGGTAGTTGCAAGGGGAGAGGACAGGAACTGGGGTGCTTAGACCTTTAGGGAGCTGCTCTGAGGGCCTCACTGAGGACAGAGGCTCCACCTTTTCTGCTGCCCTTTCCACCACAGGGTGATTCTCTCTAGCACCCCAGTGTTTAAGACACACAGAAGCCAAGGGGTGGGCCCCTCTGGGGCTGGATTTGGTGGGAGTCAATGCAGGCGGGCAGGAGGGTAAGGAGAACTAAAGGAGGAAGACCTGAGACAAGGGTGTCTGGCAAAGAACAGATGGGATGCAAAGCATGTGTCCTAGTTAGGCCAGGGAGGATAAATATCCCTGTGTTCAGGCTCAGCAGGAGATGGAAGCAGAACCTAGTGTGGTTAGAGGCCAGAATCCATCCTGGATGGAGGGTCAATCAGAGAAGCAAATCAGGGCCAACCGGAAGTGGAAGTTGTATCTCAGGGTTCGGCAGTGGCAGAAAGTGCCCTAACAAAACACAGAAGAGGTATGAAGACAACACTTCCTATGCGATCACTCAGGGTCCTCAGGCAGGGCTCTTGGTTTTCCACCCTAGGAGAGAGGGTCTTCCCAATGCAGGCCGGGGAAGGACGGTCGGGGAGGGCAGTGGAAATGCCGCTTTCCTGAGAAATGCAGGCTATTCATTGTCAATGCAAATTGTGCTGCTCTTATGGCCTGAGTGGTAGAGCCAGCGCGTTTACCTCTGAATTACTTTCAGTGTCTGCAGTTATCAGATCATAGAAATGAACAGCAGAATGTTTTAGGAATCGGAAACACTAATTTCTTTGTAAATCAAGTGACAATGTTTTGCCTACCATGACTGTGATCAACACTGTCTTAGTTCTTCCATTGCCTGGATGGCAACACATGACTCTCCAATGGAAAAGCAGAATTGACAGATGCTGACAACCAGGGGGTTCACCGATGCTGAGCGCCTGATCAGCTGGCAGTCATTCAGTCACATGTAAGAAGGCAGCTAGTGTTTATAACTCGTGCTATGACCTGAATTGTTTTTCCAGGATATTCTTCAAGTGTCACTTTGGGAAAAGAGAGAGTACTCCCAGTCGCTTTTTACTTTGCTTCTGGCAAATTCTAATTACAAAGCCTTTATTGGGATAGGGATTCTTGATTTTTAAGTGGAAACTTCTCGGCCAGTCAGAATCAACAAACAAATGGAAAGAAGAACTTGAAGCTGCACAGATGAAAGTTTCGGGGCCAAAAGGGGATCACCCATATAGAATCAACTGATTCCGTTGAAGCCAGTTCAACAGAAATGATGTTAATGGGAGAAATCTAGTTAGTGCTTCAGTTTGGGAAAACAATTCATGTTTTCCTTTGGAAGCAATTCAGTTTAATTGAGAAAGTTAATGATGAAGACATCCTTTTTTCTCTACAGGACAGTCTTTTAAAGGCAAACTCTGATGGTTAGGTTGACTGTATCATTTGGCAAAATATTTGCATTGAATATATGTACATGTATCCATGGTTCTGCATATGTGATGAGTCTAAAGCAGTGGTTCTCAACTAGAGTTAATTCCCCCCTCCCAGTGAGTACTGAAAAATTGCTGAAAACATTTTTTGTTGTTACAAATGGGCAGAGGAGGATGCTACTGGCATATAATGAGTATAGGTTGAAAATGCTGCTAGACATCCTACAATGCCAAGGACAAGACCGCCCATCCCACAACTAAGAACAATTTGGCCCAAAACATCACTAGTGCTGAGGTTGAGAAACTCTGGTCTACATAATTAGCCGGTATGTGGCAAAAGTCTACTCACTCTCAAGATTTCACCTTTGTACAAACTATCAAATAAATGCTTGGGGCAATGGATTATGCATAGTACATATACATCGCCTTTGTAGGTGAATGTGTATGTGTGTGTGTGTGACCACACTCACACATGAATGCACAGATATAGAGAGGGATGCATTTCAGCTGATACACATCAGGACTTTGTATACAGTGAACCTCAATTTGGATGGTTATCACCATCTTCTGATTGCTTAGTGAGCAAGTGACCAAGTTCTGGCCCAGAACTGAAAGAAGCCTTCTAAGGGTTCCTGGTTTCTTTAAAAAGAAATATACAGATGAAAAGGGGACAGGGATGTGGCTCTTGTTTGAGTGGATATTGCCACATGTGGATGCAATACCTGAAATTGCAGCAACAATTTTGCAACCACAAGCAGAGGTGGCCTGAGGGCCCATCTGCCAGACTGTGGATGGCAGAGACTGCAGTGAATACTTGCCTCCTTATTAACTCCTGAGCCACTGAATGAATAAACCCTGATGATGCCTCCTACCAACTTCTAAGTATGTGAGTTGATACGTTTCTTATATTTTTAATTGCCAAACTTTTTGGAGTTACCTATAGACAAACAAATTCTTTTATACAGGGACTGAAAATTACATGCCATGTTAGTAATTTCCATTTCTAGACACATAAAAAGGAAGTTAAGAAGTAATGCACAGAACTCTACACATATCTATGACAAGCTGTCAACTTTTGTAGACATTAAACAACAATATAGAAAAAAAAAACTCAGCTAGCTTCTATAAGTGGTCATATCAACATTAGCCATATTATCATGGTCTAGAGGGTTGGAAGTACCACTTCTCTTCCAAATACTAAATAGCCATATGATGTCCTTTTTATCATTAGTCCTGAACAAGCTACACTTTGATTTCTTTAGAAGATGAAGAATTCATTTTTATTTAGAGTGTTGTAGTTTGCTTTTGAGCACCAAATCACCAGGAATCAAAAACAAATGAGGTGGGAAAGAGGGAGTGACGGAAGGTTTACCATTGAGCCATTTGGAGTTGTACTGTGCCGTGCGGAGAGGAGGTAAAATGCCCAGGCTTCGGTAAATGGCAGGATCACGTCCTGGAAAATCCATGGCCGTAGCAGCATAGAGCTCCCCGCCAGCTGTGAGGAGCGCTGTGGAATTGTGCTGGGGACTGTAGGGACAGCGGGCCATGCCACTGATCTGATCGTGGATCTCAGTCAGGTTGCTCAACTGTGGGGGAAGATGAGGGGAAAAGCAGTTATCTCTGCACAAGCCCCTTTAGTGATGCTTATGGATCACATCCACCATAATCACAGGGATGCTTGTGTAACAGCCTCTCTGGGGCTCATGGGGAGAGATGACCCACTTTTACACTCCAACTGATGAAAACAGCCTGCTCCGCTCACAGTAAGAGAGTCCATCAATCAGTCTCTTTCTCATCACTTTAGTTTACTGAACCTCATACCACTGAATACTCTCAAAATAAGAAATAAGATCATTGTATATATGCCTTTGAGTTATAATGCACAAGTATTGCATACTTTTCCACTTTAATTTAAAAACCAGTGTCAATATTTACAGAAATAGGATCACAATAAAGAATTACATATAATTGCCTGGGCTCAGTGGCTCACGCCTATAATCCCAGCACGTTGGGAGGTTGAGGAAGGCAGATCACGAGGTCAGGAAATTGAGACCATTCTGGTTAACACAGTGAAACCCCATCTCTACTAAAAACAAAACAAAACAAAACAAAAATTAGCTAGACATGGTGGCATGCTCCTGTAGTCCCCACTACTCGGGAGGCTGAGGCAGGAGAATCACTTGAACCTAGGAGGCAGAGGTTGCAGTGAGCCAAGATCATGCCACTGCGCTCCAGCCTGGGAGACAGAGCAAGACTCTGCCTCAAAAAAAAAAAAAAAAGAATTATGTATAAATCTATCAATATAAGTGAACCAAAATATAATGAATAGCCCCAAAAAATGTGTTCACAGGCAAGGATGTGTGGATATTCAACACTATGTGGCCCACATTTTCAATACTTTCTTTCCTTTTTTTTTTTTTCAGTTTTCAGAGAGATATCCAAGCGTCTTGAAGTCATTTCATATGAATCCAGTTTCCCAAATGCTGGATTCCTAACCAATCATTGAATGAGAAAAGCTCTTGGGTACTGGTGGATTTTTTGCTCAATTCGGTTCTTGGTTCTCACCTGAGAGGTATTGGAGCAGAAGGGTCAGGGCTGGTAGATGCAGGGACGCTGCTGTTCTGCTATGAGATGTGTACCCGGGTAAGTTCCCTCAGCT
The DNA here is from genome assembly GCF_002776525.5 of Piliocolobus tephrosceles. Classification (NCBI taxonomy): domain Eukaryota; kingdom Metazoa; phylum Chordata; class Mammalia; order Primates; family Cercopithecidae; genus Piliocolobus; species Piliocolobus tephrosceles. The sequence continues at coordinate 8,585,054 of NC_045437.1, forward strand.
CTTTATGTCTCAGGTTCTTCTTTCATAAAAGGGAGCCCCAAAGAGTAGCGATCTTGTGGGGCAGATGTTGAGGACTGAACCATGGCACTGGTGAAAGTGTTTCAGGGCAGGGTGCGGCACCTAAAGAGCTCCCTGAGCTTCACACCCCTTATCATCCATCTCCTCCCTTAATTCCAATAACTGAATGCTAACCTGAAATCATGAACTGTAAAAGCAGATGGTCAACCAAGGTCTTGAAGAAAGGTGTGCAACCAGGGAATGAACATATTTCTTCATGATATTCCCAGAGGAAGATTGCATTTATACCTGAATTAGGAAGATTCTACGTGTGTTCTACTGACCCTGCCATGCTACTGCTATATTGTGTGCAGCTCAAAATTACTCTGTCAATGATTGCCAGGTTAAAGACAAGAAAGAGGGTCAGTTATAACTGGACTTTGCCTAGGGCTCAATTTCTTAGTTTGCTTATTTTTTTTTTTTACATACTTCTTATCCAATTTCTAGGCTAATTTTTTCTTCCCTAGGATTATGATTTTAGACCATTTTAATAATTTTAATAAATGTAAATAACAGTAACAGTATCTCTACCATAAAGCAGAATTAGACATCAAAGAATATGTTTAGGATTAATGTTTAAAGTCACTGGTGAGAAAAATGCTGGTTGAAATAATTTAGAAACATATTTAAGTTTAATTACATAAGTTATAATTATTCCCAGTTATTTATCTAATTGATGGTCCTGATTAGAAACACATCAATAAATCAAATATTTATTCAATTTGACAAAAAGTGCTTTTGAATTAAACAGCAACACCTTGGTGTATAGAAATTCATTTAAAACTAATATTTTACTATAATGTTTGACCTCTTCTGATATTCAATTCTTTTGAGGCACAAAAGGAAGCCATACCGAGCGGTTGGTGCAGACAGGTGTGAATGCATTGGTCCCACAGGTGAATAACCGGTCGCCACCCACCAGAAGCACCCGGATGTAGTTCTGACATTCCTCCTGAAGGGGGAAAAAAATATATATATATATATACATATATATATAATGAAAAACATGTTAACAAAGTCTAAGCACAAGAAGAATGGTGAGAATGAATACATTTTATCTAATAAATATGTAAACCATTAATAAAATGTAAACCATTAAAAAAAAAAACCTTTCAGATAGTGACCAAAAAATAACAACAGAGTTATGAAACAATTTGATTTTTATCAAATAAATTTACTTGCTGTATCTGCACCTTGTTTGATAAAGAATATGAAGATAAACACATGTTCAATTAAATTCTCAAAGCATGCATCTAATTTTGACAGAACTGATTTCATTTTGAATTGTGTCTGATAGTAGCACAAACACTAAATGGCCTTGGACGGCTATTAGGAAAATAAATAAAAGGAATCTATTAGATACCACTCGTGAAACAGTGCCTTGGAAAACTTCCTCAGGACTTTGAGAAAACGCTGCAAGTGCTTCTTGATCAGAAGGTCACATGAGAAACTCGGTATGCAAACTGGAACAAATTTTACTCTATGGGATGAAACTGCATATTTTAAATACAGAGCAAGTATCTATACGCATTTTTAATTCATGGATTGAAAAGTGAAAATATGCTTAATGAGGAAAAGATGTTCGAAACATTCGGGACAAAACCCTAGGCTGAGGGATTTTGTCAGAAATACTCCAAGAATGGAGTATTTTTGTGGTTGCCAATGTTCTTAGAAAATCCTGGGTATGGTCATAGCAGTGATGGACATGTGAGCTGGAGAGCTCCTCATTTATCCAGCAAGCATACACTGAGTAGCTCCTCTTTGGTAGTCACTGGGGTAGAAGTCCCAATCCAGGCCCGTGGCATAAAAATACAGGTTCATGACAATGACCACAGAGCTGTCCATGCGCTCTAATGAGCACACGGAAGAATAGCATATTACGTAGCTCCAAAGGAATAGGGAAGGGAAGAGGTGTAGAGAGGCTTCCTGAAAGAGTTGACAACTAAGTGTTAAATAAAGTGAAAGATTTCATGAGGCTTCCTGGACGGGGTGCTTGTAGGACACCTGTCGGACTTGACTGAGCAAAGGAGGGAAAAGACTCCCCACGCAAAAGGAGCAGACTGTGCCAAGGTGTCCTGGCTAGGGAAAGCAAGGTGCTCTCACTGTGTACAGAGGAGCTCACACAGAAGCCGAGGAGCCTGAAACAGGCCACGTGTGTGCAGGGAGTGAGTTCACACGTTACTCCGAATGTGAAAGGAGCCATGAAATGTTTTGACTGCGTGAAGTATTGATGAGTTCTCGTGTTTTATCACTGAAGAACCACTCAGACACCAATTTGCAGGAGTCAAGCTGAAGATAGAAGCCTGGAGTCAGGAAGCCAAGGAGGAAGTCACTTCCATAACTCAGGCTCTTGTCATTTTGTACCTAGACCAAGGTGGTAAGTGTGAAAGGGCAAACCCAAAATAGTGAGTTGATTGCGCGCAATGGCAAATGAATGACGCATGAGGCATGAAAGATGCTGCATGATAACATGATGATTTGAATCACATCATGCTGGAAATCAGGGGAATCTGGATGTAACGGTATAGCTCACCTTCTCTTCAATCAAATGGACCCTCATTCTAGATGAAAGTGTTAATTTCCCATAACTCAGTCTACTGCATAGCAGCGATACAGCACCAAAGCATAGTGCTATTTTTTGTATTTTCTTTACTAGAGACAGGGTTCTATCATGCTGCCCAGGCTGGTCTCGAACTCCTGGGCTCAAACGATCTTCCTACCTTGACCTCCCAAAAGTGTTGGGATCACAGGTGTCAGCACCGCTCCTGGCTCAGATTGGCTTTCTAAATGTAAAGTGAAATACCAAGGGTGGATTATCCTCCTAACATTATTCCTAACAGTAATAGTAATCACTTATCATTGGAAGCTGAACTGAGGAAGACAGAAAACAACCACAAAGATCTAAGTAGACTTCAGAAGAATTACCAAATGCTTGTAAAGAGTCAACAGTGAATCTGGTAACTGAGAAAGGTACAACAGAGGTGGGAGGCTTGTCTTGTTTTGTTCCCTTTTGTCTTTATTCCTGGGGAAAGGTCAGGAGAGTTCTAAAGTGAAAGAACAAAACAAAAGACTTCAAAGAACCACAGAGGTCCTCCTTCCCAGGCTGAAGAGAACACAGGCAGGCCAGGGAAGAAACCAGAGAGGACAGGAGCCTGTAAAGATAGGCAGAGTGAGGATGAAAGAAGGAAGCCTATGCCTGTCAGAGGAAACCCACAAAGACATCTCCCAGAACACAGGACAGAGCAAGCTGATGGATTTAATGGATGACACAGACATGTTAATGATACCATCATAAGGACTGGAATGGAAAATTACCAACATTATACAAGGGTGGGGATTTTGTTTGGTTTTTGCTGTTGCTTTTGGAACTCTTTTAAAAGCAAGGCAAGATGTAAAAGAACTTTTACTTTAAAAAAAAAAAAAGCAAGAGCTTGCCACAAGGTAAACCACAAACAACATGGGCAAGGGTAAGTTGTTCCAGGAGAATCATCTGGATTGAAATGTGATTTCACAGCAGAGTTCTACAGCTCTGGTGAAGAGAAAGCAAGGGCCTCCAGTCAATTACGGAAAGGAGAATAACCAAGATATCAAATATGGTGTTTACGCTAATTTCCCAAAGGAAGAACAAAGTGGAAATAAGACTGTAGGTTGTTTTCTTTAGTTTTTGTTTTTTGAGACAAGGACTCACTCTGTTGTTGCCCAGGCTGGGGTGCAGTGGCTTATTCACAGTTCACTACAGGAGCAATGTGTGGAGGTGGGTGGTATTCGAGTTTCTTCTTAACTGTCAAGAGCAGAACGCAGTCACCCAACTGACTAAGGGCATCTCACATACTTCCCCATTCTTACTCCCTTAAAGGCATCCTCGTGTTTAATTCACAGATTGTGAATTCCAGATGTGAATTCCAAACAAATTCATTTAAAATAATAAATGTTTTAAAAAGAGAGATTGCGACAAGTTCAACTGAAACAGAATGTGAAAACACAGGAAAAAAAAAAAGGTAGAAGTATTTAGCTTTTTGAGCGGAAGATAAATTTGGGAACTGGACAGTCAATACTGTGAATAAAAGGAAATGAGTGGCTGGGCACGGTGGTTCCACACCTGTGATCCCAGCATTTTGGGAGGCCAAGGTGGGCAGATCACCTGAGGTCAGGAGTTCGAGACCAGCCGGGCCAACATGAAACCCCATCTCCACTAAAATTACAAAAATTATCCAGGTGTGGTAATGCATGCCTGTAATCCAATTGCTTGAACTCAGGAGGCGGAGGTTGCAGACAGCCACTGCACGCCAGTCTGAGTGACAGAGCAAGACTCCAGAGTCTCAAAAAGAAAAAAAAAAAAGGAAATGAGTAACAGTTCTAGGCTGTGTAATAACTAGTCTCCTCTTGATGGTGTTTTGAAAACTCAACTTCTCTAGCAGATCTACTGGCAACTCACTCTGCCAATCTCTGTTACAAACGTGGCCTTCCATGGGTTACCTGAACTTGCTTGAAGTACTGCTTGGAGTCACCTAGTTTAAAGTAGAGTCATAATGTAGAAGTCCCTTTAGGATATTCTTTTAAAGGTTTCTCTTATAAATCACCATACTTAAATGTCTATGATTTTCCTTTTCTCGTAAGAATTTTTTCTTCTAGCCCATTTCCATATCTTGAAAATGGGTGAAGAGGATTTAATGAGTTCTGATTTTCTAAGAAGTCACAGTGCACATCTCCAAGGCCTCGAGCAGCTTGCTGCCACATGGCTTCTAGGGTTGATAACGAGAGTCATCTGTCTACATTTTGATCACGGCAAGTGAACATTAAAACGACCCATGTGGGCCTGTGATCCACAGAGAGATCAACCTTTCCTTCACTTCAAGGCATTTAATAGCCGAGGTGCATGGTTGCTGACTCATAGAAAGGGCTTTTAGATGGAGACTGGCTAATACCCACTTGGTCTCAATGACACAAGGCCCAAGCCCCAGCACAGAAAACACGTTTTAGGGCTGTTTTCTTAATGAATTAATTGGTTTTGTCGTATAGCATTTCATGATTTTTTTTTTTAAACAGGTATATTCTGTGGATCTCTCAGGTGTCTCTTCAGCAACACCCAGCCCATTGCCCAACCCATTAATTTTAGGGAGGAAAAGATAAGGGTGAGAAGCTGACAGCCTTTATGTTAATCATAGTGTTCACAACGAAAGCAATGTGTCCTCTTCGCAATGTGTTATCCTTGTCAACATCAAAGTGCTGAAGAAGAGCAATTTATAGGAATTGCGTGAGCCTTTCAAAGTGGAACCCACATCAGCCTAAGTCATGATGACCTGGTGACTCTTGCAAAACCATACCTAACCCAATCAGATGCATGTGTGTATGTGTGTGTGTATAAAGGGTGTGTCTACATAATTGTATACATGTATTACTTGTGAATATATGCACATACATATAACAGATGCAATATGTAGCGATATACACATATATATATTACATACTATGTAATGTACAGTATATTGATATATAAAATATACTATACTGTATATATGTACATACTCTATTTTCAACTGAGCTGACTTCATGGGAAACCTTTTTGGGCACCTCAATTAAAAAAAATAAAATTAGGTGTGCATAATCTAATTTTAACCTAATGTTAGTATTTAACCTAAAGTATTCTCAATTTTTAAAGCAATTACACAAAATAAAAGCAGGGTGTCCCATGTATTGATTAACTCACAGCTTTCAAAATATTGGCACTTAGGTACAAAATGTCAAGACCCAGGCCTACATCAGCAGGTTCTCAGGTAGTATGTGTCATGAGTTTCTTCTCCTATTCACTAGGAGTTTACCTCTTTAAAAGCATAATTTGACAACTTGGTGAATAGGAACACAGGATATGACAGGGAGAACAATATACATAGCTCTGGATTCTAATCAAAACTCTCCCACTAACTAGCAAAATAATTCTAGGAACTTGGTGTCAAAAATCCTGCAATGAGATCATGAACAAAAACTTTTGAAAATTACAAAGTGTAATAGAAGCATACAGTGGCTCTTTCATTCCCATAATAATCAGCTGTGTTTCCTTTGTACGGTTCCTAAATGTCAGAGTGGGAAGAATGTCGGTTCAGACATAATAGCCCAACACACACAAGGAACTCTTGTTAGGTCGTGAGAGAATTGACTATTTGTGTTTAAAATAATATTTGTGTAAAAGATACTTAAATAGTTAGAGAATTCGATTTCTGTAATGCTATGTCCAGAAGAACTAAATACAACAGGTTTTATTATAAGTTTTTGAATCCATAAAAACAGATTCCCCACCCCCACTTTTTTTTTTCCATGAAATATTTAAGCCATTGCAGGCAAAGGCACTCCCTCTTTTCCAAGTGAGCTGAGCATTTTCTAAATAAAATAGAACACAAACTTGACAATGGCTTGGCAGCTTCAGTACCTACCTTCTTTTCAAACCTGACTCAAATAAAAAATCTGGATAACTTCTCTTGACCGTAATTCCCTAAATTATACTTTTAATGGATTACATGTGAAATCGTATCTGTGTCTGGACACAGACATCCCAGGGACACAAGGGGAAATCTGTCATCTCTACTCTCCTCCGCTCTGCAGCAAGCTGAGGAATGCTCATATCAGAGCAGCAAGTGGGCATAGGCAGTGTCCTCCCTGCAGACCCAGCCACCTCCTTCCAGGCATGCATTCCAGCTCAGCTCTGCAGCTAAATGCATTATGTGTGGAAGCACAGACCACTTTTCTCAGAGTAGGAAATAAAACAACTTCAGTTTAAATTGCTGGCATTTTTCTCATTTCTGAGATGTCACATTTTGCATTATTCTTTTTATTTCAGGGAGAAGGGAAACTTTGTCATTCTGTTCTCGTAAGAACTTCAGCATAAGCAAAAACTACAAAACAGCCGAATTCGCCATCTAAGCTCATGACCACTAAGAAAAGTCTTAATGCAATTCACCCAAAGAGATGTTACCTATCAGTTAAATTGACTGTGAGAATGTTCTCTGAATTGGCTCCTAGAACTGTCCAAATGGGGAAACGTGGGTTGTCTGAATTATGAGTTCAGGGGGCAGTCCCTTGGAGGCTGCATTTGGCCCAGTTGTCCCTGTTCATAGGGGCTGTCTTGTTTCTTTCCCTTCTCTGTCCCAGGAGCCGGGGTGGGTCACCCAGGTTGGTCACATCATGGTCACTGTTCAGTTACTATGTTAAGAAAGAAAGAGAGATGACAAATAAGAAAGAAGAACTTGTAAAGGTAGATAAAGATCCCTCTCCTCTCACCACTCATGCACCAGCCCAGTGCTGTCTAGACTGACATGTTTGTTTAGCTACACAGGAACTACCAATGCACACAGTTCTGCTACAGAAACCGAGTTCTACTTCAAAGCAGCAGAAGTTATTTAAACCCTCTGTGAATTTATCAATATACTTAATGCAACCTAAAAGAACGTGTCGTTCATCTTTCTCAGAGTACATGGTGCTTGACACTCATCTTCATCTGTCTTACTATAATAGTGTTAAAAAGTCCATTCACCAATGCAGTTTGAGTCAATTAATAATTACTGATTTCCCATTATTTTTAATCCATTAAAACCCAAAGCATGTGAAACATAAAGGTTTGATTTTATTTGAAAATATTTGTTGCCCTCATTTGCTTTCTGTGTATCAAGAAAATTCAATTAAGTGTAGTAACGATTGCTCTTCTCTGTGAATCGAGGGTATATTACCTACCAGTCACAAAAGATGGCCTTTTCCTAATAGTTCTCTGGGTTTAATTTACTGAAGTTCTAAGCTCCAAACAACCAATGATCACGGCTTAAGGCAAAACGTGGGCTAGTTCTGCTTCAGCAGTTCTATTTTCACCCCAAGTAGAAATAATCTATTAGCAAAAGGCAACCACACAGATTCTTTGTAAATTACGAACTTGCAGACTGTGAGGAGGAAAAATCCCTGGCCACATGACATAATCTGATGCTTTGCTTTAGCAGGACAAGGAGTACAAGGACACTGAAGCTCATAGAGGGGAAGGGAGTTAACTGTTAATGTTTTAAATGTCTTTGTAACGAATATATACATGTAATCTAGATGAAATATGAGGGCACTCTAGGAAGCACAAAAATAAAAATAAACAATGTAAAAGTGACAAATAAATTTACAATTTTGGAAATCAAAGCAGGGATTCCCAACCAGGTCAATGTCTGGCAATGTGTTTCCTGCCACGTACGGAATAGCTGCCATGTCGAAGAACAAAGGTCTGGCCCCAAATATCAATAATGACGAGGAGGAGAGACCCTAAAGTTCACTTCCCTGGTACGGGCTTCTCATGTTCATTCACTCATCCAGTGGAACATCTTTAAACGTTCACCGTGGGCTGGGTGTGTTAAGATCGGATGAGGAAATAGCACTGGAACCTGGGAGAGGGAAGGAGGGTGGGGACCATCAGGTTTGGGCTATCAGCTAAACATTTTCAGAACAGACACTGATGAAAAGTGTGCATCAACAGTCCCTGTTGCTGGGTTGCTGAAACCTGAATAGTGCTTATTGGTGTGCCCATAAGACCCAGAAAGAAAGAAGAGGAGATGGAAGAGCAAAGTACCAGAAGAAAGATAAAGACAAGAAGAAAGAGGTGAGAAAAAGCAAGAGGGAGAGCTAGATCACTGTATTAGTCTGTCCTTACACTGCTAATACCCGAGACTGGGTAATTTTAAAGGAAAGAGGTTTAATGGACTCACAGTTCCACATGACTGGGGAGTCCTCACAATCATTGCCGAAAATGAAGGGGAAGCAAGACACATCTAACACGGCAGCTGGCAAGAGAGATTGTGCAGGGGAACTCCCCTTTAAAACCATCAGATGTTGTGAGACTTATTCAATATCATGAGAACAGCACAGGAAAGCCCCACGCCCATCATTCAATTACCTTCCACCAGGTCCCTTCTGGACACATGGGAATTATGAGAGCTACAATTCAAGATGGAGTTTGGGTGGGGACACAGTCAAACCATATCAGGCGTCACACGGAGCAACCCCTGGGAGGCACTGATATCCCCAGGCAAGGCCCACTGCAGGCCTTGAGAGCCTGGAAGGGTGGTGCTTGCATCAGTGAATCTTACTAGTTGAAACAAAGAAATCCATCTTTCCACCTCTCACTTCATGTAAGTCTGACTCTGCAGGTCCCATCTCATTCCTTAGCACAGGTGGTCTTATTTAAAGGACTGTGCTCTGACCAGCGAAGTGGGGCCAAGGGTGGAGCCACACAACCCCCACACTGAGACTCAAACACCACAGGGAGGAAAAAGGAAACTACTTACAAATCACTTCCTCAAAAGTTCTATACATCATTTCTACAAACTCACCAAGAAGCTTACAGGGGTCCCCGATGTGCAGGTTTTGTATTATTTATTTATTTTGGGGAGCATTTGAAGATACCAGATTCGAATTCTTTGACAATTGGAGTACCTTTAAATCTCCTTACATCTCTGATTATTTATCTCAGAGGCCTTTTCTGAGGTGAAATATCTTCCAGAAAATAGCCTTCATCAATTCCTGCTTTATTTCCCCCTTGTCTCCCAGTGTTTCCCTGGCTAAGACTGCATCTTCCTCCTCATCTTCTTCCTACTCCTTCATTCAGGCTTGGGAAACCCCATAACGAAGCTGGCTGACACCTGCCTCAGTGTCTGACTCCCACAGCCATTCAGTTAAAAGGCAGGGAAGCAGACAATGAAATTGGGTAAAACAAGGTACGTAACACTCTTTTATAAATCCAGATAGGGGAGGATATTTTGCCAGTGCTCTCTGCCTTTGCTATATTTTTTTCCCCAAGCTCTTGGTCCTGGGACCAACTTTGCAAGGCAAGCCCTCTTTTCTACTCTGTGTATAACTGCTGTCTTCTGTAACCCAAAGCATAATTCACCATTGGAAAAGTCCGTGCTCCAATAAAATGTAAGAAAATTACTAACAGAGTAAGACACAGTGAGCCTGTGCACAAGCTGCAGAATTTCCTCAAGTTGATCAAGAATAATTTTCTCAAAGACACATAGTCTTCCTGGAAAGGCAAAGAATCACACATCTTTTTGAGCCAGACAAACATTTGAAAGAAGCCTGCAACATGTACAATTGCTTAAGAAACACATTTCCAACCTTAGCTATAAACTGCGCATTCTATAGGAACATGGGATGTAGATTTTAGTATGGAAAGAGAATTTATTATAAAGAATATGTTAAGATAAATTATAAAGAATTAAGCACAAATAATTAATCACAAATAATAACTAAAAGCTGTATATTTTAGTAGGAAAAGAGAATTTATTATAAAGAATATGTTAAGATAAATTATAAAGAATCAATCACAAATAATATTTTACATAATAATTTCATTTATCATATCATTACTTTCTAGATTTAGTTGTGAAGTATGAAAGAAGGAATTTAAAACATTTTAAAAATTCAGGCCCATATTTTTTCCAGTGCTATCAATCAATTAATTTCTTATCTTAGTCTAACAACCTAAAGGACAAATTAGCTCTGATCTTCTTGTGTTCTGAATCCTTTTTGGAAGTGATTGATTATTGTGGTTAATTTTAATTAATATTAAAAATGAGGATATACCATATACAAATTTTGAATCTTGCTTTTTTCACTTTTCATGGCATCATAATCAAGAATACTCTTCTTATCAACGTGCTTTATATAGTGCAGAGTCCTTCAAAACAGGGTGATGGCTGTTCATAATTGGATCCTTCTTACCTTTGATTTGCCTTTGCTGTAACAGGCCTTCTTGGTAGCTTCATCACACTCCCATTCCACAGCCTGTAGAAAATACCAAGACAATAGCAGCTATCATGGTTTTGACTGAATAAAAGGGAAAATATAAATAAGGCACTGGTAACCAGATTAGGAAATATGGCTGCACCCTAGCACCAATATTTTCACACTCAGAGAATTTACACCAAATACATGAAATTTATTCATGAGCTTAGATTTAGCTCTGAATTTGAGGAACAAGGACCTTCCCCCTTACTATTTACTTTTAGGTAGTAATGATGTGATGTTTAGATCTAGTCACTGTTAGAAAAGAACTACGAGTTGGTGACTATGGCACTGATGGTAGAAATGATCGCTTAGGTGAAACTATAGAATAGACCCAGACGAGGCTTAAAGGAGAGGCCTTGAGACAAGATAATTTAAATATTCATTTTGACATTTATATTTTATTCAAATAATACATCATTTATAAATATTCATAGATAACGAAGAATGATTTTGCGTATCCTTACTACCAAGATACACCTATAAATGATAATCAATCAATAGATAGCTCAGGCAAAGAACATAGCTAGGATTTTTCCCCAACAGCAGTCATTTTCATACTGTTATTAACTCTGACTAAATATTTAGAGCCACAGATTTAAAATATTTTTTCTCAGAATTTCCAAATCTCACTTACGCTGATTAATTTGCTATGTGTGCTTTCACGTCTGATGCTAACTCACAAATGAAATATGTGATCAGTGGAGAACACAGACAGGGCTTGCTTTACAGAAAGGATGCCTGCAAACATCCATGGCCTAGCTCTCGTGAATAGTTTTTTGTGCAAATTGAGGCATCTGGGCTTTTTTTTTTTCCTTTTCTATCATTGTATAGAGTGTGAACTTTTATAGGGTAAAAATATTTTCTCCATACTCCACACCTGTTATTACAATTATTTTTTATTTTACTATTAAAATTGGATTTCTGAAGGATCAGGAATGTGCAATAATTCAATCATTAACAGAAAGACATTTTGAGATAGAGACTTTTTTCTGTTAATTTGAACTAATATCAAATAATAAACTAAACCAAAAGTTACCTAGTGTCAAATCATATGAAGGAAAATAATGGCTTCATCCTTATTTCTAGTAAGAATTTTTTTTTTTCCTAATTATCCAAACTTGGGAGAATAATAAAGTCAGGCTAACACCATTCTCTAATATCTTCTGCCTTCCAAAGAATGTTACATAACAGAATTAAATCATAAAACACTACATCTTGCATAATTTATGTTACTTGGCAAATGGGAGTCCATAAGAAAAGTATTCTAGAGAGAACCACTTCAGTGTCTTTGAAACCAAAACAATGCTATAACTGTTTTCCCTTGTGCAGACTTGAAGATTTTTGTCAGTGTCAACATCTGATAAGAGAATTTGTTAATTCCTCCTGTGTTGCTTCCCTGTTCACAATGTTTGATGGCAACAATAAAGTCACAGCTAATCAGCATCTGATGCAAACGCATGACTTGAATTCCATACCAGGATGACAAATATTTTCATGAAAAGCAATGACACCTCCAGAGAAAACAGCCTCCCATACAGTTGCATAACTATATCCCCATGAAGTGCAGATAAAATAAATGAAAATAAATGCACTGCTGTTCATCTGATTTGGCCTTTAGTATATTCCTTTCTTAGATCTCTTTACAAAATATCACTCTGTTGTTTATATTTAAGTAGATATCCACCTCTCGGCCTTTATTTAAAAGAGTATTGAGGACTGATTAAAACAGTATTGAGGATTGAAAGAATATGATAAATTCTTTCAGCAGAGTAAACCTCATTATAACTTTGATCGTATATGGCCAGAGGATTTAGTATTACATATCACCAAGAGGAACTGCTGTTAGACAATTACTAGGAAAACTACACAGTGAAATACTTTAGATAAAGAGTCATTCACGTGGCTTTCATTGGTCTAGTGATTTTGTTAAAAGTTAAATAATAATGTTCTCTTCCATAAACATGAAAGCTATGAAGAGAAGGATTAGTCCCAGAGCTAAGGGAGAAGAATATTTACTAAATGCCATCAAAATTGTTCAGATCCTGCCGCTAAAATGGCAAACAGCTTCACAAGTCTACCTAATGCCCAAATAGCCTTTACCTTTTCAAGATAAACATTGGCCAAAGATTGAAAGGGAAAATAAGAGAAGAAAGAATGAGTTTTAAAAAATATTTCATTACTTTATCCAGCATACCAAAAAATAACAACTGCTCTTACAAGTTTATTAGACCCATAATAAATAGGACAAATCTTACAGATTTTCTGAAGATAGTGATTAGAAAGAAAAAAAAAATTATTTCCTAAGGCATTTTATTACAGTCTCACTAGCTTGCCTATAATATTCAAATCCAGAATTAATTAAAGACCATGACTGTACAGCTTTTCTGTTCACTTTCTATCTGAATAGAGAACAGGGTGAAGGGAAATTTTATATTAAGAATGGAACTTATTCCAGAAGAGCAGGAATATATACATATTATTGGATAGCACAGAATTTGAAAAGGAATAGAATGGAGAAAAGTGCCTTTTCCATATTATACTAGAATAGGATGTTCCAGATTCATCCCATAGTGTCCTCCTATTCACTAGGTCAGTTAGACTTTGCCCATTTCATTAGTGGACAGACTTGAAATTAAAAAAAAAAAAAAAAAAAATTCCATCAGAGACAAAGAAGAGTATCAATGAACCTCTTCTCTATGGGATCTTATTTCTCACAGTGACCCATTTTTCTGTTTGAAATTAGGCTGTGTTTTAACCTGGTCACAACTTCCTTATTCTTCTAGATCCATTCTAATGAACTAAATACCTTTTAATCAAGCCTTCTCTTTCATTTCTCAGTGAAGATTTTTATTCTTTCATGTATCGTGATTATAGAACAAATCTCACTACTGATTTGAAAAGCCACGTTTCCACTTGTATTCAAATTTATTTAAAGATGTTTTTCCACCAACCCAAACCTATCTTTACAATAGTCAAAATAAATGCTAAAGCATTCTACATTTCAGATCTCAACCCAACATTCATAGTCTCATTTCTTGAGTCTCCCTCTTAAAAGTATTTAATTTTTGTCATCTTTTGTCTTTTTCTATTTCAGGATAGCCCAGTAGAGAAAAGAAGTATTTCTGCTGTATGCTATTCAATACTTTGTCTGCATTATATATTTCAGCAGCAGACATATAGCAGAAATATTGTGGTTACTTGAATATTCAAAGATTAGTAATAGTAGGCAGTGAGTCTAAAACATCTACATTTTAAAAGACAGAATGATTCCTGTTTGTAGCAAATTTTTTTCTGTAAATACATACAAATAAAACCTGTACTACTCAGCAACTCACAGAAATTTTGCTTCATGCAAATACATTAATTATCTCCTTTAACAAATATTCATTAAGCATCTACCAAATGGAAGACACTCTTCTATGTGATTCACAGAAGGAAAAACAGACATAGAGATACACATGAGATATTAATTTACAATACAGCATAAGTGTATTCCATCAGCCTAGACAGAATTATGTTAAATCTGAAGAGTCAACAGTGTTCATTTTCATTGCTCTAGTAGCCATATGCAAGTTAATCTTAGGTCCAATGACACACTCTGACTTACAATATCATTAGATTTCAGGATGGGACAAACATACAAAGAGAGCTACAAAAAAAAAACAAAAACAAAAACAAAAAACAGAAGAGGCTTATGGAAAACCCATTTTATATCTGCATAAATCCTGGGGATGCAATGAAGCCCCCACTGTTTCAAGATACAGCACCCAATGGGCCGTGTTGCACACAGGCATACTATGGTTAGAATAAAGGGAACTGTGATCTCAAGAGTAAATCAGATGCAGAAAAGAAAAAAGAGATTGGCTCTTTTTATATATGTGTTACACACATACAAATCCACAGTTCTCAGAAGTATATAAACAAAGCTGTGTATTATCACACTCCACCGCCAGATAAGCTAATTAGATAGGGACCGGCAGAGGCAGACAATTCATAAAAATGAAGAGAACAACATTTGAGGCAAATGGGCTACTACTCTTTCAGCAGATGGCTTTGCTAATTAGATACTGGCAAAAGATAACATTAAACAAAACTAGTTTAATTACACAACGCCAAAAATTAACAATCACCTGAGGGCTTTCTTTTTTCATATGTTTACATTCATATTCTTATGTCATGTATTCTGCGATGTGCTGGGAAATGTTACATTGCCATGGCAATTATAAACAAATCGTCAGGGTATGCAAGACTATATCTTGGTTCAAAAATGTAACAAAATCCAAGTGAGTTGGAACTAGAAACAACTGTGATTGGACTTGAATAAAATGTCAATCTATAACAGTAACTTTGAGAGAGGACATCTTTGCTAATTATAATACCATCAAGGTCACACGTGTCAGGATCCTAGAATGGTGTGCATTGAACAAAAAAAGACAGTAAATATTTTAGTCCATTTGGAAGGATTTGTTCGATGTTCCTCTACCTTTACTTCCTAGTGGATATTCAAAGTGTTTATTATTTTTTCATATTAATTTTCAGTATACTTGCATTTCCATCCATGTCAAATACAAGCAAGTACAATTATAACCTCAAAATCAAAAGACTAGCCAAACATCTTATGTTCTCACTGATATGTGGGAGCTAAACTATTAGTAATGCAAAGGCAAAAGAATGATACACTAGACTTTGAGGACCTACGGGAAGAATGGGAGGGGGGCGAGGGATAAAAGACAACAAACATGTGCAGCGTATACTGCTCGGGCAATGGGTGCACCAGGATCTCACAAATCTCCACTACAGAACTTACTCGTGTAACCAAATACCTCCTCTACCCCACTAACATATGGGAAAATAATTTTTTTTAAAAAAATGATCAATGTCAACATTTAGAAATTAACTTAAAAAAGACTGAAAGAGCACTAGAGTCATATCATCCCACTATTTTTTGATTCTCATACACTGCCATCATCTAAAATTAGAAGAAATATCTTAACCTTAGAGATATCTATGAAAAGTGTTCTAATAATCTTTAAAGCCCTTATGCTAATATCTGAGATTTTCTTTCACATAATAACATCACAGTAAACTTGCATTGATAAGGAACTGCAGAGTGGTGCTCCCAGCCCGTTGAATGCTCACTGGGCATCTGGTTTTCTAATTGGGAGTTGACAATGTATTTATTCCCTAGAGCTGTTGTGAGAAACTACCACAAACTGGGCGGCCTTAAGGACAGAAATTCATTCTTACAGTTCTGGAGGCTCGTTGGCAGGGTTGACTCTGACTGAGAACTCTGAGAGAAAATCTGTCTGGGCCTCCCTCTCAGCCCCTGGGATCTGCCACTGATCTGTGCTACGACCTTGGCTTACGGGGCATCACTGCAATCTCTGCCTCACTCATCGCATGGTGTTCTCCTTGTGTCTTTCTTTGTCCAAATGTTCCTCTTCTTATAAGGACACCGGCCACTGGATTAAGGCCCACTGTAGTCCAGCAATGACCTCAGCTTAACTGAGGACATCTGGAAAGACTCTTTTTTCAAACAAGGCCACATTCTGAGAATCCGTGTGGACGTGACTTTTGGGGGATACTCTACAACCCAGTACAAACAGTGTGGCATAAGAGATTTGGAGAATCAATTCATAGTCACAAGTTAGGGTCATTGCTCTGCCACAAATTAGTTGCCAATTCTTAAGCAAAATAGTGGTAACAATTTATTTAACTTGTGACGTGCTAGCTACAGCGCTAACTGCTTTCTATATACTTACCTCGTTGACTGTGACAGGTACTATTATAATCAGATTTTGGACGAGGACTTTGGGTAAATAACTTGCCAAAGGCCCCAAAGTATTAAGTGGCAGCCCCAGGATTGGCACTTTATAACTTGATCTGGAACCTGTTATCTGAACTACTTTCCTGCTATTTAAATTACCGAATTAAGTACCCCTTGTTACCTGATTTTTACAGTGTCTTTGTTTTCCACTCCATAATTTAGAAAAATATGTATCTGAAGCACAGAAATTTGTGCATGTCTAAGTTCAGAGCTGTTGGCATTCAGTAAATATTAATCAAAAAAGCCATCAATTCCCTTGTCAGAGAATGTATTCATGTTTAAAGCCTCTGGGCCCATTCACAGCCCTAGTATCGATTTTAAAAGGATCATGATTTGTCTAATGAAACTCTAAAGTTAAGAAAGATACAGCCAGAGTATGATATAAGAATCTTGGGTTGGTTTTGTGAAATTAAACATCTTATGTATAAGAACAGTTGGTTCCTGACACAGCAGCAATGTCCAGATTTCAAAATTCAGTCTGAAGATCCATCACTCTTCTACTAAGCCCTTCTGGGGCTTCCCACTCCTCCTGGATTAAGAGCCAAAGTCATCTAGAAAATTCTGCCATCTCCAGGTACTTATTTCCTAGTGCCCCCACCCCATTCTTTTATGGGTGGCATGGGTTTCTCAGCGTGGTCTCTGAACAAAGCAGACACATTCCCTATGGCCTGTGGACCTACTGGCCCCATTACCTGGAATACCTTCCTCCAGATGCCTACCTGGCTAATGCCTGTGCCTCCTACGTACCTTTGTTCAAGGGTGAGCTCCCCGCTGGACCCTCTGTAGCCATATATGTACACGTGAAACTGCCATTTGCCTCCCCCTTTCTCACTAGAAAGCAAACTGCACTTGGGCAGGCAGCGTGGCTGCTTGGTACACTTCTGTATCTGCAGCACCTAGGACAGTGCCTCACACGCAAGTACTCAATACCTAGTTGTTAAACAAATGAATGGAGGTATTAATAGAATGCCCTACACCCATGCCCTTGGAAGTAGCTCAGGTGTCCTTCTAGAGACCCCTTGTAGAATGGGCACATGAGGCTTCTCAGCCCTTGAGCCGGTTGGGTGAGCCTACCGTGTGTTGCACCTCTGTGGCAAAAACATACCACAAGAATTTCTCTTCCACACTTCAATTTACCTGGCACTGGGAAAAAGAATATGAATGCATCCGCTCTGGGAAGACAGGGAGGGAAGGATCAGAGCAAAGATTTTACCACTTTTTCAGCAGTAGACATTTTTTTAAAGTAACGTCTTAAGCCTAATCTCAAACAAAAGGAGATAAAAGTGGTACGGTATTCCCCTTGTCTGCAGTTTTACTTCCTGATACCATGGTCAACTGAAGTTCAAAAATATGAAATGGAACATTCCAGAAGCAAACAATTCCTAAGTTTTAAATTGTGGACCATTCTGAGTAGCATGGTGAAATCTCAAGCCACCCCACTCCATCCCGCCTGGGGAATGAAGGATTCCTTTTTCTAGAGTATTCACACCTCTATGTTCCCTGCCCATCAGTCACTTAGGAGCCCTCTCAGTTATCAGATCAAAAAAGCATAGCACACACAATGTTCAGTACTATCAGAGGGTTCAGGCATTCCCTGGGGGTCTTGGAACATATCCCCCGTAGATAAGAGAGGGGCTACTATATTATGTCAAAGTCATGTTTTAAGCGCAAAATTATAATAAGTCATTAGAAAAATGTGAGGACGGCCGGGCGCGGTGGCTCAAGCCTGTAATCCCAGCACTTTGGGAGGCCGAGATGGGCGGATCACGAGGTCAGGAGATCGAGACCATCCTAGCTAACACGGTGAAACCCCGTCTCTACCAAAAAATACAAAAATCTAGCTGGGCGAGGTGGCGGGCGCCTGTAGTCCCAGCTACTCCGGAGGCTGAGGCAGGAGAATGGCGTGAACCCGGGAGACGGAGCTTGCAGTGAGCTGAGATTGGGCCACTGCACTCCAGCCTGGGCGACAGAGCGAGACTCCGTCTCAAAAAAAAAAAAAAAAAAAAAGAAAAGAAAAAAAAAGAAAAATGTGAGGGCAAGTGACTGCTGAGTCGCAACACCCTCGGTATCCAAGCATTTCTGTATTTTGCATTGGTTGTCTACTTTTCAAAAACATACAAATTTATAAAAATTAACAGTTATAAACAAGACCACTTTGAATCTCAGTAAATTTGGAGTATCAGTTGGAATGACAGCAGACACCTTATTCCATACTCTATAATAAACCAGGTAAGCCAAGTAATGTCACAGTAAAAGTTAATTTACTGAGTGAAGGATTCTAAAGTCTTAAAATTCTGTACGTGTTATACATTGGTATAAGTGTTTGGTTTTTTGTTTGTTTGTTTTGAGACAGAGTCTCGCTCTGTCGCCCAGGCTGGAGTGCGGTGGCCCAATCTCGGCTCACTGCAAGCTCCGCCTCCCGGGTTCACGCCATTCTCCTGCCTCAGCCTCCCAAGTAGCTGGGACTACAGGCGCCCACCACCACGCCCAGCTAATTTTTTTGTATTTTTAGTAGAGACGGGGTTTCACCGTGTTACCCAGGATGGTCTCGATCTCCTGAACTCGTGATCTGCCCACCTCGGCCTCTTAAAGTGCTGGGATTACAGGCGTGAGCCACCGCGCCCTGCCAAGTGTTTCTTAAATAATGGGATTAAAGTAATATATCATCTCTAATCCCTGAAGCACCTCTAGAATCTGAGAGTTCTGAGAAACACAGTTGGCAAGTCACTGTTTTAAGGAACCAAATTTATCTGATAAGAAATGTTGGGGCTAGACCTGGGGTCAGACATAGAAAAACGAAGTGATGGAAGATGAGTTCCAATGACCCTGCTCCTGAACATGAGTGAACCCTGCTGGGATGATCTTTTGAAAGGAGAACATTAGAGAAAGAGAGAGAGAGAGAAAAAAAAAAACAGTATCAAGGACATTATAATATCTGGTATAAAATTGAAAACCATGATTGTCAGACCCTGAAGCATCAAACAACTGGTGCACTTAAAAAATATTTCTAAGGTAAGGCTCGTAAGAGCCTTACTTCTTGGCTGCAGGGTTTTACAGAAATTATTTTCATGGATGCAAGTAGGAATGGTTTAGAAAATGGTACACTGTCAAATTTGTAAGACTAAATGTAGTGAAAAAAATCAAATCACTGGAGGGATGGCTATTTTTATACATGAATTTCCTAAAAGTATTAGTATAAGCAACCCAATTCAAAGTCAGTCAAGCAGGGATAAAGGTATTGACATCAGAGTGTATTGACTTCCCAATGATTGGCTTGCCTAATTTAATATTTCCCAAATGCATTTGGTGGAAAATTGATTGCATTTAACGTTATATTTTCTCTCTTTCACAACATGCAATTATATCTTATATCACATGGATGATGCCATCCAAGTGCCACAATATCTGTATAATGTTCAACAGAAATTATGTTTGCTAGAAATTAGATATATCACAAGCAAATTAAAATTAGATGTTTTATCTGATGTAACATTTATTCTGCATATGTAGAGATACCACAAGAGGAATAAGTTGATTATAGAAAGTTATGAAAAATGTCACACCAAGCTGAGCTTAGTAAGACTATCTGAAGATCGTATGGGACACAAATATGAGGCCACAAGATACATTTTTAAACAATATGAGAAGCAGCATGTTGGCATGGGATTCTCTGTAAAACCTTGACCAATACTAGGGTTACACAACTTGATATAATGAAGCCCGTCTTGAAAATATCTTTACAAGGCTAAGTTTGTGGTGTGGCTTTGATCAAATCTTTCTTTCACACACCAGTTAACTACTGACAATAATATTCTAGCACTATTGGTAAAAGTGAAGATAAACCATCCCGTCCCTAAAACAAGAAGAAATTTCACAGATATATGCCAAGGTTTCATCTGGGAATACAGTTAAAGGGTTCAAAAGGGACCGTATGTAGCAAGTAATAAGAAGTACCAATCTTTTTATTTCGAGGCAACATGAAACAGATGTAGAAAACAACGCCAGCAACCACAGCATGAATGCAAATGAAGGTGCAGCAACCACGCAACTCTTTGTTGTATGGCTTAGAATTTTATTTTACTGATGTGAACAAAATATTTTTATGTTTTCAAGAGGAATATCCCATTTGTGATTTTGTGTGTTAGATTTCTCTTGCTTAAAATGTAAAGCCAACTATATTGGCATCATCGGTTTGAGTCCTATTATTGTGTATTCTGGCTAAATCTTAATGAAGACATTCTATATGAACTGCCAGCCTAATAGGCAATATTGATGTAAATATATAGGTGTTTGCTTTCAGTTTCTCGATAAATCTTTTCTATTTTCCTATTCTTCTGAAACTGGCTTCATGAAAACAAATAACACTTCATACCTGATTACTTTCTCTCGAGTTCTGGGTTAATATCTATGCACTAGATTCACTGGACCACTTACAAAACCCAGATTATGAATGTTTCCTGGGGAATTGTTTTATACTCATGGAACCACTCAGAATTTATTCATTATTCAAGTTAAAAATGCTTGCTTCCTGAGATACATCCTATCAAAGTCAACAAAGATTGACTTTACTTCCAGCTTAAGAACATATTGATCTATTTTCCAGATCTCAAGGTATATACAAAACCCTCCTTATGAACCTTATTCAGCATTATTTCCATAAGCTTTTGTTTTCAGCTTAAAAAAATGAACACGAAAATTTGTTTTCTAGTGTAAGTTTGGGTAGTCATTTTTTACTGTTATTTTAAATAAATAACAGGATAATATACTCTGTTCAAGAAACACATTATTTACTATATTATCACAATGGTAAACGAACACTTAGTGAACATGACTGATATATTCATGTCCTAGTTAATATTTAACACTTTTATAACTTAATGACTATCTGCTTAAACTTATTAAATCAAATAAATAATTTAGCATTAAATAGTAATTGTGTGGTTTTGCCATTTATTTCTCCAAACATTTTTCTCTCTTCTATAATTTGCTCATTTACATGCCAGAGATGTCCTAAACTACTGTCATTACTATTATTAAGATGTTTGATAAGAGCTCCATCTAAGAAAAACGTCCAAAAGCATTTCAAGTGTGGGAGAATAAGAGTTGGCGAATTTTTAATGTCTATAACATGAGGTATTTTGATGGAAAAATTGATGCCTTTTGTTATAATTTTACAACAAAATGAAGGGAACATGAGGCACTCCTTCCCTTCCATCTATTTAAATCAGTCCTTTTGTTATGTGATTAGCCAGGGTTGGCAACTAATTGCCAAATGTTACAACTTTACTCAATTTTCTACTGAAGGAATTTGATTTTGAAATAAATTGCCTACAACAATTAGGGCCTAGAAACACAAATTTGTGTATATCTGAGGGTGGAACATTGGAGTAGGATGAATACTGGTCCCTTAAAAGATATCCATCACCATCTCTGCAACCTGTGAATGTTACCCCATATGGCAAAAAAAAAAAAAAAAAGAGAGACTTAAGATAATTAAATTAAGGATCTTGAGATGGAGACATTACCCTGTATTATTCAGGCAGCATCTCAACATCACTGAAAGCATCCTCATATGAAGCAGGCAGAGGAAGATGCGGACAATACAGAGGAGAAGGAAATGTGAGCATGGAGGCAGAGATTGGGACGAAGGAGCCTCAAGTCAAGGAGGCTGGCCACCACCCGAAGCCAAATGAGAAAAAGAAGAAATCGTTTGCCCTGAATTTCCGGAGGAAGTGTGGCCCGGAGGACCGCTTTATTTTAGTCCCATAAGAATTATTTTGGACTCCCAGCCTCCAGAACTATGGGAGAAAAAATTTCTGTTGCTCTAACCCATCAAGTTCATGGTAATTTGTCACAGCTGCCACACAAAACTAATACACACATACATACACATGAATTACACAGATGAACACAGTCACAGTCAGGTGAGTTTAGGAGCATGGGGTGGACATGTTAACATCTGTGTGTCTGTCTACCAAACATCTGGGTCAGGCCCATTGTTGGAAATCAGAACATGTCATCCCAAAATATGCCTTTGTCGTGGGATTATTTTGAGCTGATTATTTTGAGAAAGCCTAGACACAGGAGAAGCTCTGAAAACAGAGTAGAAGTTGTCTTTTTGTAAGGTAAGCTTACATATATAAAGGAAATCTCTATTTGTAAGGTTGTCTCCCTTACTGTACCAGGAAGAAAAAGATGATCCTAAATCAGGAGATAAGTCAATGGAGAAGGCACTGACTTAAATGTGCACAACAAACCTCACTCCTGCTAACCACGCCATTTCTGGTTACGTTGCCATTACTCGTCTCTCCCACACCCTTCTTTCTTTTATCTAGCTGAAGATGGTATTTAAGCTTGAATTCTAAGATATCTCTTTGAGAGTGACTCATTTCCCTGGGTATCTCCCATATGTATAAGGCATAAACATATTTTTAAAACTTGTTTGTTTTTCTATTGTGAATACGTCTTTTGTTACAAGGGCCCAGCTGAGAATTTAGAAGAGCAGAGGGAAAATTACTTCTTCCTGCCCTACACCATATATACGAAAGATGTAGTTGTTAATATCAAAGAGCTCTTGGGGAAAACATGCTGTGATCTTGGGCGTCTTGAAGGGGAATGCTCAACCCAGATGTAGGGATCTGGAGATGGATGAAGGAACGTTTCTTAGGGAGGTCAAGGCTTGAGCTGGATCTTGAAGCAACTGATCAGTGAGTGAATAAGTGGAAAAGTAGATGTTCAAGAAAATCAAATAGGCCGGGCGCAGTGGCTCAAGCCTGTAATCCCAGCACTTTGGGAGGCCGAGACGGTTGGATCACGAGGTCAGGAGATCGAGACCATCCTGGCTAACACGGTGAAACCCCGTCTCTACTAAAAAAAATACAAAAAAACTAGCCGGGCGAGGTGGTGGGCACCTGTAGTCCCAGCTACTCGGGAGGCTGAGGCAGGAGAATGGCTTAAACCTGGGAGGCGGAGCTTGCAGTGAGTGGAGATCCGGCCACTGTACTCCAGCCTGGGCCACAGAGCGAGACTCCATCTCAAAAAAAAAAAAAAAAAAGAAAAGAAAAGAAAAGAAAAGAAAAGAAAAGAAAATTAGATGAATAAGCCAGTGCAAAGGCCTGAAATGGGAAGAAAGGACATCTAAGCTGGAGAACCGGACCCCAGGGTGGGGACTGGAGAGGTCTCTGGCTACACGCTGATATTCAGCTAAGGACAGGCCTGCTGAACCATGCTAAGAGGAGTTCAGATTTATTTTTCACAAGTTGAAGAAAAGCCATGAATAAAATTTTAAGCAAGATATTGGCATGGCGAAATGAGTAATTGAGGAAGACTTCTCTGCGGGTATGAGAAGACCTGGAATGCAGTGTGGCTGTAGGGGTGAACACAAGGAGAGTGAGGTAGACGTCATTGCAGGCAACCAGCAGGCAGGCATTGGGAACCTGAAATAAGCAGGGACAATAGAATGACAGAAGAAGGGATGGGTAACCAGCTATTTAGTCATGGGAAAGGCACTGTCTTTTGATCATGTAGATGTGTGGGTGGACAGCAGTAGCACATGTCTGTCTAATCTATAGTATGAAACTAATTCCCACCCATTCCTTAAGCTGGGTTTGGACTGAATGCCATACACAATTCTGGACTGCTTTCTTTCCCCCCCCCCCCCCCCCCATAAGTAACTTTAACCTTAGACAAATAAAACTACCTTTACAATCCTGTTTAAAGAAAATATAAGACAGTAAATCTCCGTCCAAAATAGCAAAGTAGTTCAAGAAAAAAGACCGAATTCATACAATGTTTTGGTCGTCACACTTTTAAATCAAACACACTTTGGTTCACTGGTAATACATTTTGGATTTTCAAAACAAATGAAAAACCAACCAAACAAAATCTTATGAATCACATGAAAGTTACCTTTAAAACTGTAGGAATTCAAAGTAAGTCAGTACCAGAACTTCTTTTTCAAAGTAATATAATAATGATTTATTTGTTTGGAATTCTGTGCCCTGAGTCAAGCAAATAAGATGATATAAAAATGACACCAACATAAATTTCAAAATGAGAGAGACTGTAAAGAAAACTTACAACTCTTGACTTCCAAGACATTTAGCAAAGCTAAAGAAGCTGGAATTTGAAAGTGGAAAAACATAAGAAAAATAGACTAGCAAATTAAGATTTTCGTATCTCTGAGTCTTACATTTTTCTTAGATTTTCACATGCTATGGTTTTAATGCTCCTCCAAAATTTACACTGAAATTTAATTGCTGTTGTATTACAAGAGGTAAGAAGTAAAACCTTTAGGAGACAATTAGGTCTTGAGAGCACTTCCCTACTAAATGGATTAATGCCATCGTCACAGGAGTGGGTTAGTTATCACTGGAGTGGGTTTCTGAGAAAAGGATAAATCTGGGCTAGTCTTCTCCCTCTGTCTCATGAGCTTTCTTCATAGGATGCCTTCCATCCTAGGATGACTCTAGTCAGAAACTGATACCAAACTCTTGGACCTCACAGCCTCCAGAACCGTGAGTCAAGTAACCTAGTATTTTGTATAAATTACCCAGCCTGTGGTAGTCTAACAGCAGAAAAAGTGCTAAGACATCACATCTGAGAAAAATTCTGAAAAGAGCCGTGCTATTAAATGCCAATATTAATTCTCTCTCCAACCTAGAAGAGGAAGGGCATTTCTTCCTTAGTCAGTCAACTTCAGAACTCACACTAAAGTGTCAGCTTTACTGCATCTCAATTATAGTTCACAATATCAACAGCAAAAATTCAATGCTATTTTTTAAAAAAATACTTTAGGTCTGACTCTGATTTCTCAAATTTTGACTATGACTATGAGCCACGACTACCAACATTTAGATCAGCACTGTGAGATTAACCAGAGCCAATATGTAAATATATACAGCAGAAAGCCATCAATCAATCTGGAGTGGACACAATGTTTCCAAGTATAACTATAATAGAGTAGCAAAGCAACAACAGAATCCTGGAATTAGGCAATGTGTGACAGAACAACAGCCTCAAAGACCTGCCGGCAAGACATATTGGGAAAATTAGTCAAGGAGCACATGCATGCTCAGAGATGAGAATGAACCAATTCCTGATGGGGAAGATGGCTGGTACTCTTCCGCCCATCACAACTAACTTTACCCTCCCAACAATCTAGGGTGTAGGTACCAGTATTACATTCATCTTACACAGTAGGTAGAAAGGGGCTAAATAACTAGCCAAAGATTATTGAGCTTTTAAATGGATGGCCTGGGATTATGAAGTCAGGCCACCCTGGCTCCAGGGTCCACAATCTTAACCCATGTGCGATGGACTCTTCTTTCAGTGAAGGAATTGGCAGGAACTCCCAGATTCCTAATTCCTTCCTGTCTCACCAGCGCTCTATGACAGATTGAGTTTGTTTGCTCTGAACTTGTCAGAAAAAATAAAATGTGATGCTTTTGAAAGGCAAACAGGCCCTCGGTGGGAAAGCAGGGAATGAAATGGTTTGGCTGGAGAGATAACACTACTCCACTTCTTCACTACTGAGAGTTCAACACAGTTATGATTTCAATGCTGATTTCACACAGTCATCGATTCGAAAGTTTCCCCCTATTCCCGCCCTGGAATCTGAGCTCTGAAAGTACATGGAAACCACAAAAGTAAACTTAATTGAGAATAGTCTTCTTATTCTGCAAGTTTGTGTAATTATCCAAACCCACTTGAAATAATAACAGAGGTCAAGACAAAGAGCATGCATGGTTAAACATGAATATCATTCCATAATCTGACACAATGTATGTGGGTAAAGATCATTACACTATACATAGAGAATTCAAACTGGGTTGTATTTCCAAAACAAGTTTCTATGTTGAATTAGGAGAATATGGCAAAAACTATCCCACAGAGACATTATGCAAGCTGATAAGCACGGAGGTCAACAAGCTTTGTGTACTGGAGATGGTAGGACAGATCCATCCGTGATCCGGGCACAGCCAAGAAAGTGCACTTAAAGTTGCAATCTAAGATTCTAAGATTCCATATCCCTCCTTTATGGTGAAAGATGGGGTCCAAGTTTCCCATATGGAATATAATGGCCAAGTCCTTTCTCATACAGCACAGAGCAGGGACGCCCTGGGGAGGTATGAAGAACCATGGAAGAGACGAAGATGAGGGCCTGGTGCACTCTTGGGTTCTCACCCTTTTGCATGGGCTAGCTCCCTGGTTTCTGACCTGCTACTTCCCAGAACACAACTCTTCCTCATCCCCAGCCTCATTATCCCCCTACTCTCCTCTAATCGGAGTATCCACCTCATTAGAGTCTCCTTAAATGGTCTCAGGGCTGACAATAACACAACAATTTATGAAAGAGCTAAACATTCCTCCCTATGCTATCACATAGGCAATGGGTAAGTACTACATTTTAAATTTAGTGCTTTCTAGCACAATCATACCCCAAAAGAGCTCTAATGTGCCTGAAACAAGTAATACTAACAGAGTTGTCTGCCTCATTTCCTAATGCTTCCAGCTCTTATTAGGCCAAATAATTAAGAAAACTATTTTTTCTTCTTTGTTTTTCCAAGTATGATAACTTTCCTCCATACATGTCTATATGAGCTTTTACTCAAGGGCAGCTGATTTAATGGGTTGTGATGATGGATAATTAAGTCTCTTAATTATTCTCTTAGGATTATTGTAGCTGTGAAAATCAAGCCGCATACACATACATTCAAACAGCAATTAAAACATATTTAATTGCTTTTTAATTTAGAAATGATTTCTGGTTTTGGAAGCTATCTATGGCCTCAATATGCTCATCATTTTATTTGCATATCCAAAGACTTTATCAGTCTTTATAACCATTTTGATTGGTCTACCTCCTATGGTGTTTTGACAAATATTATTATAATCTGTTAGATTTGTTGTGACAATAACACAACAATTTATGAAAGAGCTAAACATTCCTCCCTATGCTATCACTATCCAGGTGATTTAACAAACATATAGTGCTTCATTATCCAGTCTTAATAGAACCTATAAAAACACAAATGTAACTAGTCCAAATGTGGTACAAAAACACCTCAAAATCTCACCTTTTCAAGAAATCTGAGTCGGGTTATTACCGAAATAACTCCTCCCTGTGCCATCTACACTAACCTCTGCTTTCCCTTTAAATAATGATGAGCCTCAAGAGAAAGAAACTCAACATTAGGAAGTAGCTTCTATATTGCCTTTACATGAATGACAGACAAAATTATTATAGCATGATCATCCTAAGATAAAACAGTTAACTTTGCTCCTTCCATGCCTAACATCATTAAGGACATTCCTTGAGGTTCAGTAATGTTTAATATCAACAGATTCACAACATACAAAATAGAAATAGAAACATTATCAACTATATAAAATCACTTGATTGGTTCTACACCATGAAAACGCCATAAAATAGGAATTGTTAACTCTCCAGTAATATTCCTACATAGTCAGTGGAACTTGTAAATGTATTCAACTAATATTTACTGAGCACCTATTATGTAACAGAATTTGGGATACAATATGAGCTTTCCTAAAGCCTGCTGTATTTTAGAAATTCTCAGCCTACTAAAGGCAAGAGAAAAAAAAATAATTGTAATACAAGTTGAGAAGTAAAGGTATATACTGTAGGAACAAAGAGAGAAAAAACATGTTTGTAGAGAAGATGGAGGATTACACAGCAATGCCCAGCCCAGCAGCCATCTGAGCAGGAATGGAGGGAAGATAGAAGTTCCTGAGAGATAGGAGAGACATATGCTTGCTGAAAACAGGCACCAGGATGTGCAAAGTCTGTGAGAAGCAGAAAAACATCTCACGTTCACAAAACTGCAAGAAATGTGTATGGCCAAATCCCACAAGGAATGGTGAGGAACAAGCAGATCTTGAAGCTGGAAAAATAGAAAAGGTCAGACCATGGTGTTTCTTACATGATATTGCTTGAAAATAGGACTTTTTTTTTTTTTTTTTTTTTTTAATTTAAGAGTTTTAGGCAGTAAGGTAATGTCACAGTTTACATATATTAAGCCATGAACCACAGTAGGAGGCAGGAGGAATGGAGGACATAGAGCATTACAAACAACTGCCCAAGGCCAAAAAGCAAGTAAAGGAGCTAAGATTCAAAGGTGATCAGATGTGCAGTTTAGAAGGATCACTTGAGGAAAAAGGGATAGAACGTATGAGAGGATAGAATACGATTAATAAAAGATCATTAGCTAGTTTAAGCCCAAGGGGATAAGGCAATGAGCCTGAATTCAAGAAGCCTGAATAAGGCTGAATCCACTGTAAGTTGTAAATGGACAGAACAGTAGAGGTACACATTCAGGGGCCATTTGATGAGAATGTGGAACTAGCAAAGACATCCATTGCTCTGGACAAAAGGTTTTGAATCTGAGCTCTGAGGTTAGTTTAAGGAGCTCCATCCAACTGATGATGGTATGAAAAACTATTCTACTGTTCAGGAAATAAGTTAATTTGGAGGTAGAGACAAAATATTCGTTATCTTGATTTTTTTTTTTTTTTTGACAGAATCTTGCTCTGTCACCCAGGTTGGAGTGCAGTGGTGCGATCTCGACTCACTGCAAGCTCTGCCTTCCGGGTTTACGCCATTCTCCTGCCTCAGCCTCCCAAGTAGCTGGGACTACAGGTGCCTGCCACCACGCCCAGGTAATTTTTTGTATTTTTAGTAGAGACGGGGTTTCACCGTGTTAGCCAGGTTGGTCTCAATCTCCTGACCTCGTGATCCGCCCGTCTCGGCCTCCCAAAGTGCTGGGATTACAGGCGTGAGCCACCGCGCCCGGCCTATTTTGATTTTTATATGTCTTTGCTTGGGAACAAAGGAGAGATACAGTGACATAAGTGTGGCTCAGATGTTTTGTTTATTTTGACTTTTGTTCTTTTGAGGGGGAGGGAATGGAACAAGAAGTCACTTACAATTGCTCACACAATCATCCATCTGCATTTGTCATAGCTGGTCAACATGCAGGGTCCACACCAAGGTGCTGACCACATTATGGGTATGACTAAGGATGAGGACCGTCATGCGAAATAGCTTTGTTGAGCATGAGAAATGATCTACCCTAACACAAAGACAAATGGCTTGATCACCATGACGTGGAGATCACAACGATGCACTACAGCTCATTTTCCTACAGAACAGAACAAAGTGTACATTATAGCATTTGACAATCTAAGCATTCCTTCTGGGACCACCTTCTGCCCATGGCTCATCCTGTCCGGGTTTTCTTCCTCATCACTAGCTGCTCCTTCTCAGTCTCCTTTAGCAGACCGAGCTGTGTTTCCTCCAATGGTGGCATGGTCCTGGCATCTGCTTGTGATCCTTCACTTTCCACTCTACCTTCCTCCCTGGGCAGTATTATCTTGTGTTATGACAGTAAACACCATCAATACAACGCACCTGCATTCGTGTTCATTTCTGGAAACTATTAATTATTCCATAGCTCTCCTGGGTATATTCCTTGGCATATCCAAAGTCATCTCAAACATAATACATGCAAATCACCAGCCATGATTTCCCTCTCTGCCTCCCGACTTGCTTCTCCCCTAGTGTTGCCCATATTACTACCCACTTAGTGGCTCTGGTCAAAGGTATACAAGTCATCCTAGAGTCTTCTTGTTTTCTCACTGCCAATATCCAGTCCATGAGCAAATCATGTTGACTGTAACTAACAAACAAAACATTCCAAAAGTGTCCATTTCTCTACCAGTATCTCTTGCCTAAATTCTAATACAATTTCCTAACGGATGTCCTTTCTCTAACTTTGCCCCATTATAACCCTTTCCTCTACAACTCACCCAAAAGTATCTTTTTAATAAGAAAAATAGATGATGTTTAATACCTTTGAATGGCTTGCCATCTAGGTACCTAAAACACAATTCCATGTCTTAGGCCTGGTTCACAAAGCTTGAGGAGTTTCTGCCCCCAATTCTCTGACCCCGTGTGCCACCATTCCTCTACTCGCTTGAGCCCTGTGATCTAGCAACTCTAAACCTCTGTAGGTTCCATTAGCCTTATCCATCATTTCCTCTTCCAAACCTTTGTATTCACTGAGCTCTCTTCCCCGAAGGTGCTTTCCCTCAGCTGTATCTGACTCTTCATTATTCTGATATTGACTCAACTGCCATTCTCTAAGAGTAGACCATTCCTTGCCACCCTATCTACAAGAACTTCATAAATACTTTCTATCACATCCCTGCATTTGAATTCTTGGCAGCACACTTACTACTTTCTAACACTTTTCCTAACTATTAATTGATTAAATGTCTCCTCCAACTATAATGACACTGCTAAGAGAAGTCTTTCCCTTGGTTCAACACTTTATTTCCAGTACTTGGAAGTCTGACTGCCCCATAGGAGATCCTGATTGAATATGTGCTGAAGGAAGGAATAATCTAGGAGTTTGAAAAGATGCAATGAGTTTACTTTTGGAAACATTCTGTCTGAAGATAAGAATTTCAAGGTGAGAGCCTCATCACATTGTTATCAGGTGAACCTGGTTTTAAGAGCATAAGTTCAAGATTAGCATGAAGACTGAAAAAATCACTTTGCATTTAGTTCTCAAACTCATCTTGCCTATCTATGTGATGCAAATAATAATCTCTGACCTTCTTGGTTCATAAAATTGTTGTGAGACTTAATGAAATGGTTATGGGGCACCGTATAAACTCTCAGGCAAAGTAGTTTAGTAGAAATAGTTGAGTCTGGAATATTCTGTCTGCATCACCAACGGGAGAGCTTATTCATGGCATCAAGGTATTTGCTGGTACACTGAGTGAGTTGCCACCTGGTCCTTGAAGAGTTTTGCATCTGGCAATAATCCAGAGAATGACTCCACTGCGAGGTAATAAACACAGAGAAAACTCTTTACCTGTCACCTCTATGACCTTCTCATAGCGTCTTGTATTGGAGACATTTCAATTGCTTCTTGGATGGAAATTAGCTCACCTCTTACTGTCAGTAGGACATGTGGTACATGTGCCATTACACTGGGAAATGGCCGTACAATGATTCTAAGTGGAAAGTAAAGCTCAACACATCTGTAAACCACCCACATACATCTTTTTTTCCATTCTACATTAAATGTGACTGAAAGCACATCAAACGAAATGAAAGCTCCCATATCACCCTGGAAAACGTCCATGAAAACAGTCAGCTTCAACACACAATGTGTGGTTTATACTAGGGACTGGGATTCTATTTTGCCCTAAAAAAAGATTATAATTTCTCCTTCTGACAGATGAGGTCAGTGAACAATGTTTAAAATAGGTGACGTCCCCTCACCTCTTCCCCTTGCTCCTTGGTCATAGGCATCACTAGTGGTTCAGAACCCCCAGCACTACAACCACTGTTACATGCATTGTGGTGGTTGTCAGGGCTTGCAGATGTTTTATTACAACTATACCAATGGACATCCATG
>NC_045437.1:8617202-8653219 GCF_002776525.5 Piliocolobus tephrosceles
ACAACTATACCAATGGACATCCATGGGAGCATTCAGCAAAGCCCAGGAACAGGGTACACAGGGGTGTGCAGGGCAAGTCAGCCCCTAGACAGCTCTGTACCCAGCAACTGAGGCCTCAGAAGGCAGAGAGAAGTCAAGCAAAGGGCAAGGAGGATATTAGGGTGTTTTGTATCCTTCCTTCAAGGCTATAGATGATACCACTACACTCTACAACTAGCTGCCAGCACCCAGTGCAAACAGGCTGAGATTTTGACCTGCTGAATACACATTTGGGCTGAATATTGAAAACTCACTGAGAAGAAACACTAGGGGGAAGAACTGTCAAATGGCATGGCATATTACTAACATAAAAAAAAGAAGCATTTCTGCTGATTTGAAAAGAATATCAAGAGAAGTTATAAGCCTTACCATCAAAATGCTGGCTTGAGTCCTAAATCTATATTTTCATGTAAGTTCTTAAATTAAGAGGCTCAGTGAATCAAAATTTTACTAGGCAATGAATATTTTGGTTATTGGGTTACAAATGAATTGATCAAACTTACTTCGTCTTGGAATTGGATTTAGGTTACCTATTGAAGACTGGTAGCCAACAACAAGCAAGTTGTCCTTCAGTGAGCTGGCAAGAGACCACAGGCCTGTCTCTTATTCTGTCTTCTCCACTTGCAGGCTCAAAGGCCAAGGCCTCAATGTGCCGGGTCTCTCTCTCTCCTTATGTATGCAAGACAATGGAAGAAGTCTTGCCCTAATCAGCCTTAGGTTATCCAGGGGTACGAAGAGCTGGGCTGAATCCTGGCGATGAAATTTAGTCAAGTCTTTTTATTTCCGAATCCCTCATTCTTCCTCACTGGTTACTGGATATAATAAAAATAGCAACCTCAAAGGGTTTTGGTGAGTATTAAGGAGTGTTTACAAATAGCATTTAATCCAGTGTCTATACATAGTAAGCCTGAGATATTGTTAACCACATAATTACTTCCACTATTCTTTCTTTCTTTCTCTCTCTCTCTCCTTCTTTCCTTCTTTTCTCCTTCCTTCCTTCCCTCCTTCCCTCTTTCTTTCCTTCCTCTTTCTTTCTTTTCTTTCTTTCTTTTTCTTTCTCTTTCTTTCTTTCTTTCTTTCTCTCTCTCTCTCTCTCTCTCTCGCTCGCTCTCTCTCTCTTTCTTTCTTAGATGGAGTTTTGCTCTTATAGCCCAGGCTGGAGTGCCATGGTATGATCTCGGCTCTGTGGAACCTCTGCCTCCAGGGTTCAAGCGATTCTCATGCCTCAGCCTCCCAAGTACCTGGGACCACAGAGGCCTGCTACCACACCTGGCTACTTTTGTATTTTTGATAGAGGCGGGGTTTTGCCATGCTGGCCAGTTTAGTCTGGAACTCCTGACCTCAGGGGATCTGCCTGCCTTGGCCTCCCAAAGTGCTAGGATTACAGGCATGAGCCACCAGGCCCGGCCCCATTATTTTTTACAAAAAGCCTTTTTAATCCCATTCTAATTCTTTTGCTATCTGCCATTCACTTGGAAATACAGCTATAATGGAAGAGAGAAATGCAAACTGCTCCTGGGCAAAATTTGCTTTTAATATTCTTAAAAGGTTTGTAGTAACAAATTTTTCCCCACATGTTCACTTGAAATTATTCTTCGCTTTGGGGGAGATTTAAAAATAAAATTTTAAATAAATGCCTAAGGAATTCCAAATGATTTGGCAAGTTAAATCCATTCTGTCAGTAGAAAAAAAAAGATACAGATGTCTGCCAACAAAAAATCAGTTCAGAATATTGGGTTGCTTATTGTAATATTTGAAGAAACCTACAATGGTTCTGTGCATTAAGAATTTTTGAAAATTTGTTATCACTGAAAGAAAGAAAAACTTCCCCATTCTTTTTTTTACTCTGTCCTCCAGGTCATCTAAGTCAGGGGTCCCCAACACCCAGGCTGTGGACTGGTCCTAGTCCACGGCCTGTTAGGAACCAGGACACACAGCACGAGGTGAGCAGCAGGCCAGTGAGCATAACTTCCTGAGTTCCCCTGCTTGTCAGATTAGCAGCGGCATTAGATTCTCATAGGAGCATGAACCCTCACGTGAACTGCGCACTGCAGTGAGGGATCTAGGTTATCCAATCCTTACGGGACTCTAGTGCCTGGTAATCTGAGGTGGAACAGTTTCATCCCAAAATCAACCCCTGCCCTTTCCCTACTGCCCCATGGCTTGTGGAAAAATTGTCTTCCATGAAACTGGTCTCTGGTGCCAAGAAGACTGGGGACCACTGATCTAAGTCATTAGAACTCTTGTACTCTACCATTCAACCTTTACCTATGACATGAATTTAGGTTCCTGCAAAAGAAAGAGAACATGGGTTTTAATGCCTATGATCTGTGCTTCACCATGTGATTACATGGTGGAAGGCAAGTTATCCTCATTGATCACACTTAGAGTTTAACCACATGAGCTACTCTAAAGAAGACGTTCTCATGGCTGAGTTTTCCCTGTGTCTCTTGGGTATTTCTCAATGTGCACTGAATTTAGAAATAAATCTCAAAGTGCTCTGATGATGTATCTTTTCTCAAACACACATTCCCCTCATGTCTCCCCATCTCCCCTGCAGAAATTGATAACAAGTGAATTTTGCTAGAAAATCTGTTTGTTATTGCCATTAAACTAATTTTAGGATTGGAAACTCACATATGGTCACTATGTGCCTACCTTCTTTTTAGGAAACATGAGTCTGTAATGAAAGATATAAATGAATCCAAATTCAAGTTTAATTTTGGAAACCATATTGTAAGATAGGAAGAGAATAAAACATAGCATGCAAATAGATCACATTAGTTTTCATTTAGACCTGTTATTTACCATTTAAGAACATTTTACATTTGCCAAATACATTTCTATAAGCCAAGAAGAATCAGATTTGTAGAGCTGGAATAAAGACAGAAAAAAAGCAGGAGCCCAGAAGGAGGAAAAGAAAGGAAAAAAAAGGCCAGGAAGGTGAGGGGAAGTGGGAATAGTCAAAGGAAAGAGGATGGCAAGGACAAAAAGGAAGTGAAAAAACAGTAAACCATCTAGGCTTAAAGTAAATAACACATTTTATTTCAATATGTTCAAAGCAAATCCTAGAACAATGTACCAAGCACTTGAAATTAAAATATAGCCATATGCTCCGGGAATGATTTTATAAAGAAATGAAGGCAGAACTGATGTCAGCTGCATCACTTGAGAAGAAAATACCCTAAAGTTCTCAGCTTCGGGGTTCCAGGTTGCTGGTGGTGTGGCATTCTCATAGTGACACCTCCCACCCTGAGGTCGCCAGTGGGTTAATGTTCAGTTTGCCCTTGGTAGATCCTGGCAACCAGGAATGGAAATGTAAAAAAGGAAGCGCAGCTCTGGTTTTATAATTTTCTGTATATTTGAGAACAAAAAATATACCTTTCCAAACAAAATGAATATAGTTCTTAACTAACAACAACATTCACCACTCTTGAAAGAGTGAGGGGCTGGCTGATTTGGGGATGGGGAGAAACATGGGGAAGGGGTGCAGTGGGGAAGAATCAAGTTTCTTTACCTACTAAGTACATCATCCCTTGTTTCAAACCCCAAAGATGTGAACAGAGATTGACTTTGATCTGAAATTCCTTCTAATCTTACTTTGGAAGTCTTCATTATAATGCACAAGCATTTTAATATTTAGGAATGAAAGTTAGGGAAAATTCTTCCTATGTGGATTGAATGACTGAAACTCTGAGTGAATGGTCTGCTGTGGATGAAACAAGTACATGCCCCACAGCCCCAAACCAACGCCAGACATTGTGGTGCGAGCCTAAAATTCAGCTCCATGGTTGTGTGCTAGCTCAACGTCTGGGAGAAACCAGGAGGGTCTCCAAGGGCCTAATGACATATTCCCCTCCTGAGGCTCCTCTTGTGGGTGAGGAGCTCTAGACAAACAACCTCCTTATTAGAAAGACCAGGCCCAGTTCGGGCCTATCCCTGAGGTGTGGGCTTCAGCTCCCTATCAGCCCATGTCATTTATCTAACAAGTCAATCCCATCCTTCTGTGGAAACCAGAGGCATCCCACCTTCCTTCCACTGTAAGGCCCGCCTCCCACGGCCCCGTGATGTTCAACTCTTCTCCAGCGGGACTCCCATGTGGCTTTGTGTGGTGTGTGGGGTCCTCCTGCTGTAGGCTGTGAGCATATGTGACTCACAAACTGCTGCTGATCTCACCTTTCCAGTGCCTGGTGTCCCAAGTTCAGCTACCCCCATAACTCTAGGGCAGGGCATCCCTCCCTCACGAATAAGACAAATAAAAGGAAATTAAAACAAGCATCAATTTCTGGGGTATGCTAAACCAAGTTCGAGTGAGCTGTCCACTTAGCTTCTGTTTAGGCCACTGCAAGGCAGCTTTCTCCCTCCCCTGCTGGGTTCCAGACACAGGATTCAGCAAGCCCTGGCTGGCTCTCCACCAGGCACGCTTGAGAATGTTAAGGGCTCAGCAAGCACACCGTGTTTTCATGTTGAGGGCCTGGCATTTGAAAAATGCTAGGGGGAGAAGGGCAGTGTTTTGCGGAGGAAGACCAAAGAGTAATTGCTACATTTCAACATTCCTTGCCCCACGGCTGCCCTGCTTCCAAATCTCTCCCACATTTTCTCCCACTTACCACGAAAAAATCCATTTATCTCACATTTCCTAATCTGTTTGTGAACAAAAGGCATCCGTGCTCAATGCCACACTGTATGAACTCCAAATACTGCTGGTGCTCCGTCTGCCTCGAGGGCATTTCAGGATATCAGGGAATGGTTCGAGTCTCTGAACACAGGTTGATGTTTCCAAAGGAGAGAACAGTCTTATGCATGGTTCTGTGTTTTATTTGCTATATCAGATAATACAAGATGCCAGAGTTAGCCAGGGCACATTTTCAAGCACGAGCGAGCTTCTGTGCTTTCTAAGTATCTTATAAATAGAGTCTTTTGGCAAACTGCTGCTTTTAAATACTATTATTAATGAGAATGAATGGAAATAAATTATCTGGAGGGTTTCCTGTTATTTGTGATAATCTCTAGAGAGCCATGGCTCCTTAAATAACTAGATACTACACATTTTAAAAGTCTCCATCCATCTAATGATAAAATGCTAAGTTGAATACACCATTATTATTCAATGTAACTTCAGGCTAAATTAGAAACTTTTATCTGGTCCCTTAAGGCAGTATTAGAAAACAATATTTTATCTTTTAAGCAACTTCTTCTCACCCTCATGAGAAAGAATGTAGGAAGATTATGGCAATGAAATAATTATAACTATTCTCTTTTGACAGGACAAAGTAAGCGTGATTAACTTATTTCTCCTAGAGTAATAAAGGTAACTTATCCAGCTTAGAAAGCCCACCAAACTCTAGCCAACTTGTGGCCAGACCCTGTGTAATTCACTACTGTACCCCAAGTTCAGGCTGCTGAATAAATCAATACAAACTCAACTTTACCAAAGCAGTATCAACATGGAAAGTTCGGCAAGCTCTGGAAACTGGAAGAGGAAATATGAACACCTGATACAAAACACCTAACTGGGTACAAAATGAAGGAGAGAGATTTTAAGTATGCACCTAATTTAATTCTCAGAAGACTCTCTTAAAATCCCATTGTAGAGATTAGAAGCCTGAGATTCAGTGAAGATGTGATATACCTTACAGAGCTCTGCCCAGCTAGAAAGTAGCAGAATCAAGATGGATTTCTAGGTTGCTGGCTCAAAACCTTTGAACAGCTCTCTGAGTGCACACTGCAAACAGGATAAGGCTCTTACGTGACGTTCACATTCAGAGAAGATTAGATTCTTGTTTAATATATGAGCCAAGAAGAGTTTCAGCTGAGAAGCCTGCCACACTTTGTAGGCCTCTGGGTTTGGAAAATCTCACAACATAAAACCTCACCTGAATCTCCTGTACTTTGCCTCTATATCACACTATCAAGCTGTTGCCCCATCCACTTGAAAACCCTGGTTAGTTGAAACCATCAATTCCTTGTGACAGTTCATTGCATCTTTGGCCCACTTTACTTTAGGAAGTTCTTCCTTAAACTGAGTTGATATCAATCACCCCATACCTTGTACTCTTTAGTTCTGGGTCTATGCCTTAATGACACAGAGATAAATTCTTAACTGGTTTCCACATTATTGTGCTTTTCTTATTTACAGACCCTGAATTCTTCCTCCTGGGTCTCCCAGACCAGTGTTTCTAAAAGAGTGTTCCTTCTCTCATTTCTCAAATCAAAGGCATCTGATTCCTCTGACTGTCCTGGTCTCTTTCTTTGCTCTTCTTTCTGATTAACTAGACCCCAAAAGTATAGAATTCAACTAAAATAGTTAAAGATAAAAAGACACATCTGACATTGACTTCAGAATCATCTCTGGCCGGTGTGGGCACGGGGGAAGTGGGTAAGGGAAGAGATGAGACAAGATTTACAGAACACGTGGATACCTTTTTAAATCAGCAGCTGGGTACAAAGGGTTTTATTACATTATTCTCTTTACCTTTGCTAATGACTGAAATTTTCCATGATAAAAAGCTTTTTTCAAAAGTGTAGCATTCAAAACCATGCATATGACAGGATCTGTTAGAGGAAGCTAAGTTATCACATCCTGTATCATAATAATATATATTAAGTAATGAAAATATGATTAAAAATTATAGTCATGTAAATATGCTGATTTGTGCCTTCTGAAACACCTGTAGTATTTCCCATTCTTGATAAACGTAGTTGGTTCTTGTAGTTCTTGTCAGTGATAGATTTACCACAATTGTAGGGCTTCTTATTTGCCCTTCAAATTTTTATATTGGTAGATTTCATCTGTTAAGAACCTATGGGCCCTAAAGCTGTCAATCAACTGATGCACTTGGGATGATCCTCAACAATTTTTAAAACATCAATAAAAGTACAGAGACAGGCTGAGTTTAGAAACCTAGAGAATCAACTTCCAAGACATTTTCTGTGTGTGGAAGATGTGCACAGTTAGCAATTCAGTCTGGAAGGATGACTGAACAAACAGTGATAAGACTGCCCATTCACTGAGGAAAACACAGAAAATGCAATCATGAGACTCCCGGGCAAGGAAGTGTAAAGCTTACTTTTTATCCTTTTTTTGGCAACACAGTGCAGAATTTGTCAGTAAATAGTAATGTGATAGCACTGATTTGGACTTTGAATAAAGCTAAATTATGATGGAACTAAAAATGCCATCTTAATAAATACTATTGCCCCCAGGCCGTAAGAGCTGATATAGAGGTAGGACATATTGAATCCAGAATTGAGCAAAAGATAATTAGATGTTAATAAAGAATTTATTTTCCCTGCACTGTGGCAAATTTCATTTACATCACACTTTATAAATAATCACCTTCAACACTTCAACAGATTGCTGTAATCTATCATAAGTTTTTAAAATGCTACCTTGTATATAGATAATTAATCAGCACCAACTGCTTGAATTTGTAATTGCTTAATGATTTGGGGATAAATGATTATCTGTGTTTTAAACATACTAATTTATTTTTAAAGTAAGTATATTTCTATTTGTTTTAAAAATGATGACAATTTCCAGATCAAGAGCTTGGAAAGCATACAACATTTACATCGTGCAGTTATCTTCTGGATGCTAAGGACAAAACGCATTTTTTTTCCTCCAGGTTGCAAAATCTATAGACTGATAGAAATGCATCCCTCTGCAACAACACACAGCACATGTAGTGGAGGAATGAACTGAGAGAAAATCCATGGGATGGAGACTGGGAGCCTCACGCCTCTAATTTGTTATCACACTGAATCATCCAACATCCTCACCTACAACAAATTACTGAGACTGCTGACCCCCTCCCCCAGCTCTGTGAGAGACACATTGGTGCCAGATGGCAGGCAGGAGATGGCCAGGTAGATAATACATGGTCTCCAGTAGGCATGGAAGCAGTACAAATAGATATTAATAATAATAACCTATTGTGTTAGAGCTGTGACTTGTATCTGATTCAGTAGAAAGACACTGGAGATGGCTGTGGAATTCCTAAAAAATACAAGAACAGTATTTGTGTTCTCGCTTGGTTTTTATTAGCTATGCAGCCTTGAGCAAATGGCCTCACCTCTCTAAGTTAGCATACTCACTTGAAAATACGGGGAGAAAATAATAAATGCCCTAATTACCAAAAAACGGTGCGGTAGAGTTTGAAGGAGATAATGTTCATGACAATATCCTTGTTAACACTAAAATGGAATAGAAACATTGCAATTATAACTGCTATTGTAAGAGTAGCAAAACAGGTATAAAACATAAAATGTAAGATTATATATGATGTTGATCTTAAGGCTTCTATAAATTTTTATAAAATGTATCTAGTCATATTCTCTACGTCAATATACATAGTATGAAATGTAATAAATCTGCATATGCAAAACATAAGAATTAGTTCTAACATTCACTTCTGAGTTAGAAAACCAGTGTTATTAAATTCCATATGACAAGGAACTCCATTCAGTCTCCTTTTTACAGTTGCACAAAGAAGACTTAGCAGAGTAGGCCTGAGAATGTCATCCTAGAAGAGCCTGCTTGCAACATTGGCACCTTAGCTGGGGTCGGATGTCAGGACGGTTTCCACGATTCTCTGTTAAAAATGGCTCACTGTGCCTCAATTATTAATACATGCAAGGTGGTTTATGCAAGCATCTGCTTTCCTTCCAGGAGTCTGCAATTTTAATACATTGCAGGCAGAAAGGGGCTACGTGATCAGCCCACAGGAGAAACCCAGGGCATTAAGCCTCTCTGATATACAACACTCTCCTCGTGTTATCACAATTTGCTGATGGAAGGTTTAAGTGTGTCCAGTGTGATTCCACTGGAAGAGGACTCTTGGAAGATTACACCTCGTTTTCTTCATAATCTATGCATGCACCACTTGTCTTTGCTGATTTTTCCTTCATGTAATAAATCACAGCTGTGCATATGACTATATGCTGAGTCCTTGAGTCCCAGAGAATTATTGAACCTGGGGGTGATCTATGAGACCTCCAATTCAATAACATGACAAATCTATATGGAAATGACAATTTTCAGAGATAGATTACCCAAAACTTGAGCAAGTCCCATAGGAAACAATAACAATCTAGAATCTTTCTAGATTCTGGCCAGAAAAGGAAGTATGAAAGGTACTGAGAGTTGGGGAAAGTCGAGGCTGGTTGGAAACATGGCATTCACTTTGGGAGAACATTCTCAGGTTGCCTGAGAACTGACTGGAGATGCTTCCAACATACCTAGAAAGCAGCAGCCCAGATTTGGCATATTCTGACGTTGGGGTGGCAGGTAGGGACGGCGGGGATGAGGGTTTTCCCAGGACAAAGTTAAAGAGCTTTGCTTTACCTGGAACTTCTGGTCAGAAAAGAAAAAAGAAATAGATGAAATATGAGCCATAATGTTATTGAGATGTAAGAGGCAGACTTCTCCAATGTATATCAGAATGGCAAACTACAGCCTGTGGGTCAAATCCAGCCCACTGCTTATCATCTGATGGCCTGCTTGCTAAAAATAGGTTTTATATTTTCACATATTCAAGAAAGAATTTGCGAGTGTTTGTTTTCTCCTTTTAAACATAAGGAACTTGATACGGTTTTGTTCTGTCTCCCCCGCAAACTGCGTGTTGAATTGTAACCCCCACCTGTCAGGGGAGGGGCCTCGTGGGAGGTCTTTGGATTATAGTGACAGATTTCCCCCGTGCTGCTCTCGTGATAGTGACTGAATTCTCATGAGATCTGATGGTTTAAAAGTTGACTTGCTCTCTTCTTCTTCTCCATGGTAAGATATGCTTGCTTACCCTTTGCCTTCCACCTGAGGCCTCCAAGCCACGCTTCCTGTTAAGCCTGTGAAACTGTGAGTTAATTAAACCTCTTTTCTTCATAGATTACCCAGTCTCAGGTAGGTCTTTATAGTAGTATGAGAATGAACGAATAAAGAAAATTGGTACCGGGAATGAGGCCCTGCTATAAACATACCCGAAAATGTGAAAGCGACTTTGAAACTGAGTAACAGGCAGAGGCTGGAACAGTTTGAAGGGCACAGAAGAAGACAGGAAAATGTGGGAAAGTTTAGAACTTCCTGGAGACTTATTGAATGGTTTTGACTAAAACACTGATAAGTAATAAAAACAAAGAAGGAGATTGCTGGCAAAATGGCTGAATAGGAACAGCTCCGACCTGCAGCTCCCAGCGAGATCAACGCAGAAGGTGGGTGATTTCTGCATTTCCAACTGAGGTACCCGGTTCATCTCACTGGGACTTGTTGGACAATGGGTGCAACCCCAGAAGGGGGAGGCAAAGCAGGATGGGGCATCGCCTCGCCCAGGAAGCACAATGGATCAGGGAACTCCCTACCCTAGCCAAGGGAAGCCATTAGGGACTGTACCCTGCACTCCGCCCCAGATACTGCGTTTTTCCCACTCTTCGCAACCCGCAGACCAGGAGATTCCCTCCGGTGCCCACACCACCAGGGCCCTGGGTTTCCAGCACAAAACTGGGCGGCTGTTTGGGCAGACACTGAGCTAGCCACAGGAGTTGTTTCTTCATACCCCAGTGGCACCTGGAACACTAGCGAGACAGAATAATTCACTCCCCTGGAAAGCATGCTGAAGCCAGGGAGCCAAGTGGTCTGCCTTGGCAGGTCCCACCCCCACAGAGTCCAGCAACCTAGGATCTATTGGTTTGAAATTTTCGCTGCTAGAACAGCTATCTGAGCTCGATGTGGGTCACTGGAGCTTGGTGCGGGGGGGAGGAGCATCTGCCATTGCTGAGGCTTGAGTAGGCGGGTTTACCCTCACAGTGTAAACAAAGCCGCTGGAAGGTTCGAACTGGGCGGAGCCCACCACTGCAGCTCAGGAAGGCCACTGAAGCCAGATTGCCTCTCCTCTCTGGGCAGGGCATCTCTGAAAAAAAATGCAGCAGCCCCAGTCAGGGAATTATAGATAAAACCCCCACCTCCTTGGGACAGAGCATCTGGGGGAAGGGGAGGTTGTGGGTGCAACTTCAGCAGACTGAAACGTCTTCCCTTACGGCTCTGAAGAGAGCAGTGGATCTCCCAGCACAGCATTTGAGTTCTGATAAGGGACAGACAACCTCCTCAAGTGGGTCCCTGACCCTGGTGTATTGTGAATGTGAGACACCTCCCAGTATGGGCCGAGAGACACCTCATACAGGAGAGCTCTGGCTGGCATATGCTCTGGGACAAAGCTTCCAGAGGAAGGAACAGGCAGCAATCTTTGCTATTCTGTAGCCTCTGCTGGTGATACCCAGGCAAACAGGGCCTGGAGTGGACCTCCAGCAAACTCCAGCACACCTGCAGAAGAGGCGCCTGAATGTTAGAAGGAAAACTAACAAACAAAGGAATGGTATCAACATCAACCCAAAAGGACGCCCACTCAGAGACACCAGCCATCACTTTCACTGACATCAAAGATGAAAGGTAGATAAATACACGAAGATGGGGGAAACCAGTGCAAAAAGGTTAAAAAGTCCAAAATCCAGAATGCCTCTTCTCTTCCAAAGGATCACAACTCCTCTCCAGCAAGGGAACAAAACTGGATGGAGAATGAGTTTGACAAATTGACAGAAGTAGGCTTCAGAAGGTGGGTAATAACAAACTCCTCTAGGGTAAAGGAGCATGTTCTAACCCAATGCAAAGAAGCTAAGAACCTTGAAAAAAGGTTAGATGAATTGCTAACTAGAATAACCAGTTTAGAGAAGAACATAAATGACCTGATGGAGCTGAAAAACACAGCACGAGAAATTCATGAAGCATACACAAGTATCAATAGCTGAATAGATCAAGTGGAAGAAAGGATATCAGAGATTGAAGATGAAGTCAATGAAATGAAGGTGAAGACAAGATTAGAGAAAAAAGAGTGAAAAGAAACAAACAAAGCCTCCAAGAAATATGGGACTATGTGAAAAGACCAAATCTACGTTTGATCGGTGTACCTTAAAGTGATGGGGAGAATTAAACCAAGTTGGAAAACACTCTTCAGGATATTATCTAGGAAAATTTACCCAAACTAGCAAGGCAGGCCAACATTCAAATTCAGGAAATAAAGAGAACACCACAAAGATACTCCTAGAGAAGAGCAACCCCAAGACACATAAACGTCAGATTCACCAAGGTAAAAATGAAGGAAAAAATAATAAGGGCAGTCAAGAGAGAAAAGTTGGGGTACCCATAAAGGGAATCCCATCAGACTAACAGTGGATCTCATAGCAGAAACTCTACAAGACAGAAGAGAGTGGGGGCCAATATTCAACATTCTTAAAGAAAAGAATTTTCAACCCAGACTTTCATATCCAGCCAAACTAAGCTTCATAAGTGAAGGAGAAATAAAATCCTTTCCAGACAAGCAAATGCTGAGAGATTTTGTCACCACTAGGCCTGCCTTACAAGAGCTCCTGAAGGAAGCACTAAACATGGAAAGGAACAACTGGTACCAGTCACTGCAAAAATATACCAAATTGTAAAGACCATCCATGCTATGAAGAAACTG
The DNA here is from genome assembly GCF_002776525.5 of Piliocolobus tephrosceles. Lineage (NCBI taxonomy): Eukaryota > Metazoa > Chordata > Mammalia > Primates > Cercopithecidae > Piliocolobus > Piliocolobus tephrosceles. The sequence continues at coordinate 8,629,748 of NC_045437.1, forward strand.
CATCAACTAATGGGGAAAATAACCAGCTAGCATCATAATGACAGGATCAAATTCACACATAACAATATTTTATTTTATTTTATTTTATGTATTTTTTGAGATGGAGTCTTGCTCTGTCCCCCATGCTGGAGTGCAGTGGCGTGATCTCAGCTCACTGCAAGCTCCGCCTCCTGGGTTCACACCATGCTCCTGCCTTAGCCTCCTGAGTAGCTGGGACTACAGGTGCCCACCACCACACCCAGCTAATTTTTTTGTATTTTTAGTAGAGATGGGGTTTCACCATGTTAGCCAAGATGGTCTTGATCTCCTGACTTTGTGATTCACCTGCCTAGGCCTCCCAAAGTGCTGGGATTACAAGCGTGAGCCACCACGCACAGCCCACACATAACAATATTAACCTTAAATGTAAATGAGCTAAATGTCCCAATTAAAAGACACAGACTGGCAAATTGGATAAAGAATCAAGTCCCATTGGTGTGCTGTATTCAGGAGACGCATCTCACGTGCAAAGACACACTTAGGCTCAAAATAAAGGAATGGAGGAATATTTACCAAGCAAATGGACAGCAAAAAACAAAAGCAGGGATTGTAATGTTAGTCTCTGACAAAACAGACTTTAAACCAATAAAGATCAAGAGAGACAAAGAAGGGCATTACATAATGGTAAAGGGATCAATGCAATAAGAAAAGCTGATTATCCTAAATATATATGGTCCTAATACAGGAGCACCCAGATTCATAAAGCAAGTTCTTAGAAACCTGCCAAAAGACTTAGACTCCCACACAAGAATAGTGGGATATTTTGACACCCCACAGTCAATATTAGACAGACCAACGAGACAGAAAGTTACCAAGGATATCCAGGACTTGAACTCAGCTCTGGACCAAGTGGACCTAATAGATATCTACTGAAATCTCCACCCCAAATCAACAGAGTATACATTATTTTCAGCACCATATCACACTTATTATAAAACTAAACACCTAATTGGAGGTAAAACTCTCCTCAGCAAATGCAAAAGAATGGAAATCATAAAAAACTGTCTCTCAGACAACAGTGCAATCAAATTACAACTCAGGATTAAGAAACCCACTCAAAACCACACAACTACATGGAAAGTGAATGACTTTCCTGAATGACTTTCCTGCTCCTGAATGACTACTGGGTAAATAATGAAACGTAGGCAGAAGTAAATACTTTCTTTGAAATCAATGAGAACAAAGACACAATGTACCAGAATCTCTGGAATACATTTAAAGCAGTGTACAGAGGGAAATTTATAGCACTAAATGCCCAAAAAATAAAGCAAGAAAGATCTAAAATTGACATACTTACATCAGAATTAATAGAACTAGAGAAACAAGAGCAAACAAATTCAAAAGCTAGCAGTAGGCAAGAAATAACTAAGATCAGAGCAGAGCTAAAGGAGATAGACAATGAAAAACCCTTCAAAAAAATCAATGAATACAGGAGCCAGTTTATTGAAAAGATCAACAAAACAGATAGACTGCTAGCAAGATCAATAAAGAAAAAAAGAGAGAAGAGTCAAATAGATGCAATAAAAAAAGATAAAGCATATATCACTACCTATCCCTCAGAAATACAAACTACCATCAGAAAATACTATAAACACCTCTATGCAAATAAACTAGAAAATCTAGAAGAAATGGAAATGTTCCAGGACACATACACCCTCCCAAGACTAAACCAGGAAGAAGTCGAATCCTTGAATAGACCAATAACAAGTTCTAAAATTGAGGAAGCAATTAATAGCCCACCACCCAAAAAAGTTGAGGACCAGATGGATTCACAGCCGAATTCTACCAAAGGTCCAAAGAGAAGCTGGTACCATTCCTTGTAAAATTATTCCAAACAACAGAAAAAGAGGGAATCCTCCCCGACTCATTTCATGAGGCCAGCATCATCCTAATACCAAAACCCGGCAGAGACACAACAAAAAAAGAAAATTTCAGGCCAATATCCCTGATGATCATTGATGTGAAAATCCTCAATAAAATACTGGCAAACTGAATCCAGCAGCACAGCAAAAAGCTTGTCCACCACAACCAAGTCATCTTCATTGTGAGGATGCAGGCTCGTTCAACATATGCAAATCAATCAAGGTAATCCATCACATAAACAAAATCAATGAGAAATAACATATGATTATCTCAATAGATGCAGAAAAGGCCTTTGACAAAATTCAACAACACTTCATGCTAAAAACTTTCAATAAACTAGGTATTGATGGAACATATCTCAAATAATAAGAGCTATTTATGACAAACCCACAGCCAACATCATACTGAATGGACAAAAAACTGGAAGCATTCCTTTTGAAAACTAGCACAAGACAAGGATGCCGTCTCTCACCACTCCGATTCAACACAATATTGGAAGTTCTGGCCAGGGCAATCAGGCAAAAGAAAGAAATAAAGTGTATTCAATTAGGAAAACAGGAAGTCAAATTGTCTCTGTTTGCAGATGACATGATTGTATATTTAGAAAATCCCATTGTCTCAGCCCAAAATCTCCTTAAGCTGATAAGCAACTTCAGCAAAGTCTCAGGATACAAAATCAATGTGCAAAAATCACAAGCATACCTATACACCAGTAACAGACAAATAGATAGCCAAATCATGAGTGAACTCCCATTCACAATTGCTACAAAGAGAATAAAATACCTAAGAATACAACTTACAATGGATGTGAAGGACTTCTTCAAGGAGAACTACAAACCACTGCTCAAGGAAATAAGACAGAACACAAACAAATGGAAAAACATTCCATGCTCATGGATAGGAAGAATCAATATCGTGAAAATGGCCACACTGCCCAAAGTAATTTATAGATTCAATGCTATTTAAATCAAGCTACCACTAACTTTCCTCACAGAATTGGCAAAATGTACTTTAAATTTCATATGGAACCAAAAAAGAGCCCACATAACCAAGACAATCCTAAGCAACAAGAACAAAGCTGGAGGCATCATGCTACCTGAATTCAAACTATACTACAAGGCTGCAGTAAAACAGCATGGTACTGATACCAAAACAGATATATATACCAATGGAACAGAACAAAGGCCTCAGAAATATCACCAAACATCTACAACCATCAGGTCTTTGACAAACCTGACAAAAACAAGCAATGGGAAAATGATTCTCTCTTTCATAAATGGTGTTGGGAAAACTGGCTAGCCATGTGCAGAAAACTGAAACTGGATCCCTTCCTTACCTTATACAAAAATTAACCCAAGATACATTAAAGACTTAAATGTAAGACCTAAAACCATAAAAACCCTAGAAGAAAACCTAGGCAATACCATTCAGGACATAGGCATGGGCAAAGACTTCATGACTAAAATATCAAAAGCAATGGCAACAAAAGTCAAAATAGACAAATGGGATGTAGTTAAACTAAACAGCTTCTGCACAGCAAAAGAAACTATCATCAGAGTGAACAGGCAACCTAAAGAAAGGGAGAAAATGTTTGCAATCTACCCTTCTGACCAAAGGCTAATGCCCAGAATCTACAAAGAATTTAAACAAATTTACAAGAAAAAAAAAAAAAACCCATCACAAAGTGGGCAAAGGATGTGAACAGACATTTCTCCAAAGAAGGCATTTATGCCGCCAACAAACATGAAAAAATGCTCATCATCACTGGTCATTAGAGTAATGCAAATCAAAACCACAATGAGATACCACATCATGTCAGTTAGAATGGTGATCATTAAAGAGTCAAGAAACAACAGATGCTGGAGAGGATGTGGAGAAATAGGAATGCTTTCACACTACTGGTGAGAGTGTAAATTAGTTCAACCATTGTGGAGGACAGTGTGGCAATTCCTGAAGGATTTAGAACTACAAATACCATTTGATCCAGCAATCCCATTACTGGGTATATATCCAAAGGATTATAAATCATTCTACTATAAAGACATATGCACACATATATTTATTGTGGCACTGTTCACAATAGTAAAGACTTGGAATCAACTCAAATGCCCATCAATGATAGACTGGATAAAGAAAATGTGGCACAAATACACCACGGAATACTATGACACCATATAAAAGGATGAGTTCCTATCCTGTACAGGGACATGGATGATGCTGGAAACCATCATTCTCAGTAAACTAACACAAGAACAGAAAACCAACCACCACATGTTCTCACTCATAAGTGGGAGTTGAACAATAAGAACACGTGGACACAGGGAGGGGAAAAATCACACACTGTCAGGGGGTGGGGTGCTAGGGAAGGGATAGCATTAGGAGAAACACCTAATGTAGATGATGAGTTGATGGGTGCAGCAAACCACAATGGCATATGTATACCTATGTAACAGACCTGCACGTTCTGCACATGTACCCCAGAACTTAAACTATAATTTAAAAAGAACACATCTAGTAGAGACAGCATTGACTTATCAATAGACCCAGAAAACATGTTTAAATCAATTTCTGGAGAGGTTTTTATTTTACTTTATCAGTAATTTTAAAATCAGCTGTATTTACTAAAGATTATTAAAGTTATGTAAACTTGAAAAAAAAATAAGAAGTCCCAGCTGATGAGGTCTCAGCTGGTAATAAGGAACTCACTGGGAAGTGAAGTGATGGTAACCCTTGCTGTGCTTTTAGCAAAGAGACTAGTGGCATTTTGTCCCTGCCCTAGAGATCTGTGGAACTTTGAACTTGAGAGAGATTATTTAGGATATCTGGTGGAAGATATTTCTAAGCAGTAAAGCATTCAAGAGGTGATCTGATGGTTTCTAAAAGTGTATGTTCATATGCATGAACAAAGAGATTATCTGAAATTGGTACTTAAAATTAAAAGGAAAGCAAAGCATAAAAGTTTGGAAAATTTGCAGTATGGCCATGTGGTAGAAAAGAAAAACCCATTTTCTGGGGAAAACAATCAAGCCTGCTGCAGAAATGTACATAAGTAAAGAACAGCCAAATGTTAATAACCAAGACAATGGGGAATATATTTCCAGAGCATTTCAGAGACCTTCATGAAAGCCCATTTCATCACAGGCCTGGAGGCCTAGGAGGGAAAAATGGTTTTGTAGGCGAGCAGCAGCTTCCATGTGGTGTTGGGTCTGCAGGTGCACAGAAGGTGAGACTTAAGGTTTGGGAACCTCCACCTAGATTTCAGAGGATGTTTGTAAACATCTTGATGTCCAGGCAGAAGTCTGCTGCAGGGGTCGACCCCTCGTGGGGAACCTATAATAGGGCAGTGCAGGGCAGGAATGTGGGGTTGGAGTCCCCACTGGAACACTGCCTAGTGGAGCTGTGAGAAGAGAGCCACCATCCTCCAGAGCCCAGAATTATAGATCCATGAACAACTTGCACTATGCATCTGGAAAACCCACAGGAACTCAACACCAGCTCATGAAAGCAGCCAAGGGGGCTGTACCATGCAAAGCCACAGGGGCAGAGCTCCCAAAGGCCTTGGGAGCCCACCCTTTGTGTTAGTATGGTCTCGATGCAAGACATAGCGTCAAAGGAGATTACTTTGGAGCTCTAAGATTGAATGATGGCCCTGCTGGGTTTTGGACTTGGATGGGGTCTCTAGACCCTTTGTTTTGGCCAATTTCCCCCATTTGGGATATGAATATTTACCCAATGCCTGTACCCCTATTGTATCTTGGAAGTAATTAACTTTTTGATTTTACCAGATCATAGGTAGAAGAGACTTAGCTTGTCTCAGATGTGACTTTGGACATGGATTTTTGAGTTAATGCTGGAATGAGATAAGAGTATGGGGGATTGTTGGGAAGCCATGATTGATTTTGAAGTGTGAAAAGGACATAAGATTTTGGAGGGGCCAGGGGCAGAATGATATGGCTTAGCTCTGTGTCCCACCTAAATCTCATGTTGAATTATAATCCCTGCATGACAGGGGAGGGGCCTGGTGGAAGGTGACTGGAACATAGGGGCAGATTTCCCCCTTGCTGTTCTCATGATAGTGAGTGAGTTCTCATGAGATCTGATGGTTTAACAATGTGTGGCACTTCCCCCTTCACTCTCCCTCTCTCTCTCTCCTGCCCCACTATGGGAAGACATGCTTGCTTTCTCTTTGCCTTTTGCCATGACTGTAAGTTTCCTGAGGCCTTCAAGTCATGTTTCCTGTTAAGCTCGTGGAACTATGAGTCAATTAAACCTCTTTTCTTCATAAGTTACCCAGCCTCAGTCTCACGTAGTTCTTGACAGCAGCGTGATAACTGACTAATATCAACTTGCATAGGACCATTTTGTCACTTGGCCTGCTGAGGCTAAAATATTAACTATCCAGCCCTTTCCAAGAAAGAGGTGACTGAACCCTGATGCAGAATGATGAGTGCTTGCAGGACAGGATTTTGGAGCAATTTCTTTTAACATGTATTTTTTCTTAGAGGAATTCCATCTTAGGAGTAGGAAAAAAATACCAATGTCAAAAGCAAATCTAATACGAGGGCTTTGTACACTGACAAATCCAGGACCCCTAATTACAGATTTTGATTTTTTACTTTACATTTACTGCAGCAGATGTCTCTGTATTCAATAGCTTCCATTTAATTGTTAATAAATGAACCAATCACTACAAAGAGCACATGATCCCTGTTGCTCTTTTCAATGAAGAATAGAAAAGTAAAGAAAAGAAAGGCAAAGATGAAAGTGGGAAAGGTCCTTCAAGACCACATGAGCAACATCATTCTTCACAGGTGAGAAAGTGAAGTACATCTGGACACAGGACTTGGCCCACGCCACACAGCCCTTGCAGAACCAGGACTCCCTCAGCCTGACCCCCTGTTAGTGCCTATTTCCAAGAACAGGACCAGGGTTACTACTCATAGGAGAAGCTCTCACTTGCCCAGCCTCAAATTATAATTATATCAAGGATGACAATGTAATAATAACATAATAATAATAATAACAAAATAATAATAATAATAATAACAAAATAACTTCAGTTATTTTGGTACATTGGCAAATTGGATACCTCTGAAATTAAGAGAAACAAGAATTTGAAAAGCAAAACAAAACTTTTAGGTGGCGGACTCTCAAGTTAACCAGGCTTGCTAAGATGAGAACATCACTGACAACAGCAATATTCATCCAATTGTCTTCCTCAGACCTGGAAAGAAATTGTTGCAATTACGAATAAAATGTAAAGTTTTAGAAAATAACAATAAATAATTATATGTGTAGGTGTATCTGTGTGTATACAATTTAAATAATTCCTCCATTAATCTAACCCTATTCTTCATTAATAATATTAGTTAACATGAATTAAGAACTTAAAGGCATGAGAAAAACCACTTTAAAAGTCTCATTTAAGCTTCATAATAACCCTATGAGGTAGGAACCATTATCATCCTTCCTTTATAGATGAGAAACCAAATATATTTATATTACTGAGTTAAGATGAGTTATCAGAATTTCATTTCTAATATTTAATGATCCTGGTAGGACAGAAAATACACAAAAATAATACTTCAGTTACTGTACTTTGATAATGTACTTTACTTCTATAGGAATAAAATTTCCACTTTCCCTCTAGCACAGAATTTGTCTTTTCTATGATGTCAATACCTTTACTTCATGCAAACACCTAATTCAAGCCAGTCAACAACTCCCATCCAAAATGTTTTCCCTATAATTTTCATATATATTTATAACTGTGGTCCCCAAAAAGGGATAGTTTTGCCCCCCAGGGGACATTCAGCAATGTCTGGATACATTTTTGGTTGTCACAGCTGGGAAGGGGTTGCTATTGGCATTTAGTGGGTAGAGTCCAGGATGATGCTAAATATCCTATGCTGCACAGGGCAGCCTACACAACAGTGAATTATTTAGCGTAAAAAGTCAACTGTGCCAAGACTGAGAAACCCTACTTTATATGAAAAGCAAATCCCATACCCATATTATTTTATTGATTATCTCTTGACTTATGGACTAACAGGGTTCTTCAGGGACAACGAGAATTATCTGGATTCCTACAGACCCCCAGATCACCCAACAGGGTAAGGCAAATAGAGCCATACAACCTGATTGACAGGAACCAAGAGACACTGCTGTCCCAGACCAGGGAGAAGACAGCATGCCGTGACTAATGGGCAACAGTCAACAATTTCATATCCTTTTTGGGATACAGGCACTTTTTTTTTTTTTTTTGAGACAGAGCCTTGCTCTGTCACCCAGGCTGGAGTACAGTGGTGCAATCTTGGCTCACTGCAACGTCTGCTGCCCGGGTTCTGCCTCAGCCTCCCAAGTAGCTGGGATTACAGGCGCTTATGTAATTTTAGCCACCACAGCGGCTCATTTTTGTATTTTTAGTAGAGACAGGGTTTTACCATCTTGGCCAGGCTGGTCTTGAACTCCTGACCTCATGATCCACCCGCCAGAGCCTCCCAAAGTGCTGGGATTACAGAGGTGAGCCACCGTGCCCAGACCAGGCACCTTTTAAGTAATGTGAGAGACAGTTCACGCCTCATTTCCTTCCACCTTTAACACAAGAGCATCATGGCAGATTAGTTCAAATCTTGGAGCAAAAATATTAATGCCAAACACTTAAAAATGAATAAAAATAAAATTACAAAAACCCATCAAATAGAAGAAAGTAAAACAAAAAAAAAAAAATGAAGCGAAGAGGAAGTTGGTTGGAAAGACATGAGACCAAAACTGATTCAAGCAGTGAAACCTGTGAACATGGGTATGGGCCACATATTTGTCTCTATGGTTTTCAATAATGCAGAGAAGAGAACACAGGATTTCTAAAGGCAGAACTCTGAAAAAGCAATAACTTGCCCATTCCCAAAACTTTCAACCAATGTAATACACATATACAAAATGACACTCTCTCCTCTCTAAAAAATGAATATTAAGGAAAATGAGCATTATACAACATATATTTATACCTAAATCCTAAATATTTTCTCTAGAAATTAAGAAAAAACAGTATAATCTCAAGGGTCAGAGGTCCATGGAGGCATCATGCACTTTCTGGCAGTTGTAGCTGACCAGATGGATAAAGGAACCCCCAAGCAGATCCTTCCTGTGTCATCAGATTGCTCTAAAATACATAATTCCATCTTCTCACATGTGCACCTCCCCATCCCACAGCATCAATCCTAACTTCCTAGTGGTAGGCAAAGTAGAGTCCCACTTCCTAATCCTTACAACCTGTGACCATGTTATGCTTCATGGCAAGGGGGAAAGTTCAGATTGCAGACAGAATTAAGGCTCTTAATCAATTGAGCCATGAAAATCAGGTATCTTGTAGAAGCTGGAAAAGGCAAGGAAACTGATTCTCCACCGAAGAGCCTCCAAGAGGGAAGCAGAACTGCCAACACCTTGACCTAAGCACACTAAGACCAGTTTTGAACTTCTGACATCCAAAACGGTAAGATAATAAATTTGCATTGTTTTAAGCCACTGGGTATGGGATAATTTTTTTGCAGCAGCATCACAAAACTGATAGATCTCTTGTTTTAGTTTCCTTTTGCTGTCTAATAAATTGCCATAAACCTGGAGCCCTGAAACAATACCTATGAATTATCTCTCAATTCTCATGGGTCAGGAGTCCATTCGTGGTTTAACCAGATCCTCTGTTTAGAATCTCATTGTCCTGAGACTGAGATGTCTTTTTAGGCTTGTGATAGTCTTCTAAACTCATTGGTTGCTGGAAAAAATTCAGTTCTTCATGACTGTAGGACTGAGACCCTTTGATACTAGGGAATGCCCACTCCTCTCTGCCCTGTGGTTCTCTCCACAAGATGGAATTTTGCTTCTTCAAAGACAACAGAAGAGCACCTGCTGTGGCCCTTTTAAAGATTCGCCTGTTAGGTCAGATTCATCCAGGATGATGTCCCTTTTGACTAACCTATCCTCAACTGATTAGGGTTCTTAATTCCATCTGCAAAATCCCCTTATTCTTACCCTATAAGGTAAACTAATTATGGTCCTGCCCACACTCAAGGAGAGGGGATCACATAGGGTATGTCCACCAGGGGGCAGAATCCTGGGGCCATCCAGGATTCTGTGGTGGGTGGGGGCCATCCACCCACCACACTCCGTGGCTGGGCAAAGTAGCTACTGTGCCAGTTTGCCTCTGCCTGTTAATTTTTAACCAAATGCCCCCACACAGGCAAGTTAGTAAGTTTTGTCCACTGCCCTGGACATGCTCAGTATTAAATAGATAGAACATATGCAATAGACAGAACATATGCAAATGTAGGCACGTTCCTCCCTCTCCAACGACTGCTCCCAAGGTGTTCCCCAGCTGCCCCTCAACAGTCTTGAAGAGTGCTCAAACTTCACCTTATTTTCATGATCGCAGGATATAACACAGAACCCGAGGTACATGGACTTAATCACTATACATCTCCATGCATGTGATACGTGGTCTTACTAAAAAATAGATAGATAGATAGATAGATATAGATAGATAGATAGATAACAGATAATAGACAGATGATAGATAACAGATAATAGACAGATGATAGATAACAGATGATAGATAAATATCAAATGATAGATAACAGATGATAGATAACAGGTAATAGATTAATAGATATTAGATAGATAGATAGACAGATAGATAGATAGATGAGAGAGAGATGCTATCTGTGCCAATTTTTTTCTCTTGATTGAATAATTCCAAATGAAAGCACACCATAATGGATATCTAACACAATAGTAATTTGCAGTAGGCTATAAAACAGTAGCTAATACAGAATTCTGAGAGAAACTGGTAGTGACAAGGAGAAAGCAAAAGACCTTCAGTTTCATAATGTAAACTCAAACTCAGATTTGCTTGCCTGAAAAGTATCAATGTAGACACATCCTGAATGAATTATGTAGAGAAGGCAACCATTAGGGAGTTAACAATGAGCCAGCATATAAGGAAAGATGACAATATAATTACTTCCATTCCTTTTCTATAATGGATTGAGCTGATTCAAATTCGACTTATTTCATCAATTTTTTTTAACAATCGCAAGTGATGGTATTTTTCCCTTTATTTGCTAACTCAGTAATTCTTTTAGGGGGCAAAATTTTGAGGAAATCACAAATGAGACAGACTCCCTGATCATTGGCTAATACAGACCTAAGATGTTTCTGTATACAATGAAGAACAGTCTTCTTATTTGTTCTTGCAGTTTTTAGCTGGAAGAAGCCTACCAGCACAAAAAGGATAAGCTTTAATAAATAGCTCTCCTTGTGACAATGTACTGCACATTGCTTCAATTATAGTTCTATTCTAGTACTGAGGGAGGGAAGGATCCGTCCTGGCAGTCAAAACCCTGCCCAAGAAAATATGATGATAACACAGGAAGGGGGCACCCCCTTAGCCAGCCAGATAAACTCTACCAGTCTGAGGCAGACTTCCCAGCAAGAAAATTCTCACATCCTCCTATTCTAATAATAGAACCAAAGTAGAGGAAGGGAGAAAGAAACATCTGTAGTTGTGTGCTAAATTCCTAAAGCCTCCAACACTTTTTGAGGCCCCTCCCTTTAATTCGAAGCATTTACACATCATTCCACAGCCTCTTTTTCCTTCCAACTATCATCTAGTATGTCTTCTACTCTAGAAAGGATTTCTAACATTTCTTGTTACAAAATGTTCCTGCGTGAAAAATGCTAGTATTTCATGATACAACTGACTCAACTCCACAGGGCAGTGTAGGATTCTGCAAACCATCTTGTTATTCTCCATAAATATACCCCTTTCCTTCTTCTGGAGAAAATCTCAATCTTCAATCACTGGGCCGTGAACCTGCCAAGACAGTGACCTCTGAGTCAGTTTGAAAGAACAAAAATGCCTAGAGCTTTCCTCCACAAAGAAACATGGGATTAACAAGAAACTCTTTAGTCTCTCAACATACTGACATCCAAATTAAACACACGGTTTAACACAAACTATAGTTGCCCTGTTAAAACTATCAGTCAAAAGACTAACTCAAAACTAGCCAGGCCTGGTTCTTCTCTAAGGCAGACTTAAACACCAGCTGACAAGTTCCCACAATATCTGTTTCTAGATACGTGATCTATCTCCCTGCCAATCATTCCTCCACAGGCAGGCAGAGGTGACTTTTGAAGCTTCAAGGATTGATCTCATGAGCATAGCATGGAGAACACACTCTCAAGGAGATGAAAAGCCCTTCTCAAGTCATGAGGGTGACCTCCTGTAATGACCTTGACACAAATGTTCTGGTGATGGCTGCTTCATAGGGAGCAAAAGGAATACTGTCTTAACATTAATTTATTGTCCATTTCAAAATAAGCAGAAAACAGATTTAGAATGTTTTTGACACAAAGTAATGATAAATGGTTGAGGTGATGCATACCCCAATTAGCCAGATTTGATCATTATACATTGTATTTGCTTATATCAAAATATCACAAGTGTTCCATACGTAGGTACAACTATAATGTATCCATACAACTTTTTTTTAAAAGGATGCTTCCACGAAAACTGAGGCAGGCTGCACTAAGTGATATTTATCTGTTTGTATGATGCTGCAGAATGATAGGAATTTGTTTCACCATATTGACTAAATACACTTGCTAAGATAAGGTGTAACAGTTCTATCTTTAACATTATAATAAAAAGAATTACCCAGGAGACTTCTTATGAGCCTGAATTTGATAATATGCCATGTGTATTATACATAGTTGGGTTGCCTTTAACTGATTGTAACAACATAAAGGCAAATTTTCAAGTAATTGAAATGTTTTCATAAGTTGATTTTTAAAATTTATATTATATGCACTTTTTTTCCTACCATTGATTTTTTCCCCCAGACTCTGGCACCCCTCTGTACCCTTTTGTTCTACCTCCCACATCATATTAATACAGTTCAGCAATCATTGTTTGCTAACTGGGTTTGACTTCCCATGTACTGCTTTGGGTAAGGGATATTTGCATGCAGACAAGTGTGGTCCTCTCCTCAGCTCACCACCTCACCGCCAGGAAACTACCGCTTCAAGAGTTGACTGACCAAGGCTGGACAGTTAACTCACTCCTCCAGTCCAAATAATATAGTCCTTATTCATGTGCTTTTATTCAATCATTCATTCATATTTTCATAATCTCCCCCTCCCTTACACACACTTACACACACACACACACACATACGACCCGAAGTTTTATAATTATGTATATTAAGACTGAAAAATGGCAAATTCACCTTGGCAAATACCCAAAGTAAAGCCCATTCGCAGAGAATAAGAAACACTGAGTGATAAGATAGCTGAGAGTCCCCCGAGATCTTGGCCTTGGGCCGGGTCCCTTCTGCACCTTGGACCAGAACTGGCTTTGGACTCTTCGATCTTTGAACACATTTCCTTTTTTAGGTGCAAGCAGAACAATCACAAGCAAATGCTGTCCGTCACTGTTTTCCTACATGTACCCAATACATTGAAGGAGAAAACATACACTCCTGGGGTGGCCAGGAAGGCAGAGGACCAGAAGCAAATGGGTCAATTACCTACTAACCCTCCTCCATCCACCTGCACTTCCTCCAGAGACACAGGCAACTGTGCACTGGAGCACAGACACAGGCACACACGTGTACGATGAATACAGACATTCATCTTTATATTAACCCAGGCAGCAGCATGATCCGAAAAATGCCATCTATATTAACATCATCGGCTAGGGTTAATTGAATATCTGTTAAGGGGCTTTGGTGTCAGCAAAAGTATCAAATTCAGCTTTTACATATCACATAATACAATAGATATTATTCAGTTTAAACAGAATAGACACTACATCCTTTCATATATACATAATTTCTAAACATGAGTATTTCTTTGTACATGGTAATTATTTTTAGAGGAATGTAACGGAAACTTTTCCCTAAATATGATTTAAATAATAATTTAAATGTCAAAAATATTTTAATCTTATCCATTGCAAGAATTTATAATTTATAAACCTTTAAAAATTATATTCTTCTGAAATAAATTATATCAATTTTCTAATGTTATGTCACCCTAGTATAGGACTTGGCAAACTACAGTCAGCAGGCCAAATCAGGCCCACCGTCTATTATTATAAATAAAGTTTTATTAAAACTCAGCCATCCCTATTCATATACATACTGTCTACAGCTGGCTTTGTACCATGATGGCAGAGTTGATTAGTCATACCGGAGATCACATGGCCTGCAAAGTCTCCACATTTACTATCTGGCCCTGTACAGAAAATGTTTGCAAATTCTTGCTCTAGCCAAATATGGCAAAGTAACTTAAAAATTATTTCCCTCGAACCCGAATTTTTTAAAAATAAAATGTCATCATGTTCAACAAAACTCAATAGTTTCTGAATATCCTTCCAAATATCCTGAATATTCTGAGTACCAGAATAGTAGATTCTGAATATTGCTGTCTTCAAAACCACTTATGGATTAAGAGAATAAGCAAGCAAATGTTTAAGATAAACGTAAAAGAGACACATGACATATCTAAAATAGAATTAAAAGCACTTCCCCAAACTGGGAAAATATTAAAACTTATTTTAGGATAATTTATGAATCAAGGGTTCTATAGGAATTACGTGACACCATCACATAAGATAATTTGAAGAAGGCTTGACAATTATCAACAAAGACACGGGTGTGGAAGAGGCAAACACAAGGGTTCCCAGTGGAACCAGGGGGCCCAAAGGAACACTGGGGGAAGCAGGGTCATAAAGGGAGAGCCAGGTGGGTGTGGCTGCTGCGGTGTGAGGCCATGGCCACAGCCAGTCCCAGGTGACCCAGTGGCAGCCAGTGGGGGAAATCGCAGCTGGGACTTCCCTCCCCTTTCTCCCACAGGCCTTCCAAGGACCTTTCCCATGGCCCATGCAGCTGGCCATGAGAGGGCACAGGGGCATGACGGCAGTCATAGGAGCTCCCCAGTACAGAGGCACGAATGGACACTGGGAGGAGCAAGAGAAAATAGCCAGCAGGAGTTCACTTTCTTTCAAAGATGATAAAACAGGAGAAAATAAATGTGAAACTGCTCTCTACAGTGTTTATATTTCTAGCCAAGAACACTCTCATGAATGAAATTCATTTTCTAAAATTAGGGCAATGCTAAGAATAAGTCTTTTCTCCAACACTAAAATAAAAACAAATTTACCAAAAAGTGGTTGCATAATGAAGTGGCTGGAACCAAAATGTAGTCTTGGTAAGATTAAGCCCACAGTAGCTAATACATAAGTTGTAAACTAGATCTTATTCATACCATTTTGATATTTGAAAAAAGTAGAAATGAGGACACAAAATGAAAAAAAAGGAAAGCATTTTTACCTCATCCTTCAAACAAAAACAAAAATATTTTTTTCTCCCCAAATGATTTTTAAATTAAATGTTTCTTTTGTCAGAAAGTGAATCCTAGCCTAGTTACATTTCCATTGATGGTTTAAGCCTATTAGAGACCGTGTTGCTCACAAAACATATTGAATAGGTCTCTAATGGTATTTTCATAAATGTTTTTCGCCTACACTCTCATCAATGAGATCTGACATTTGCTTCCAACCAACGTATATGTCTTCATTTATATATTATAAACACATGCAGCTGTGCATGTATAGAAGCATATTTTAACTACAGTATACGTATTTTAAAATAATGACATAAAGATAAAATGACTGATAATATAAAGTAAATATTATGTTATAGTCTAATTTAATGAAAGTTTTTAAACCTTAGTGCAATAATTTATGATAGAATGAATTAACATTCTGTTTCCTACATTCAACTTATATTAATTTTTAGTTTAAAAACTGCTATAACTGAAGTGGACACCTCAAACAGATATATAAATCCAATTTCTTGGGAGGCTGAGGCAGGCAGATCACAAGGTCAGGAGATTGAGACCATCCTGGCTAACACAGTGAAACCCTGTCTCTACAAAAAAAAAAAAAAACACAAAAAATTAGCCGGGCATGGTGTCACGCGCCTGTAGTCCCAGTGACTCAGGAGGCTGAGGCAGGAGAATTGCTAGAACCTCAGAGACGGAGGTTGCAGGGGGGCAAGATCAAGCCACTGCATTCCAGCCTGAGTGACAGAGCCAGACTCTGTCTCAAAAACAAACAAACAAACAAACAAAAAAATCCAATTTCATCATTGGCTGTTTCTAATAAATTTTGATATACTACTTTTTCAACTTTATCTGCCAGTCAGACAATGTTTTTTGTTGAAATTTGCCAAGCACATTTTCATCTTCAGTAATGTCAAAATCTTGTGCTTTAAAATTCATCAGAAAGATTAAAAAATGAGCTTAAAGTCCACTGAAACTTGCCTTTGGGGAGTTTTAAAAAAAGGTTAAAAGTACATATAAGACATTTCAAAAGTGAATTTTCTAAATGTATATATTTAAAAACTAGGTAAGATTGTTATTACAGTGACTGTTGAACATCATCTTTAATAACCAAGTCACATAAGGACAGAAACCTTTTGAGGTATCTGATTTAAAAATTACTTTTAATTTTTGTATTTCAATAGATTTTTTGGAAACAGGTGATATTTGGATACATGAATAAGTTTTTTAGTGGTCATTTCTGAGATTGTGGTGCACCTATCACCCAAACAGTGTACACTGAACCCAGTGTGTAGTCTTTTATCCCTCACCCCGTCCCACCCTTTCCCCTGAGTCCTCAAAGTTCATTGTATCGTTCTTATGCCTTTGAATCGTTAGAGTTAAGCCTCCCCCTTAGGAGTGAGAACATATGATGTTTGGTTTTCCTTTCCTGAGATACTTCACTTAGAATAATGGTTTCCAGGTCCATGTAGGTTGCTGTAAATGCCATTATTTCATTCCTTTTCATTATATATATATATCACATTTTCTTTATCTACTTGTTGACTGATGGGCATTTGGGCTGGTTCCATATTTTTGCAGTTGAGAATTGTACTGCTATATTGCATGAGTTTCTTTTGGAAAGCAATTATGGTCTCATTAATTGTGAAACAAGACAATTTCTTTTCTACAAGTACCTACTATTTATCAAACTATTAAAAATCACAGGAAGTTCAGCAAATTTGGATCCCTTATGTCTTAAAAAAGGAGAAATGGGCACATGGAGATGATAGCGCTAGATATACAGAAACATTCATATATGTGTGTATACATACACACTCATCTACGTTAAGCTTCACAATTTTTCAATATCTTAAATTAATGACAGCTCTTTAAATATGTTGCCACTAGGTACCTAGAGACCCTCTCTATAAAGCCAAAAATAATGGTTCTTTCCCACCTCATTTCAAAACATTATAAATATTCTCCCATTTTAAATAACGTAACACAAAAATGCACTTTACTGGAACTTGTAAGTCAAAACCCTTCCAATATTTCCCCGATTCCCTCAGGATACCTTAGAAACTCACTTTGGCATGGGTCAGAGCTTGACATATTGAGCAAGTGATGCACCAGCATCAACTTACATTTTAATATTAGTAAATTTTACATTGCTGTGGCATAGACATTGTAGAAACAGAATTTCCAATTTTCTTTCCACCCATTTTTGAAATCACTGCTATTGACTAGACTACCTGCTTCAGAATCACATCGAGATGTTTGCTAAAAATGGTCGTTCTTGGCCACTGGAGTCAGAATCAATGGGAAGTGGAGTCACTAAATCCAGAGTTGAAACAAGCTCTGGATGCGGCGGATTCTGCACTTCACAGATGGTTCCAAGGGCACATCACCCACAGGCTCTCCTGCATGCAACCTGCTGGTCATCCATCCACAACTGGAGTCTATTTCTCTACCACCTTGGATTCTGGAAAGCCTAACTCCTTTGACCAATAAAATATGACTGAAGGGCTCCTGTGCCAGTTCCAGGCATGGCCTTAACTGGCCTGGAAGATTCATTTCCGGTCTCTTGAAGGCCGGTGCCATGTAAGAAGTCCAACCATCCAGAGACCACCGTGTTAGGAGAGAACAAAGAGATGACGTGGTGGGTAAAATGACAAATGGAGAAGAAAGGGAGATGTAGAAGCAGGAGAGAAGAGAGAGAGACAGGCAGACAGAGAGAGATACCAAGGAGCAATGGCATGCAGTCCCTGTGAGTCGATCAACTACCTTGCATATGGAATCTCCAGTTCAAGTGGACTCATCTGATGCCAACACAATCATAAACTTCCTAGCCAAGTTTTGTTTTGTTTTGTTTCTGTTTTTTTTTTAAGTCCTGATCAACAAAACTGTGAGCAAAATAAAATGGTTGTTTTAAATCACTATGTTTTGTGGTGGTCATTAGGCAGTAACAAATAACTGAAACAAGAAGTCATTATTTTGCTACAAGTAAGGATTTGTAGTCAAGATTCTCTCCCTGCCCATCACAAGTGCCCATACAGGAAGCCCCATTTCCCTACCTAGGATTTATGGTGAGGATGCAGCCTTAGAAAGGTGGCTGGCTGTCACCCCTGCCTTAGGAGTCCTCAAGGCTCCTTTTGATCAACACTATAACTGAAGCAGAACAACAGTGGCATTTAGAAGAGGTCAAACATCAAAATAATGACTTCTTGGACTTACACAAGAGTTTAACCCTCCTTTTCCTTTGTTGAATGTCTGACATTCCACGTTTGTAAATCAATTCTGTGAATCCTCCAGCCCATTTGTGGTCCATATCTTAAATTGCATCAAACAATTTCAAACACGGTAGTTACCAGTATATACTTGATTTATAAAATTCATAGTTATAACAATATGTTAACTCGTTGACTCAATCTAAACCCTTAAGGAAGACATTACTATTATTCCTGAGAGGGAACTGAAATACGGTGAGATTAAGTAACTTGCCCGAGGACACACACCCTGTAAATTGAGGCAGTGGATATCCGATAATATATCCCCAAACCCTCTTCATTACTATCTTCAGTTATTAATACAGAAATTGTAGTTAGGATGTCAGATAAACAAATCTGGTGAATTTCTATAAACCAAAGGGAATTTACAGAAATACTAACTATTCTAAAATTCTTTCCAAGTTTAAACAATCCATTTTCCTGGTGATTTATTAAATAAAAGCTGCAAAAAATCATATTTGTTTGAAAATATGCACTCATTTCCATACAAAGAAACAAATCAACTGTTTAGATTATATGAATAATTCAAAATGTGAAGCAGTTTCTATTGGTGTAGACCAGGGGTTCTCAACTAGGTGCGATTTTGCACTCCAGGGAACACGTGGAAATGTCTAGAGACAGCTTTGGTTGACATTACTAGTATGTGTGGGGTGTGCTACTGGCATCTGGGGTACAGGCCAAGGATGCTGTTAAACATCCTACACTGCACAGGATAGCACCCCCATGACCAAGAATTATCTAGCCCAAAATATCAATAGCGTGCAGGTGCAGAAACGCTGATGTGACATGATGGAGGCGTGCCTTCTGCCCTGACCATCCTTGCCTGTGGTCGTCTCCTCTCCCTGCTCTGAGCTTTGGTAGCACTGTTTCATATCACACACTGGTAATTAATCACAGAATACCTTGTGATGGCACTGCCACTACTACTGTTCATTTTTCAGGTCCATAAATCTTATCTTGTCAACTGGAACATGAGCTCCTAGAGAGCTCTCAGGTCTCTCTCTCTCCCTCTCTCTCTCTCTCCTGGAAGAAGGTAGTGCAAGGAGGTGGCATCTGATATCTTTTTGTTAACATGGTTTATAATTTCTAATTTCTTGAATACTTGAAATGAAATACTCAAAGCCATCCAGGTAACTGCCTCCTACCGAGAAAATGTCTTCCTTGAGTGTCTTTTACTTCTTAAGGGTTTAAGAAACCACTTCCTCACCCAGGGCCATATGAAAAATAAACTTCCCTTTGTTTTAATTTCCAAGCGGAAGTTATCACAAAAGTACACAAACTTGAACTTTTAAACATGTAATTGTCAACGTTCCAGCTTTGATACTCACTGTGTGGACAATCAGTAATTGCTGCTTTTTAACAGTAGCAATAAATCTAATACATGTTATTAAATTCTGCAGAGTTTGTCACCGTTTGTGTTTGTGTAATTTTTCTTTCATGTCTGTTGCACTTGTGCTATTTGATCATCTAATTTCTCTTTTACTTTTCTTTCTCCTCCTCCAAAATGCAGGCTTATTTGGATCAATTATTGATCTATGTCTACATATATATCTATATCTATTGATCTATGTCTATATATAAATATATGTATGTATACTATATATATATATTATATACATATATGTCTAACAGCCCTATGGCCAGTATTTGAACTTGAGAAACTGTTAATCCAAATTAGTAATAATGTTTAGGCTAGAGGTGGAGGGGATATTGGGTACTTTTTGCAAAAGTGAATACACAATTAAATAAAAAATAGTAATACTGTTGGTGGCCACATTAGCTGCAACTAACACAGAAAAGAAATAACGAGCAATTCGTTCCTTTCTTTGTAATATCCCAATTGTAGTCCATACAGTTATCCTCCATGATTTACCACAGGGTAGTCCCTCTGCCAATAGTGGTGTAAGTGAATTGAAAACACATTAAATTTTAATGAATCATTTAATTAAAGGGAAAAGAGAGACATGAAAATGAAACAGGGAACAAAAGCTCAGGTCACAAACAGCAATGGGTGATCTCCAAATCTTGTCTCCCTGTCTTTGAAATAAGACCAGACAGCACTTGGCCTTCCTGCACATCATCACCTCCCCTCTCAGCTCGGCTGCAGCCACTCAGGGTTTGGGACTTCAAAGTGCTGTGACTCCTTAGTGCCTCATAGGCACTAAGCCTCCAGTATAAGCCCCAGCACCCCCAATCTGCCTCACTCTATGGACCTGCACACAACCATGGGCTGCTTTCCATCCCCATCAGCAAAGCTGTCCAAAAATGGGGCAGGGGACCCCGGCCTTCGTTTCAAAAATCACAGTTCTGCCAGATGCCACGAGATGGATGCTAAAGCTCTGTTCCTTCCATTCCTTCCTGGATTCCCCTGCCTGCTCCTCACACAAATATGGATGTCACGCCTCTTTCATGTCAACACCTATTGTGCCGAACTCTCCACTTGGAATGTCTCAATACCCAGTGCTATCCTTATACCTTGACAAAAAACTCTCCCTAGATTTACTGAGCACTCTACTTGCTTCACCACTCAGAATCCAAGCACCACACGTGTCATCTGTTTTGTCCAGGGTCACTGGACTTCTAAACACTTCCCCCACGGAGAAGACAATCCATTCTTCCTTTACACTGAGAGGTCTCAATGAAGAAATGGCTTCCAAACCAGCCAATAATCCAGCCCCATTTTCAGGTCTACCTGGTTCAACCATTCATTCATTCATCCATTCATTCATTCATTCATTCATTATGTCTCTCACTCATCCACTTTCACTTGCTGTTTTCCTCCTTCATCCTTCTCCTCCTTCTCTTCCACCACCAGAATTCTAAAGTTGCCTTTCAAATACTCACTAGACAGTCCGACTGGAATCCTCACCATCACTCAAGGTCACTAGGGCCAAAGCACAGCTTCCTGTCTTCCATCCCTACAACTGGCCTACACTTCTAGCCCCTCAAAACCCGCCCTCCCTGCTACTCTCCAGTGCTTCTCGGATCAGATACACTATATTCACCGTCCCTGTGAGGGTCCATTCCCACAAAGTACGACTCAAAACAGGCTCCAGAGCTCTAGTTTCTCAGGGTTCATGTTCAAAGCAGGGATTCCCACTACCCCAAATCCTTATTCTGTAAGCATAGAAAGGATTTGGGAATTTCCATTATTAAAAGTCCATTTGGGTGAATCTGATGATCAACAGATTCTAGAACTCCTACGCTCAAAAGGCAGTAAGCCTCTTGTCCTAACTGCCCTTTGTAATGCTGATGCTATTGATAGAGGCAGTGCCTAGGATTAAACTCCCCTTTGTGAGTTGGAATTCTGGTTTGCAAACTCCATCTACTTTTCAGAATTAAGTGAACAAAGAGAAAGATGAGAAACCAAATAATTCACACTGAATGTTCGAATCTTCGGCGAGGCAGAATTTGACAGTGGTCTAGGTGGTACATGGCAGTGACTGGGGAGAAGGACAAGTAATGGGGAAGGAGGAGGAGGATTTTCTGCTCTTCAGAGTTTATGGCAGAAAGTTAACAGCATGTGAGCTGGAGCCAGGTGGCCTGAGAGCTAATCTGGAATGCACCAAGGCTAGAGATACTTGACGCTGACCTGTTTTCCTCAAGCAAAATCAGAATAAAGATGATACCCATCAAATATAGGCACCGGTAAGATTAAATGGAATAATACATGCTGAGCTCTTACCACAGAGCTGCATATGAAATAATAACTCAATATTAGCTATGATCATCATTATATGCATAAGATTCAGGAAAACTTAACCTCTTTATTTCGTTATATATCTTCAGAGAACTACTTTGTACACATCCAGAAGACCTACCTGAGTGGAAAACATTGTTTTCATCCAAATATCACTAAATACTTCTTTGATTCTAGGCAGAATAATCAAAAAAGACACTTTGTCTCCATATGCCAAATAACAGCCCCGATCGACCAGTAGAACAACCAGATAATTACTTATCAACTAAGGGGTATTTTAATGTGATGCATGATAACTAAGGACTTAAAATCACAAATACAATCATGTTAATTTTTAAAGGGATGTGTAATTGGGGAAAGAAAATAGAGAGCTGAACCCTACAGAAGGAAAGAAATAGAATCTAAAAATATCAGTCATTTTAAAAGTTCAAAAAAGGCTTTTAGTGTGTAAAATGTATAATTAATTTACTATCTGCATATCCATTTACAGGCTTATCATATCTTTGAGGTTGAGCTAGAAATCATCAAATATGTTAACTATATTTAACCAGCTATGGTAAACTGCGATTTGTCAAAAACTGGTAAAACACTGTTTTCTTTTTAAAGCAGCTAAATGTAACATATCTACAAGGAGTCCTCCTTGTATCAGCTGTAAGTACATGATATGACATAATTTACAATCATAAATATACATTTTATATGTAAGTAGAAAAGTCTCTGTGTTCTATCTGAAATGCTGTACTTTTCACAAATGCATTGCTTAATAATTAATGTGGTCAAATCTTATAATGCCAAAATGTTTTTTATTTATGTATTTCACATCTTTATGCTCAAGCTTAATTTGGTTACCTGTTACTCTCTAATTACAAAAAGGAATCTATATTTAAGAAAGTCTTGGACCAAATATAAAACATCATTCAGAAAGCAGGTTGGTCAAAAAGTAAAAGCTTTTGGTTTCTAAATTTGAGGATTTCTTTATGAAAAAATGTCTTCTGTAGTATTTTACAATTTTTAAATTTCAGGATTTGTACAGGCAGTAATAATAGGCAGGAAAGGAGGATAAGGGGAAGGAGAAACAGCGTATTTCCTACAGGTGAGACATCATGCTCCAAACTGTTATCACAAAAAAAATAAAATAAAATAAAAGATATACAAACATCTCCTTAGGGAGCTTTAATGGATTACTGAGTTACTATGGGT
>NC_045437.1:8653229-8667651 GCF_002776525.5 Piliocolobus tephrosceles
AAACATCTCCTTAGGGAGCTTTAATGGATTACTGAGTTACTATGGGTAGAAGCTTCTTGATCTCTTTCTAGGAGACAAACAGAGCAAAGAATGATGGGAAATAACAAAGGTGCGGTTAAAGCTCAGAGAAGAAAATCAGCATGGCTGAGCTTCCATTGTGAGAAAATTAAAGGGGTGGGGAAAAGCGTGAAAACAGTGTGGGATGCTGGTCACCCAAGAAAATGCAATAATAGCTGAATGTTGGAAAGTGACAAATTCAACTTAAAATAGATATATCTATATATACACAAACATATGTGTGTATATACATATATATACACACACACAGGTATACACATATATGCTTTTTCCTAAGTTTTTTTCCATCAACTCAAATATTCCACAAAGGAGGAATTATGCCTGCAGGAGCACATAGCTATGGTGTGAATGACTGTGTCCTCTGAGAAATTCATATGTTGAAATCCTAACCTCTCAAGGCCGGTAGGAGGTGATTAGGTCATGAGGGTGACACCTTCTGATTGAGATTAATGCCCTGATAAAAGAGGCCTCAGAGAGCTCAGTCAGTCGCCACGTCCACTATGTGAGGACACAGAGAGAAGGTTAATTCTGTGAAGCAGAAAGTGCGCCCTCACCAGACACTGAACCTGCTGGTGCCTTGTTCTTGGACTTCCAGGCCTTCAGAACTGTGAGCAATACATTTCTGTTGTTTCTTTGTTTGTTTGTTTTTGTTTTTGAGAGAGTGTCTCACTCCAATTGCAGGCTGGAGTGTAGTGAGCCATGATCTTGGCTCACTATAGCCTCAAACTTCCAGGCTCAAGTGATCCTCCCACCTCAGTCTCCTGAGTAGCTGGGACATGCCACCATGTCAAGCTAAATTTTTTTGTATTTTTAGTAAAGACAGGGTTTTCCCATGTTGCCCAGAGTGGTCTTGAACTCCTGGGCTCAAGCCACCTGCCCACCTTGGCCTCCCAAATCACTGGGATTACAGGTATGAACCACCATGCCTGGCCAATTTCTATTGTTTACAAGTTACCCAACCTAGGGTATTTGGGAAAACAGCCTATATAAACTAACACACACACAAACACACACAGAGTTAAAGAATATATAGTTACAAAGTTAGGAGACAAAAATGTCCTCTAGTCATTACAAATTATACTAATGTCAATGTGACTTGAATTGTGTCCTCCCCAAAATATACGGTGAAGTCCTAAGCCCCAGTACCTAACAAATAATCTCATTTGGAAATTAGATTTTTACAGAGGTAATCAAGTTAAAATGAGATCATTAGGGTGGGCCATAATCCATATGAGTAGTATCCTATAAAAAAGGGAAATTTGGATGCTGAGCCAGACAAGCATAAAGGAAAGAGGATGTGAAGACATGCAGAAGAAGATGGCCAAAAGGCTCGAGTGGTGATGTGTATACCAGCTGAGAATGCCAAAGATTGCTGGCAACCACCTGCAGCTAACGAGGCGAGGAAGAAGACTCCTATAGAGCCTTAAGGAAGAATACGGCCCTGCCAACACTTGATTGCAGATTTCAGGCCTCCAGAACTGTGAGGTCATCCATTTCTGTTGTGTTAAGCCACCTAGCTTTTGTTCCTCTGTTACAGCAGGTGTTAGAAACTAATACTGATGCGTAGAATAAAAGCAACACAACCAAGTCCTTTTTTTTACCTTTTAAGTTTTTTTAAAAAGTTCTTTCCTAAATAAACAAAAATACATAAGTAATTTTTAAAACTTAGATTAATTTCCTAGTGCTGTACTGATTGGTTCAATTGTTAAGAATACCGACTCTAAGGTCAGTTCTCTCTTTGACATAAGAGTTTTGAATAAGGAGTTTGATGGAAAATATCTGCAGATTAAGGTTCTTTTTCAAGACTGTGATGGTAGCTGACATTTTTGCAGCTTTAAATATATACCGAGTCACATTCTTACTAAAGAAGGAAGGTAATCGTCAAACATTTTAAAACACCCCATTCTTACAAGATTTTGAAACGCCATTATCACAGCATTTCAGTAATGAACTCTCACGGTCTTCAGCTCTGCCCACTGTTGAAGAGAAGTAATCAGTCTAGATGGATACTTCCCTTATGGAGCTTTTAGGGGCATAATATCCATCCAGTTAGTCATTTGGACAGGCTTGATAAACCAAGCCCACAGTCAACCCGCCATTAAAAGCACAGAGTGAGTTAGATTTGTGGCACTCTCAGTATTAATTAGACATTGATGGTGGGCATCACTGTTCAGAAGAAGGGGGCATCTCTAGCTAATGTGTGTGCAGATCTCAACAGTCTTAGAGCTGAAAGGGCCCTTAGAGATCATCTGTTCATCTGCTCTAATCCTGTCGGAATGAGGAAAAGCATATTAGAACTGCAGGTAAGAGAGTAAGTAAAGAAGGAGACTGGCATTAGAGGGGAGAAGATTAAAATAATATCTGGCAGGAATTGGCATTGGGGGAGAGTATAGACAGAAGACGTTTGGTGCCGAGTAAGAGAAAGAACAAGTAGAGATGTGCCTGGAAGGTTTGAATTCAGATGGAGGAAATCAAGCAAACACCCAGGAGGCAGGCAAGCTAGGGATGATGAATTCATGTCCATCTCCTGCAGGGGACTTTCTCTCAGCTCACCTTGCATTTTCACCAGCTTTCTATCTTGGGTGGGGTGCTGACCAGTGGAGTGGGAGAGGAGGACTTGGCAGAAAATCCTTACTAGTGACCCAAGTCAACTTTGCCAGCACTGGGCTCAGATGTCAACTTTAAGCATCCCTTGAGGTATAAACTTAGGCCGAATTTGATCATTTACAAACACCTGTCATTTGAACAGGTTTTGGGAAGGAGGCCATAAATGTTAGCACCTTTCTCTGCTCTCCCAACTGAAACTCTAAAATGCCAAAGCATATTTTCAGGAAAACATAGTGTGCTTACTCCAAATGGCACAGACAAAAGCTACACTTCACATCTCCTTCCCTGATCAGGCTGGGCCTCAGATATTCAAATGTAGCTAAGAAGTAACAGAAGAGTTTTGAGGCCCCTCAGGGGCCCTGCTCTAATAAGAGCCAGAAGTTCCCAATACTGCCACCTCCAGATACTATTACAGTACTGAAATGACATCCAAAACATGAACAAAAAGAAAACTGAAATTCTACCCTCTTGTTTCTCCTATTTTTTTTTTTTTTTTTTGGCAGGTCTTGCTCTGTTACTCAGATTGAGGTACACTGGCATAATCGTGGCTCACTGTAGCATTGAGCTCCCCAGTCTCCAGTGATACTCCTGCCTCAGCCTCCCATGTAGCTGGACCTACAGGCACACCCCACCACATTTGACTAATTTTTGTATTTTTTGTAGAGACAGGGTTTTGCCATCTTACCCAGGCTGGTCTCAAACTCCTGGGTTCAAGTGATCCACCCATCTTAGCCTCCCAAAGTGTTGCGACTGCAGGCGTGAGCCACCGCACCCTGCCGTTTCTCCTCATTTCAAATGCCATGTCCTGGGTGCTGAACAGGACAGTCCCCTACAACACAGAATTATCTGACCTACATTTCCATAATGCTGAGGTCAAGAAACTCTGAGAAGGAGAAAAAGAGGAGTAGTAACTTAGAACAAATCTTACAGCTATAATACAAGGGGTAGCCTTACATCACCATGGGTAGGGAGAATCTCTTCCAAACAAAGAGGCATAAACCCAGCAATATTTTCTTCTAAAGGTCTCCTGAATACTACTTGAATTGGGTTGAATGGTAGTCTCCCAAAATATATATCTAATTTTTGGGATATATACCATTGTAATGGTAATGGTAATGGCAACCTTATTTGGAGAAAGGATCTTAGCAAATGTAATTAAGTTAAGAATCCCAAGATGAGATCATCCTTGGTAATCTTGGCAAATCCTAAATCCAGTTGCAAGTATCCTTATGAGAGAAAGTTCAGGGCTATATTAGACACACAGACACACAAAGGAAGCCATGTGAAAACGGAGGCAGAGATTGGAGTTAGACACCAAAGAACACCTGGAACCACTAGGACTGAAAAAGGCAACGAAGCTTTCTTCCCTAGAGCCTCCAAAGGGAGTGGAGCCCTGCTGATATCTCAGTTTCTGACTTCCAGGCTCCAGCACTGCAAAAGGAAAGATTTCAGCTGTTTTATGCCACCACATTTGTGGCAATTTGTTATGGCAGCCCTAGAAAGCTTATACACTACTAAACAGATAATATGTTCAGACAACTTATATTCTTTCTAATGGTCAGAACTGACTGGTTTAAATGTGACTTCCAAAAAACTTTGACAACTATATTAACAAGCCAAGTGTTTCTCATGAGTTACATGAGCTAAATGACTCCCTTCACCAAAGGTAATGTTTAGTATTTTAAACAGAAGAAAGTCACACTTGGTATTTGTCTCAGAGACAACTCTCTATAAAGACAGCCTCTTATTTCAGAGTTGATAAATTTTAGGCAGTGAATTCGTAAGCATCAGGTGTCTCAAAATGTGAAACGCCATTGAAATCTGTTCTGATAAATTTTAATGTGAGCAGCAGACAGGAGTAAAATCATATTATGCAAGTCCTTAGGGCTCTCTGGCAAGTTATAAAAACTCAATGCCAGCCAAGACGGGCGGATCACGAGGTCAGGAGATCGAGACCATTCTGGCTAAGCCGGTGAAACCCCGTCTCTACTAAAAATACAAAAAAAAACTAGCCGGGCGTGGTGGTGGGCGCCTGTAGTCCCAGCTACCCGGGAGGCTGAGGCAGGAGAATGGCGTAAACCCGGGAGGCGGAGCTTGCAGTGAGCTGAGATCCGGCCACTGCACTCCAGCCTGGGCGACAGAGCGAGACTCCGTCTCAAAAAACAAACAAACAAACAAAAAAAAACTCAATGCCAAACAGGTTATGCCAAAAACAAAAGTGCAGATTCAAACATAAACTCAGGGAGTCAAAGTATGCCGTAAGAATTCTATGGTTCTTACTCCTAGTTACAGTGGCCTCTGCTGGGCCTTCTTCTTGGAAAGACTCCGTGTGGTGACAAGATGGTTGCAAGTAGCCTGCACTTGACGTCACTCTTTGAGCTCATGATTGCAAAGAAGAAATGGGTCTTGTGTCTCTCAGGCACATTGCAATGTCATTAAAGGCCACAAATTAAGGGCACTTGGGTCATTTACAGGACTCAGGACCCAGAGGATATTATTCTCCTGTTAGGCTTCCTGGAAGACCTGCCCAACTGCAATATATGAGAAAAAAGGAGCCATGCATATTAGCTTCCTGTGGCTGCAATAACAAATGGCCCCCAATTCGGTCGCTTAAATCAATATGACTTTATTCTCTCACAGTTCCAGAGAGAAAGTCAGAAATCAGTATCAATGGGCCAAACTCAAGGTAGTAGCAGAGCCATGTTCCCCTAGGGGGGCCCAGGGGAGAATCCATTGCCCCTTGCAGCTTTGGGTGGCTGCCAGCTTTCC
The DNA here is from genome assembly GCF_002776525.5 of Piliocolobus tephrosceles. Classification (NCBI taxonomy): domain Eukaryota; kingdom Metazoa; phylum Chordata; class Mammalia; order Primates; family Cercopithecidae; genus Piliocolobus; species Piliocolobus tephrosceles. Next base: position 8,658,684 of record NC_045437.1, read on the forward strand.
TTAGCTGTAGTTGCATCACTCCAATTTTTAAAGTCCATCTCTTCAAATCTCTCTCAAATCCACCTTCACATGGCTTCCTCCTCTGTATGTGTGTAATCATCTTCTGCATCTCTCTTCTAAAAACACGTGTGATTGTATCTAGGAGGCACCCAGATAATCCAGAAAAAATCTCCCCATTTCAAGATCCTTAACATAATCACATCTTGGCCATATAAGGTCACATTTACAAGATTCAGGAATTAGGTACCTTTTGGAGGGCCATTTTTCAGCCTACTGCATCTTGTCACTGACAATGCTCCCCAAATCACAGGGATTAGAGTCCTGGCAATCCCAGACAAAAAATAAACAAGGAACTGACAGATGCACCTTACAGGCTAACGCATGGATCATCTCTCAGCTCTCTGCTAAATACAATGACGTCATTATAGATTTGAACCATCACATAAGCCAAACTCAATCTCATACTTGCTTTACATTTATGGTGGGACTAAACAACAGATAGTGGTAGAAACAGCACATTTCATTTCATGCTCTCATTCATGTGTTCATTACGCTTATGAAACTTGATTAATTCACAGCTGTTTCTCAGTGCAAATACACAATGTTCATCAAGGCATGATCTCAGAGCAGAAGCATCAAAGATGCTATGATATCAATATTAAACACATCTAGACAAAGACAAGCCTTTAGACACTGACATAGAAGCACCTACTGTCACACGCTAGCAGAGCAGGGAACTGTGCTAACTATCCATTAGTTCCCTGTGTTTTTCCTGACTCATCTTAGGCTTTAAACAAGAGGAAGAAAAAGGGGGCCCTCCACAAGTACTAATTAAAATGTAGATAGAAATTTCAAAATCAGATTTTTAAAATTTGCCTGTTTTCTTTATGAATCAATTTAAATTTATTAGCTTTTGCTAGTACTATAAGTCATGCATATATATGACAGACAACTTGGGAAATTACAGTAAAATATAAAATGAAAAATCCAAACCACTCACCACATGGAAATAACCACTTGCTAATTTACTTATTTCAAATAGTAAATTTAACATATACATACACATATATATATATATATATATATATTTTTTTTTTTTTTGAGATGGAGTCTCACTCTATAGCCCGGGCTGGAGTGCAGAGGCACGATCTCAGCTCACTGCAAGCTCTGCTTCCTGGGTTCACTCCATTCTCCTGTCTCAGCCTCCCTAGTAGCTGGGACTACAGGTGCCCGCCACCACACCCGGCTAATTTTTTGGTATTTTTAGTAGAGATGGGGTTTCACAGTGTTAGCCATGATGGTCTTGATCTCCTGACCTTGTGATCTGCCCACCTCAGCCTCCCAAAGTGCTGGGAACTGAAATATATTTTAAAAAGAACTTGAGGATAGATTCAAAGAGTGCCTGAACTTCATATTTCTTCACCATAAATATCAACTCCTAAAAACTTCCTAAAAGATACCATTAATTTTTTTAAAGTTTATACACATAGATGCATGTTTCTTTGTAGCATACGTTTATGTTTCTAGGAGGTATGATATATTATAAAATAGCTGGAAGAGAGGCTTTCGAATGTTCTCACCACAAAGAAATGATAAATGCATGAGGCGATGAATAAGCTAAATACCCAGATTTGATCATTATGCCAAATATGTATGTACAGAAGCATCAATTTTATCCCATCAATATGTACAAATACAATGTGCCAATAAATATTTTTAAGAGGATACATTAAAAATCACTTAATCAGAATCCAAGGAAACAAATAAACGACAATCCTTGAAAACTGTAGGTTTAACAAATTCTAGACAAAATATTTTTAAAAATAACACATTTTGAAATCTGAGCTTGCTTTTAGCATTATTCTCAAAGACATACAGAAGGCAAACAATGAGCATTTCTCCAGCAAAATATTCCCTTCTGTACAAGATAGACCACTTGTTGAAGAAAAACAAAATAAACATTATGGAAAATTGATTTTATCATGAACTATAATAAAGCCTGAGAAATTACACACAAATAGACTGTGGTGTTTATGTTGCACCCAAATTTGTTGTTTTCATTTCTTAGACTCAACTACTCAAAATAATCCTATTTGTTTTATAATTGGAGCAGTTTTCTTGTATGCCTGTTTTCTCTTGTATATCTATTTATCTTTGTCGTCTATATAATTTCCAATAGCAATTCTATTTTTTTAGTGATAAAAATAATCTTCATATAATTAACACTTTCCCTTTGTTAACCTTGTGATTTGTGTAAAAAATCTACTTTCCTCATAAAGTCATTTTTATAATCTTCTAATTTGTTCCTTAATAATTTTTGATGAACTATATCTATGAAAGAACATGTCCTTATTTTTTTGTGACTTCTTTATTGATCTGATTTGTCTTTTTCATGTCATTTCCTTAATACTTTATGAATATAATATCGTCTTTATACTATTTTTAGCTGAAGTTAAAGATACACTCAATTCATAAAGAAATCTACAAGATCTAAAATAAAATATTAAAGAAAGCCCTCTATGTCATACAGCCTATACAGTTTGCTTAAAGCAAAAACTTTCAACTCTTTAACTGGTTTATCTATGTATTTTTCTCCAAATTTGCAACTAATAATATTTTACTGCTGTTTCTTGGTATTTTCAGTTAGAAATATTATTTACTGGCTCCTTTTTACTTTATCCCTCTTCCACCATCAACATAGATGCATGCTCCCTCCCCCACTTTCTCAGTATTGATTTATGATGATTCTGCAGGAATATGCAGTGCCTACCTATTTATAACTATGCAAATACTCTTCACAGATGGGCCATGAAGTAAGATTTTACTACATCTTGTTTCTCAAAACAATTATACATTTCCTAGAGTTGATACTTGTCTCTTGTTTTTCTATGGAGTTATTATCTTTTTGTCCCCCACACCCAAATGTAAGTCTCCTTTTGGTCTAAATGCATTCAAACACCTCAGACATCCCATTATTGATATCCTCCTGGAAAGATGCCTTCGGTAACTGTATCATCTACTCCAGCCTGGACTGGTGGCTCCCAAGGCCCGCTGCACAACAGTTCCACAATTATCTCCCTTTGCCCTCATCCCAGGAATATTTTCCTCCCTCTCTCCTGTATTGGAGCCTCTATTTCCTGGGCCTAGTGTGTTAACCATTCATCTATTTCCCTTCATTTTTCATCTCTTAGTGTTTATTCAACTTTCTGGGAAATTTTTATCAAATTTATTTACTGATTTTCCATGGATCTTTTTATTTATATGATCACGTTTTCAAAATAATCTATGAAGGCTTTTTAAATACACTTAATATTTCTTTTCTCCTTGTTTCATGGTGGTAATATCGTCTCTAATTTCAGAAGACATTCATCATAATTTCTTGTCTCTCTGTCTTCCAAGTTTCTTAATTAATTTGGTTCACTCTGTGTTTTTCATACTGGGAACTGCAAGAACATTAGAGCTGGGCACCCACATTGCTTTGTAGACCAGCCATCATTATTTACTCTGGGTGGGACTTTTTTGTACTGGAGTGACTGCCAATGTCACTATCCTTAAGGTTCTAGTTTTAAGCTGATTAGATACCACAAAAGTGTACACCGAAACCCATATAAAATATATGCAAAGAGAAATACCAACATTGGGGAGAAGGGCTAGGATCTCAATATACATGACATATATACTGAACTCTCCCCTTCTTTTTTAAGGGAAGTTCTCAAGGGATATCTGGGTCCCCTGGTCCAATGTATCAGCAGCTTTGTCATCTTCCAGAATTGCACTTCTGTCTTCTTCCAGAAAGGCAGAGGAACCACTGTGTTGAGACACAAAGTGAACGAGCAGGAAGATCTGGGTTCTAACTGCTTCTTCCATTGTCTCCTGAGTTTGTGGTTTCTCTTGAAAAGTTGGCTGTGGATCTTATTTTTACTCCTCTGAAGGTTATGTCTTTTTCTCTTACTTGATTATTTTTAAGACTTTTCCCTTTTCCACCAGTTTTCAAAAGTCTGACTACACGTGCTGGTGTGGTTATCTATCATATTTGAGGTTTGCAGAACTTCTTAGTCTGTGAGTTGATAATTTTCATCACTTTGGAAAAGTTTCAGTGATAATTACTAGGCATATAGCTTCTGCCTTGTTCTCTCTCTTCTCCTTTTGAGACTCAAGTTGTATGTGAGTTACAATTTTGAAGGTGTTATGTGTGTCTTATACTCTTCTATCTACCCTGTCCAATTCCTCTCTGTACTTCAGTTTGAATATTTTCCACAGACTGGTCTTCCAGTTCACTAATACAATATTCTCTTATGTCTAATCTGCTGTTAAAATTATTCCTTTAATTCCGCATGTCAGATATTGTTTTTAAAAATTATAGGAAATTTATTCAATTCTTTTTTATTCTAATGTTCTGGTAAATTCTCCACTCCTTAGTTAATCTATCAAATTATCCTCTATTTTCTTCCTTATATTAATCATAATTATTTAAAGTCACCTACTGCTAACTTTACTAACTGGATCCTCTGTGACTTTCATCAGCCAACAGCAATTCTCCAGAGGAAGGGGCAGCTACGAATCAGTATCAACCAACCCTCACAACAGCCAGGGATAGGGTGCCCTATTCTATAAGGAGAGCTGGGTAGGGTGTCTCTTGTGTTATAGAGATTTTCCTTTGATGTACCTTTATTGTCACTTAAAGGCTTTATTTTAAATCAATGAAAGAACAGTGTATATGTTCCCTTCATCTTGAATGAGAAGCTAATGGCTATGATTTAAAATTGCATTGATTTTGATGTCCTTTTATTCAAATGGTGCTTAGCAATTTTTAGGCAATGAATTGTATGAGGTCTTTGGACTTCAAATACTACCAAAATTACATGTATAGTCATGTCTATTTTCTTCGGAAGTAGACTATTCTTAGTAGGGAATTTCTGCATAGGCAACTTGCCTCTGCAATCTAAGATGCATGTAAATAATAACTGAGTATTACCAAAAATTGAAAGAACTGAATTTCAAAAATTAAACTGTACAACCAACTCATATAAAATCATTGAGGGGATCACGCGGTATCACTTGAAAAAGCAGCAAAAGCCCCCACAACAGTAAGAATTGATACAAGCAGATTAAACATTGTGTTCTAATGAAGAAGTATTATATAAACTCTTAAAGGTTAGCTATGGGAGCACAGCAAAAGGACTGTTTGACAAACATACGTTAAACAAGGGTGTTGCCCATTGCAGCCCTATCTACAATGATTCTACCCATCTCTGTGACAGTTATCAATCAATTCTGAATGACAAATGGCTTACATGTTAAAGAGTCACCAAATTAAGAGTTTCAATCCATCCACTCCAGACAGTGGTCAGCCAATGTGACTCGTTTTTTGTTTTTTGTCTTTTATTATTTATGTTTCCCCTTTGCTTTTTATTTTCACTTGGTTCTTAGGTAATTGGGAGACAGCTTACAGAACACACGATCTCTCACTCAAACAAGAAATCGTTACTAAAATTTGGAGCAACGAGTTTTCCTGGTATGTTGGCTTATTTATTTTTGTTGGCATTTTGCAAGGGGCATACAGGTAAGGGAAATGAACACAGGCCAGAGAATTCTGAGCATGTCCATCACTCAGCAGTCATGGCAGGTACAGGGACCATTTTTGAAATAGAAGGAGAAATGCATTTTAGATAAATGAAATGAACCCTTCCATTTATCTAGCAGCTTGTGATTGTCAGACAGTGTTTGCTATTGGATTACAGAAATTGCCCGACTTCATTTCATGAAACTAAATGATATACATGACTAACAAAAATATTCATGCATCTTCAAATTAGTTTTTGAGGCCACAAGCAAAGCAACAATTTAGAAATGGATAAAGAGAGTTATTAGAAATTAAGATATGCATAACACAAAAGAATGAATTCAATAATAAAGTATGTATTTTTTTGTCAAAGACATAAAAACACTTCATTTCAGTGGCAGAGACTAGTGTCTGTACAGTCAGAGTCAGGAATATTAGGAAAACTCTAAGTAAGATACCTAAAAGTATTGAGTATTATCTATCATAGTGGGTGCTATTGGCACCCCATCCAGCTCTTCTTATGAAACAGGATACTGTATGCTTGGCTGCTGTCAGTGTTGGCTGATCCTGGTTCATAGCTTCCCAACTCTTTAGAGAACTGCTCCTGGTTAATGAGAGCTACCTCACCAGGAAGTTACGTCACCAAACACTCCAAATTCGACAGCCGAAGAACAGGGGAGAGTTGGTTATAAATCGCCACAGCCCTTGCCTCAAATGGGATCAACAATGGTTCTATTTATGCTTCAGAGCTGTGTCTGGGATTGGGTTGAGGCTATACTCCAGCTGACAGTAAATTTCTGCCTACTGCCTTTCTTTGCTATATCACTCACTCCCCACCCTTTCAGAGCATGCCTTAAATAAATCACATGTTTGAGAACCCCTGTCTCAGATTGTGTTTCCAGGGTACCTGACCTAAGCCTCATATATGAATTTCAATTAAAAATTAACAGTTATATTCACTGTAAGGCAGACGTCAACTATAGGAGGTATTTTGGCCAGTACAAATGAGTACAATAAAGCAGCAATTGTCCTCTGGAGCCCTACATACCCCGGTCCAAACCCTAGCTCTACCACCTATCAGCTGGCTGATCTTGGCTAAATCACATAAACTTCTAGACCTCAACACCTCTGCTGTTGAATGTTGAAAATAATACCCCCACTTTAGTGCTGCTGGAGAACTCAATGAGATGATGCTTGCAAAGAGCCAAGAACAGAGTAAGGGCATAATGAGTGATGCCTGCTATTATTTCTGTTGCCGTCATCATGATTTCATGACAAATTAGGTCATTAAAGTTACATCAAATAAGCATAATGCCAAGTTTCAAATTAGTAGGGAATGTTTTCCTTAAACAAACAGGAATTCAGGCATTACTTAAGCATGACAGAAGAAAGAGCAAGTGGAGGGATGATGCATATTAAAAATTTAATCCTGACAGAGAATTTAGGGATAAACCCAGTGTACTGTTCTTCCTGGCTGTCCTCTCCAAAATGTACTATAGAGAAAACTGAGGTACAGAAAGGTTAAGTGGCTTGCTCAAAGTATTCCTGCTTATTTACAGAAATGTTAGAAGCATGAAGAAATCTGTTTGTATGTAGCAAAAAATTAGAATGGTATGGCAGGGTGAGATGAGGGTAGAACAGGGAACAGTTAAGTGTATCCCCAGGGGCCAGTCTTGTTTTTTCCTAGCACTGACTAGGAGAAAATGCTAATATCTGTCAGTGTCTGAATGCATACAAGCCACGTTTCCCAACCCGCCTTGTGGTTTCTTGAAGCTATGTGACTGAGTTGTGGCCAGTGGAATTTGGGCACAAGGGATGCACTTTCTGGCACGGCATGATCCTTTGCATGATCCACCACTCGACTTTGTCTTTCTTCCCTACTGCCCCTGGAGGCATGGGTTGAAGATGGGATGCCATGAGACAGAGAACACTGTGGGCTCCTGAATGGCAGCATGGAGCCAAGCCCCACAGACTGCACTGGACTCACTTGCAAGGGAGGAATAAGTCTTCTGCATATGAGTGTTCAGCTTCTAGGAGGGCGGAGTTGTTTTAATGGCAGTTACCTCAACTTGGCTCATATTCTCTGAAACTAGTAAAATCTTAGTCCTCATCTACATAAAATATACATAATCAACTATAAATCTTCCAGAACGTTATTTAAAAAGTAGAGTAAATATGTTTGAATAAATGGGTATATAAAACAGCATCTGACAGAAAATCTTCACCAAGGGAACAGATGTAAGAACCTAGAATCTGAGGAGAAATGAAACCTAAGAGCCTAGAATCTGAGGAGGACAGTTGGTAACACTGTCTCAGGTTACAAACTTCTGGGTCAAGATCAACTGGGGATCATGTAATTATTACACAAGGAGTCCAAATAAACACACCAATCAAACATTGATAAACTAAAAAGTAAATAAATAACTGAGTCATATTGTGTTCATTTATCAATTCAGAAAATATTCATTGAGAACTTGCTAAGTACTAGGTATGATAATAGGTGACAAACTTTTTCTTAAAGGGAGAGTCACATAGTTTATATTTTAGGCTTGGTAGGCCAGACAGTCTCTGTTGCTACTGGTCAAGTTAGCTGAATAGGAGCCACAGACGTTATGTTACAAAAAAATAAAATGCAATATGTCTGGATTCCAAATAAAACTTTATTAACTATTCTTATAGGCCAACAACATGCAAATGAATGTCTGTGTTCCAATAATGCCTTAACAACGATCAACACACCTTAGTTTTTAACTTCTGAAAAATTTTAATAAAAATAATCTTTAAAATCCACTTCTATGACACTAAGAACATATGATAAAGATAGGCAAAAAAAACAAAAAAAAAAAAATGAGCTCAGAATCACGATTTTTGAGAGCTGTGGGAGAGACAAGTTTCTCCTTGCCCAATAAATATAAAACATAATTTAAAAAATTAATCAATGTGAATATCTCGTTGGAATAGTTATTGTAAATTATTAATTAATATATCATGCTTTAAATTATACAGAAGAATTCCAACAGAGGGTAGTTATATTATAGTGTTATGACCCATTAGAGAGGGTATTATAAATTGCCTCAATTTATTTTTAAATTTAATTTCATATTAATAATAGGAAGTAATTTAAACTCAAGAATCCCAGCAGCTTCTTTAGAACTGGCCACTAAAGATTCATACGTGTGTGTGTGTGTGTATATGCAAACTATGAATCTTTACTGTTTAGATTTCTTCATATATGGAGACATATATATTCAACATATATATGAAGAAATCTAGGCCGGGTGCAGTGGCTCACGCCTGTAATCCCAGCACTTTGGGAGGCCGAGGCAGGCGGATTACGAGGTCAGGAGATGGAGACCATCTTGGCGAACATGGTGAAACCCCGTCTCTACTAAAAATACAAAAAAA
>NC_045437.1:8667751-8708720 GCF_002776525.5 Piliocolobus tephrosceles
AAAAAAAAAAAAAAAAAAAAAAAGAAGAAGAAATCTAAACCAAAAAATTCCCTAAGCACATCAAAGATCTTATATGTTCAATTAAGTAATCTTAATATCACAGATTAGAAAATGGCTTCTTTAAAGCATGTGGAAACTGAGGCAACAATCAACTAACACAGGGTTTCTCAACGTTGGCACTGTTAGCAGTCAGAGCCAGGTAAATTTTGCTCAACAGGGAAGTCCTGCTTTGTGCATTGTAGAAGGTTTGGTACAACCCCTGGTCTCTACCCGCTAGATGCCAGTCAAAGCTTCCCCACCAGTTGTGACAACTAATAATGTCCCCAGATATTGCCAAATATTCCCAGAAGGTAAAATTGTCGGGAGTTGAGAACTTTTAGTCTAAAAATTGACTCATGTTGAAACTGAATTCCCCCAACCCAGATATACAGGAAAGAAGTTAATATCCACTTTAACTTTTGAGAGAATTCTCTCCCAATATTGATCATGTAGTCAGAGAGATTTAACAGTTTTCAATTTAGAAACCACAGAGAGGCAGGTGGCAAATTGGAACACAGATTTCATTTTTTCTGCTTATCCCAGCAGTTGTGAGTGAGAAACAGGCAGTGAATTTCTTTCCGTTAGTAACAAAACAATATAAAAATGGATTTGGAGCTATTTCCCAAAAGAATTTTAGGAAGACAGTGAGGTTAAATGAGCTGCAGCCCCTTTGTGTGTTTTAAACTCTGTTCAGCGAGCATCTACCTCCAGCCATCTGCGGCGGGATCCCAGATGGGCAAATGCTGTGAATTAGTCTTGAGGCCAGCTGCAGCTTTATATTTTTCAAAAAGCTTTGTTCTTATAAAATAATCTTCGTGATTAAGGCGAGAAGAAAACTGATACTGAAGATGTGAATCTATGATTATGACATGAGGTAGAAGAAACAAATTATGGTCCACCATCGCTATGCCTGAAAATGATTGGTTTTCAGTATGAGATGGCTAAACTTCAGCACGCAGCGAGTTGGAAAAAAAAAAACAAAAAACATAGTCTCTGATCAAAAAGGTACCTTATACATGAAAATAAATTAATATTTGGTTCTCTAGTCATCGATGATAAACAGTTTTACTTCCTTAAATTAAAAGCAAATCTTGGTCTTTAAATGTTAAGAGACATCTTCTCTTAGTATATTAAGGCATACCTGTCTGAAAATCATACGAAATATTCCAAATATAGCCATTTTACTTCATGGTACATTTATATGTAAATATGCATATGGTCATGCCGAGAGATTTGCCTCATACAGATAACATTCTCTCAGGGTAACAGAGTACTTGTATCCCAATTCCTGCTCAAATCTTCATGTCTTTAGCAATTCCACCAGTGATGTTTCTAGTTTGTCAAGAAGATAAGATTCTTTTTTTTGTCGAAAGGGAAGAGACTTCTGATTTGAAGTATGTTGACTCCATGTCCAAAATATTACTTGCACCAGATTTACCAGGCAACCTGACTTGGAAGTGAGTTTTCTCCTTCAGAAGCCACCCCACAAAAGCCTATTTCTCTCATCACTGAATTTCAGTATGGTTCTACAGAGCTGAGCTGCCATGTGTGACAGTGCTTTGATAGATATCATAAGGTTGGGGAATGGTGGGAGGGGACTGGAGAGGGTGCACTAAGGCGGTATCCCCGTGCTCCTACTGCAGCCAGGAAGTGTGCTGGCTGCTGGACGGAAAGTCCCACCCTTGATTTCAGGGCAGTTGACAGGGACAATGCAGTGGGGTCTCCAGAATCCTATGAATGTCACTAAGTAGAAAAAAAAAAAAGAATCATTATTCAACATCTGCTTTCTCATCATTGTTGCTAAACCAATGTTAAGGCAGGAGAAAAAATTTGGGAGATAGGAAAATTGAAAAACAGTATTGAGAAGACAAGTGGTTGGTATGTAAGGAATGAACATATCAGTCAGGAATTGCCTGTCTCATCCACAAATTGTCCCCTGGGGTGACAGTATGCACACAAGTGTCTTAGGATGTCTCTTCCAAAAGCATTTCTTATTATTCTAGCTTCTGGGTTAACGTTACTTTACTTTTCTTTTCTTGAATTTAGGGACAAAAATATCATGTTTACCTACCACTCCATTAGTGTTAAGTTTAAAAAGGTTAGGGAAGAGTGAACATATTAAATACCAAGGGATGGAAATTTGTAAGCTATCTGTTTTGACTCTACCACCTTCCAGGTAACTAATCTAATAATCTCATCTAATTCCGAACAAATAAAAAGAAAGAAAACACTTCTTACAATACAAGAATGAATTCCAACACAAGGCAATAAGTACTAGTCAGAAACAAAGGTTATGAGGCTGTGAAATGCCTCAGAGGGTCACCAGCCAAGCAGACACAGAATGGGTTACAAAGAGGTGATGTCTCTGGTGAAACTCAAGGATGGGCAGTCTTTTTCTCCAAGAAAAAGAAGATAAATAGGGTGAAGGTGTTTGAGACAGGACAGCAAGAGCAAATGCTTCAAGCTGGAAAATAGCCTACAGTTTGGAAGACAATACGCAGCATGACATGACCAGACAAGGTAGAAACTGCCCCCAGGTGATCAGGAGAGACACAGGTAATGCAAACTGCCACCTGGAGGTGAACCTCTGTCCTGCACAGGGGCAGGACCCAAGGATGCCCTGTCTAGTGTTAAATAAAGTCTACTGGTGAAGCACATTCATTTCTCATTGTCTCCAGTTTTCCTGAAACTGGTTGTCCTCCTTGATCTGTTTCATCATTTTTCTACATTTAAACAATAATTTTTAACTTTGGAGAGAGAAAAGGGGAAAAATATTAACCTGAGATATACAAATCAATCCCCCATGATTTGTGGTAGAAAACAATCTTTCTACGTAATAATTGAAGGCACACAAGTCAAATGTTCTGTCACTTATTATCTAAAACAACGCTTTCCAGTGGCGCACACCAGCCACCCGGAACACTTCAACCCTGGCTGGTCCAAATGCACATGTGATGGAAATATAAAATACACACTGGAGTTTGAAGACTGAGTTCCAGAAAAAAAAAAAAAAAATGCAACAGATCATTAATTTCTTATAATGATTCTATGCTGAAATTAAAATATTTTGGATATATTGAGGTAGTAAAATATACTGTTAGTAGTCATTTCCCTTGCTTCTTTGTACTTTTTTCAGTGTGCCTAGCAGATCACCTTAAATTGCCTATTTGTCTCACATGGTGCTTCTATCAGACAGCACTGTTATCACACCCTTTGTCTACCAGTGTGCTTATTCCTTTCTGTTACCCTTGGGAACTGTTATGTAAATTAAAATAAAATATTCATAGAAACCAACAAGACCTCTTTGCTGGAGACATGTGATATTAAAAAAAAAAAAAAAAAAGTGTGTCATGAAGAATTGCCAGCCTTCTCTCTTCAGGCTAAGTAAACAGTAGGCTACAGAACTCTGTACACAGCCACAGAATATGAAAAAGCAGAACTGCCCTGCTTTGCACCAACGGTACAGCAGTCTGACCTCTATCATTAGGGCTGCATGTTCAAAACCACAGTTCAAACAGTCACTGTCTTCTTGCTTGGTGCTATGTCAGTAGACTAAGCTCTCACCAGGTGGTGGTACTGATGGGCATCTTATACTTCAGTAATAGCTCATTAATCCCATCAATAGTTGCAACCTGATTTCCACCGAAGGCAGCCAAGACCAAGGGAGGCAATGATGAGAAAAGTACAATTAGTTTCCTTCACCTCACAAAAATATATACACATAAGTTAGTGGAAATACATCTCCTCACTTTTTTGCATCTATTTATTTGGACATCATGCTAGTAAAACTTGTAAAAATATCCCAATAGACTTTCGTAAGTCCTTCACCTAGATTCCCCTGTTAACACTGTATCATATTTGCTTTATTATTTTTGCCTCTGTACACATGTATAGCTTCTGTGTATGTACGTGTATAACAATTTCAAAAGCTATTTTGATATAAGTTGCACAAATGATACCCATTACCACTATATATTTTAGCATGTTATTCCAGAAAACAATGACATTCTCCTACATTAGTTATCAAAATCAACAAATTAATATTAATACATTTCTACTATCTTATCCAGACATTTGAATTTCTCCAGTTGTCCCAATCATGTCCTTTATAGTAAGAAAAAATATATCTGCTCCAAGATTCAATTTGAGTCAAATATTGCATTTGAACCCCATGTCTATTTGTTCAGCTTTGTGATGGAGTAGCTCTTTATTATTCTTCTTTCATACTTTTCATGACTTTGTGATATCTGAAGGGTAGAGGCCAGTTTTTTTTGTAGGATGTCCCTCAGTGTATCTGATGGTTCCTCATAAGGTTAGTAGTCATAATTTTTGGCTGAAATATCAAGGACATCTTGTGTCCTCCATGCATCAAATCACTGAACTCTGTCCCATTGCTGGTGAAGTTCTCCTTGACCTTTGAGTATTTGGTCATGAGCTATTTGCCAGATTTCTTTACTATCAAGTTATAAGTTTTCCTGTTGTAATTAATAAGTATCATATAGGTAAGTACTTTAAGACTACTATTAATAAACATCCTGGCTGTCATCAAACTCTGACCCATAAATTAAGCATCCATTGATCACTTTTGCCTAAATCAATTTTTAGTATAATGGTTGCCAAATCATGATCTCCTCAAAATATTCCTTCAATATTTATTAGTTGGCATGTGTTTGGTCATTCATTGATGTTTTATGTTACTATCTACTCATGAATTCTTATGTTTTTCAATGTGTTATAATATACTATTGGCATTATCTATTTTGACAATCAAATTGTCCCAGATTTCTTCAGTGAGCTCACTTCAAGCTGGCTCCTAGTTTCTTGTGACACACCCTCATCATTCTTTAAATATTTTCCTTAATTTCTGAAACAACAAGCTCTTCCAGTCTTATCTGAGTTCTCCCTGCCCAACTCTAGATTAAGTCACTTCTCAAGAAATCCTTCATCTGTTTTCCTGGAGAATTAAGTTTAGAAACAAAGTAACCTGTATGAAGTGTGTTCACTGCTACTAAGACAATACTTCTAAACCCTCTCAGCTGACAGAGCTAGTAAATTTGGAAATAAATGAATGTGTATATGTAAATATATGCTTGTGCACACACAGACCTACACAAGCTCACTTTTTAACACATGTGATATTCCAGAGAGTATACGAGAATCAAAATGAATATAATATGTAGTTTCTATCTACTAAAAGATACAGATTTTAGAAAATGTTATCTAAAACAATCTTTAAAATGGCATTTTGATTAAATTATTGATCGTTTTTTAATTGGCAAATAAAAATTGTATATATTGATAGTGTATAACATGTCACTTTGATATATGTATACGTTGTAGAATGGCTACATCAAGCTAATTAACATGCAGGTATCTCACATACCTTTATTTATTTATTTATTTAGGTTGTGAGGACACTTGAAATCTACTCTCTTAGCAATTTTCAAGCATATAGCACATTGTTAGTAGCTATAGTCACCATGTCATACAATGGATCTTTTTAACTTATTTCTTTGTCTAATTGGAATTTTTTGTCCTGTGGCCAACATCTCCCTAACACCTTCCCTGACCTTTCGGGCCCCTGGAAACCACCAGTCCACTCTCTGCTCCTCAGAGTTTGTCTTTTTTAGATTTCACACATAAGTGAGCTCTTGCAGCATTTGTCTTTCTGTGCCTGGCTTATTTCACCGAAAATAATATCTTCAAATCGCTGATCATTCTGATTTCTTAATAATAAATTCATACTTTTACCACTCAATTAGCTCAATGAAAGACTCCAGATATATACTAAATTGCAGTAGAAAGACAATTTATTGTCAATTGTGATTAAACTATTATAATGGAGATTATTATTTATTATTATCACTTTAAAAAATCAAAAACAATAAAAATTACTGATAAATTGCTATGTTTTATCTCTTTTGAATGTCTTACTTATCTTTTACCATGCTAATATGGAGTTGGTAGTGATTTGTGGCCATTTCACAGATGAGGAACCAATAATTCCTAGAAAGTTATGGAATTAGATCACAAATAAGGTCGATGTGTCTTCAAAGCCCTTGCTTTTTAATCAATATTAGCTTTGATCGTGGGACTGGCTGATTTTAACACCCTGCTAAAGTGAAAGATAGATCTAATACTAAAACCTAGCTCTGAAGTTCCCTGAGTGCTCACAAACAGCAGCACTAAAGAGAGAATAAAATAATATAAAATCCTCTCCAATCACTTCTTAGAGCTCTAGTACATGAGAGTGAGACTAAAATGGGTCAAAGAACTTTTTCCAAACTCTACACAGCCCAAAGATTCTGGCATGGTCCACAGGGAGTTCCAGAATCTTGGTGAAGAAGATATTTGTGTCTTAACTCTCTTACTTTCTAGGAGACACTTTTTAAAGACTAGAGGGAAAAGTGGGCTTTTGTGACTCCGGTCTGCTACTAAAATAAATACTTCATTTAAGCACAAGATCTCAGGTCCATTGTCCAAACCGCAACAACAGAAGTAGGTAAATTTCATTTTGATCTATTTCCCTTTATTCTTTGTTACAGTTAGCTTTTAACCCAAGTATTCATATTTATGTTAATATAAATTATAAAGAGAAAACAAAGCTGTTTTACAAGAAATTGATGCCCGAATACATCAAACTAAATAGTCAATGATTGCTCTCGGGAAACTAATGCATCCAGGCTTTGAGGTAATGTTCCTTGAATGGCCTCTCATCTAAGGAAGGATAAATCAGGATCATATCCATGGAACAAAGAGGGCCACCTGGCAGGAGGAAAAGGCTAATTGGGAATTAAGGGAGGTGATGACTCAAAACAAGTAGGGCAGCCTTAGTCCTGAGGCCTGACCCGCTGAGAAAATGAGCCACTGCTCAGCCTGGATTAACATCTTTATATACATCTGTCTTCATCCCTTCAAACAGTGAGTTAATTGGGATGGAAAATGAAAGTTTGAGAAAAATAAATTGCACCTACCTGGATAAGAGACAGATCCTCAAGTTGTAACCTGAAGAGGTAGTTTCTACAAAATATAAAAAGAGAGCAGTTTTATTTTTAATCGATCCCAGAAAGTTAAGAGTTTATAAAAATTTCAAGAACAAAGAAAATAAAATAATGATTTTGACTTCAAAAGCATCTTCTTTCTAAGACTATGGTTAGCACTACTTTCCTTGGATCTTAGAGTATAAAGAGGAATTCAAGATGTCAACAAATACACATTTGAGATTGGTGAGAAAGCTAACGAATAAGTGGGGTGTGTTTGTACATAATTACGGTAAGTGTAAGACATTAGCTGGCTCTCTTGATCTATATGGAATAAATAAAAGGACATGGGCATTCCATTCTGAAACCGAGTTTCACTTAAGCAAGATGATGTAAAAATATTCCTCATAGGTCTTCCTTTTTAATCATCACCTAAATTCACCATGTTTTATAATTAAGATTTTGAATTCAAGCAATGCTCTGAGGTTCACAGTACTCTACCTTGTAGGATGGATTCAGTATGTAATAAAAGTTTAGAATTATGAACTTGGGTGCAGTATGGTGGCTCACACCTGTAATCCCAGCACTCTGGGAGGCTTAGGTGGGAGGATGTTTTGATCCTGGGAGGCGGAGGTTGCCAGGCTCCTGGGAACCACGGCAAAAGCTGTCTCTACAGAAAGTACAAAAATTATACAGGTATAGTGGCATATGCCTATAGTCCCTGCTACTCAGGAGGTTGAGGCAGGAGGATGCTTTGATCCTGGGAGGTGGAGGTTGCAGTAAGCTGTGATCACCCCACTGCACTCCGGCCCGGGTGACAAGGTGAGACCCCGTCTCAAAAATAAATAAATAAATAAATATACACACACACACACACACACACACACACACACAAATATACTTTTCAGTTTATGGAATTTGGTTTAAAAAAAAAGAAAAGAAAAGAAATATAAACTTGGTGGTCTGCCCAAAGGAAACCGATGACATCAAGGGCTTCAAAGAGTCAGTTTCACTGCCCAAGCCTAAAATAGGAAATCAGAGAAAAGAAAACTATCAATTTCAACAAAGAAGGGGAAGAAGAGTGAAATATGCAATGGAGATCAGTAGAGCACAGGAAAAAGATACAGATTAGTTACACCGGGCTTTGGACTCTAGTGTTGCAGGTTTTAGAAATAACTCATTAACCTCCTTCAGTATTCTTTGCTTCAGCCTCTAACTGAAATGCTGGCATCATGTAAATGGGAAGATGGGGCAGGGATGTGCACCAACAGCACCCCAAAGAGGAAGGGAGGAGAAAGCCAGCCCAGTACAAATAATAAGGGCAAGAAGATGCTGGCACATAATGGTAAGCACACTCTAAGATGCAAATGAGCATGAGGTGGGATCTCCAAGAAGCCAAGGATGTTGTTATAATGGGCTGGTCCAACGTCACTTCCATGGAACAAAGAGAGAAATTTTACAACACCAGTAAGACCCAATGTTGAGTATTTTCACTATCGTGGGGAGGGGGATAAATATATAAGCTGGACATATGTCCCAGTAGACGTGACAAGTGACAGCCAAGCAGCCCAAGGGCATAGCCTTGAGATGACCAACAAACATCCCTATGGTTATGGACAGAGTCAGAGAGGACAAAGCCCCCATGCAAGCTGGCACTCAGAAGCACATGTACACACACAGCTGCAGGATGAAAGAGGACCAGGCTCACATTCAGTTATCTCATGAATCCAGGCATTGCCTCCCGGGCATTCAGGTTTCACACAATTTGTCCCCTCACATGGGCGTACCACCTATCTAAACTGAGTGAAAACGGCCTCCCCCAAACCACATCAATAGTCTCCTTACCACACTCTTTCTACCTTTCCAGTCTCACCTCTGATATACCCCAAGAGAAGCTCCCAGAAGCACTGCTTGGCACACGCCACCTCCATCACAAAGCCATTTCAGGAAAAGTTCCCCTGTCCTTTATCATAATGCTGCAGCCCTCTATGCAGAACCAGGTAAAGGATACCTCTGAGGGGAGGGAATATTACAGGAAAGTCTTTTGATTTAGTCGGTGCCATGAGAAGTCTAGGACTCCAACAGAAACGTCATCTGCAGGCCAGGCACATTGCCCTGTAATCCCAGCACTGTGGGAGGTCAAGGTGGGCTAATCACTTGAGCCCTGGACTTCTAGACAGGCCTAGGCATCATAGGGAGACCCCATCTCCACAAAAAAGAAAAAACACAAAAATAAGTCAGGTGTCGAGATGCATGCTTGTAGTCCTGGCTACTCAGGAGGCTAAAGTGGGAGGATCGATGGAGCCTGGGAGGTCAAGGCTCCAGTGAGCCATGATCCTGCCACTGCACTCCAGCCTGGGCGACAGAGAGAGATCCTGTCTCAACAACAAAAAGTCGTTTTCAGAGGAACAAATGTGAACTTGGTGCACACACAGAAGAGTATGTTGCAGCAGCCAAGGTAGCTGGCACTGGAGGGTGACTCGCATTTCAACATCAGCCAAGCTTTCACCCAGTGTGACCTAGAAACCAGCACACCTCCTCTAACGGAAGTGAGAAATCTACACACACACACAGACAAGGCTTTCAGAAGTGGGGCTTACGTGTGATATCGTTTGGCTGTGTCCCCACCCAAATCTCATCTGGAATTTGAATCCCCGTAATCCCCATGTGTCCAGGGAGGGGCCTAGTAGGAGGTGATTGGCTCATGGGGGCGGGTTGCTTCATGTTGTTCTCATGATACTGAGTGAGTCTCATGAGATCTGATGGTTTTATAAGCATCTGGCATTTCCCCTGGTTGCATTTCTCTCTCCTGCCACCACGTGAGAAGGCCCAAGCTTGCTTCCCCTTCACCTTCCACCATGATTACAAGTTTCCTGAGGCCTCCCCAGCCATGTAGAACTGTGAATCAATTAAACTTATTTTCCTTATAAATTACCCAGTCTCCGGTGTTTCTTTATAGTAGCATGAGAACCGACTAGTACATAGCGGCACCAGGGAAATCACTGGCCATTGCACACCCATTGCCTCTATGAGCAGCTCAGCTCCCCACTCTCACATATTTCTCACTGTCTTTCTGGTTTCAAGAGGCTGCCCCTCTGCTATGGGAGGCAGTATTACCTAGCGATTAAGAATATTCATGCAAAAGCTGGAGTTCTGCCTCTATACAATCTCAGGAAGAAAGCACTTCTCTCTATGCCTTAGTCTTTTCATCTGTAAAACGGAGCTAATAATCAAACCCATCCCCTAGCATTGTTGTGAGGTTTAAATCTAAGAAAAACACTTAGAATGAAGTCTGACCTACTGTAAGCATCAATTAATGGTGGCGACTTCTATGTTTATTTTGTCATTGGTCCTGGAATCCAGTCGTCCTACCCCTTTTCAACCCACTGGCAATTTTAAGAAAGACTTCTTCAGTAAATATTTCCAAGAAAAGAAACTCATTCATTTAGTAAATGAATTACCTAAGAGCTTTGGTGATACCTCATGGTTCCTTCTTTCTTGCATACTCACACACATACATGTGCACATTTATGTTCACACTATGGTATCTGTCTCCAGAAACTTTCTTGAAAAGAAGCTCTCATACACAAAGAAGAGCTGGAAATGCTGTCAGGCCCTTTGAGAAAAGATGATAGCAGAGTCTGCAGTGCTCTGGAGAGCTCTGTGCAGATCCAGTGAAGAGCTAGGTCTCTGTCTACTTGGGGAGGGGAGTGGAGGAGACACAGGCAGTGCCGTATGCAACACCTGCTTCCGGTTTTCAGGTGTTTTCCACAGAAGAAGATAATGGCTTATAATAAAAAATATGCCACATTCTCAGTCCACATCTCCATAAGCAAAGATAACTCTTCTGATCGTTATTTTTCTGCTTCTCAACTTCCAATGGGTTGTAAGGTACCCCTCCTCTCCAGAAACATTGCTAGTGGAGTTCAACCATCTACCTCTTCTCCTTCCAAATACCTGAGAGTTATGGTGTCCTTCCAATTATCTCACAAGCAATAACAAATCAGTATGGCAGAGGTGTTTCTGCAATTCACCAATCAACAGGTGAAAGGAAGGGGCAGAGAGGATGGAGGGGCATGCTTACTAGGAAAAATAGCACAGTTACTATGAAATACCATCACCACCACCATCACCATCACCACATCCGATACCCCAGGAAGGAAAGCACCAGAGGATTTGAACTTTTCTTTTTGTAGTATTTTCTGGGTTGCAAGATAAAAATTGGTGATTATTTTACCCCATTCTCATATTTTTAATCTAATAATGCAGAGTCTAAGAAATCGAGAACTAATCTGTCACTAAAGAGTATATACCCCTCGATTTATAGATGAGAAAACTTCTATAAATTAAGAGGTGCAGTGAGATTTGTCCAATAGTGTAAGGCTTCAGAGAAAGTCCTGGGATTAGAAACAAGCCCCCCGTCTTAATGTCCTTTGTCCCATTATGCCTCATGGCCTCACCTATTAGTCATTCAATGTCCCCTTCCTAATTTCACCTGCACCAAACATGCACACCCACAGAAACAAACACAGCAACAGCTCTTATACTACAGGTATTTCATATCTTCACTGGTCATTTACAGGACCATTTACAAATCATTTTAAGAAAATTCAAATCTTAGTTCTGCTAATAACAAATTTGATCCTAGGCCATCAATTTTCACCTCTGGGACTGTGATCTGGCTGTGATGTATGTCTCCCCATGAGGAGAACAGTTTGAGCCTACGAGTCTGGCTGTTTAAATGGCACCTCTTTTCTCTCTTTTTATATGGGCCTGAATAACTCCCTGCCCATACCTAATTCTAAGAAGAGCCCTATTTCTTAACTTATGAAATGAAAGAGAGAAACTACACAATTATCTCAATGTATTTAAATAATACAAATTCCCAAAAGAGTGTGACCATGTTTAGATATACACAATGCCAGCTGGGTGCGGTGGCTCACGCCTGTAATCCCAGCACTTTGGAAGGCTGAGGCGGGCAGATCATGAGGTCAGGAGATCAAGACCATCCTGGCTAACACGGTGAAACCCCATCTCTACTAAAAATACAAAAAACTAGCTGGGCGTGGTGGTGGGCGCCTGTAGTCCCAGCTACTCGGGAGGCTGAGGCAGGAGAATGGTGTGAACCCGGGAGGCGGAGCTTGCAGTGAGCCGAGATCGTGCCACTGCACTCCAGCCTGGGCCACAGAGCAAGACTCCGTCTCAAAGAAAAAAAATATATATATATTATATATATATATAATATATACACACACACACACACACATATACACAATGCCTAACTAAGTTATATGAATAAATGGCCATCTAACAAAAACCTTTTTATTATGGCAAATTTAAATCATTGCCTGAGAAGTGTTTTTCATGTGTTATTTTTCACAACTGAGTAACTTATTTCAAAATAATCTTAAAAGAAACCTCAACATATAAAATAGATACAATAATTCTTTAATAGCATAAATTTACGTAATCAGTACTTATGTATTTGTTAATAATAAAATCAGCTGATGAAGCTTTCTTAAAAATTGTAAAACTCCACTTATCAGAACTATTTATCATCTTACACAGATCAACATCTATTTAGTGTGTATATTCATGCCAGTTGATTGGTTATATTTTTGTTGCTTTTTATTTGTTTGATTTTTCAGGCACAGAGTTGGTAGGTGCTTTTAATTTTTTTTTTTTTTTTTTCTGAGATGGAGTCTCGCTTCTTCACCCAGGCTGGAGTGCAATGGTGTGACCTCAGCTCACTGTAACCTCCGACTCCCAGGCTCAAGCAATTCTCCTGCCTCAGCCTCCTCAGTAGCTGGGATTATTGGTCATTTACAGGAACATGCCACCACGTGCCACCACGCCTGACTAATTTTTGTATTTCTAGTAGAGACAGGGTTTCACCATGTTGACCAGGCTGGTCTCGAACTTCTGACCTCAAGTGATCCTCCTGCCTTGGCCTCCCAAAGTGCTGGGATTACAGGCGTGAGCCACCGCGCCTGTCCTAAATATTAGTTTAATAAATGACTATGGTCCATGTAAAACCTAAGTAGTCAAATGCCTCGCTACACAAACAATTGAGTATTCACCTTAGCTTATTACAATTTTCAGCTATTTTAAACAATATTTTAAAAGATGAACCATAAGTAAAACAGCTGTAGAATTCCCTAATCACATCCCAAGAACCTAAGAATCTGACAAAACACAGTGTGGATTCTGCTATTCTCAAATCTCTTTCCTCGAACCATTTGGCCCCACGTACAACTCCAAACGCATTTTTGCCGTAGGAAAAATTCCAAGCCAGCTGGCAACACGAGGGACTTGAAATCTCTCAAGACAGCTTGATCCATCATAGTTGAGGTCTATGACTTACAAAGTTAAAGGTTACAAAAAGAAAGAAAACCTTCTAAAGGGGAAAAAAAATTGATATTCCCTGGTGTTGGGCCACTCACAAACTAAAGTAAGATCTATGGAACCCTGCAAGTGGCTGTCCTCCAGGGTATTACAGAAGAGGCAAACCACTTTATCTTGCAATTGTGCGAGCACAGAGGAGGGAAAACAATATGCGTGAGGTTCACGAGAAAGGCCACCAGCCTTTCCAACACGAAGAAGTAATGCTTCTGGCCCCTGGCCAACTATAAATGCTAACCAAATGTTGCACGTAGGGTCAGTCTCCCTAATAGGGCAATGCTTTGAGCAACCCAAAGCATTTAAGTGATCTCATTAATCTTCATAACACCCCTAGATGAAAATAGGTAGTAATAAGGACTATTGCCATTCTTCAGGGAAAAAGGCAGTGGCGCAAGAGGTTAAGAGATTAGATTCTTTGAATGTATTAGTTGTAGCTTGGGGAAATGATTCTATACTTCCATTTTTCTCCTGTCATTACCAAAGTGAAAAGCAAGAGTTTGCCAAAGTGTAACAGTTCAGTTTTGTGGCTATAGTAAATAAAAATATGAGTTTTTCTTCCCTTGGTATGGATCTACTTTTTTTTTTTTTTTTTTCAAATGCCATGGAATAAAATTTGACATTGCGCATTCACGTGCAATAAACCAGATTCCTTTTAGGAGTAATAATATATGAGGAGTACATAAATCCAATGGGCTGAATAATTCAAATCACAAAGCTATTAAATTTGGCAGATGCAAAAATCACAATATTAAAGCCCATTCTCCGTTTCCCCACTAGACACCTGAGTGGGTTTTCTACGTCTTCACCAAAGTTTCTTTCTTACTGACTCTAGGATTGAATAACTCATTCCTGGGTCCCATCACTTCTCCTAGTGGCCTATTAGAAACAAATCACTAAGCACAACAATATAATCTCGGAGGGAGCAGTGGGGACCTTAATAGATGAAGTTCATTTGTATCTTCATGTAAAGTAATAAAATGCAGCTGGCATTAAAGAAAAGGTTGAGCCATCACGAGCATATTAACTAAATGACTCATTTCATCTAGAGACACTATAAAACTTAACTTTGACCTCCATAAATTATGAAAGACACAGGTGTTTTAAAATGACATTCTCTTAGAATAACTCAACTGGTCTCTGATGAATATGACTATAAAATCAAAGAAAAAATTACAAGTTCCTACTGAACATGTGAGTTAGAGGCTTGCTTATAACTGAGAAAAGAAGAATTAAGGAAGGTAGATTTGTATTTTGTACTAGAGCAAATGAAGGCAGAAGCCAAGTAAACGTATAAAGACATTTTAACAGTGTTGACAGAAACATTTGTTGTTGTCTAATAAAAGTTTAGACCAAGGCCAATCATGAGACAATCTGGAGACAAAACATACACTGCCCATGAGCCAGCTGGGGGAGTCTGCGAGCTGACTAGTCTCTCCTGTCCCTGCACCAGCTTCCGGCCCACAATACTTTCCTCACTGCCAGTTTCCTTCCATCCTCACTGCTGCCAACATCTAACTGGCATAGAACTTTTCAAGTATAGTGACATCCTACATGATACCCACATTTTCAATTGCACTGGCAGACTTTTGAAGATAAGAAATTACGTTCGAGATGGAGTCTCACTCTGTTGCCCAGGCTGGAGGGCAGTGGCAGGATCTCAGCTCACTGCAACCTCCGTTGCAGGCATTCACCAATTCTTGTGCCTCAGCCCCCAGAGTAGCGGAGATTACAGGTGCGTGCCACCATGCCCAGCTAATTTTTTTTTGTATTTTTAGTAGAGATGGGGTTTCACTGTGTTGGCCAGGCTGGTCTCGAACTCCTGACCTCAGGTGATCCACCCGCCTAGGCCTCCCAAAGTGCTGGGAATACAGGCATGAGGGGGGACGAAGCAGGTAGATCACCTGAGGTCGGAAGTTCGAGACTAGACTGGCCAACATGGCAAGAACCCACCCCTACTAAATATACAAAAAAATTTGCCAGACATAGTGGTGCACAACTGTAATCCCATCTACTCGAGAGGCTGAGGCACGAGAATCCCTGAACATGCCAGGCAGAGGTTGCACTGAGCAGAGATCCTGCCACTGTACTCCAGCCCGGGCTACAGAGCGAGACTCTGTCGCAATCAATCAATCAATCAATCAATAAACTAAGGAAAAATAGTAACTATATCCTTTAAAACATAAAATGTTATTATAAAATTAGTTTGATTATCTAAATGTAAATATTTAACATCGTGATCATATCAGTAACTTTAAAGAATATAATGATTTAACTTAATCATGTAACCAAACTCATATAATTTACCAATTCACCAACCTATCTATAATAGTGATTTCCAAGACTTTCCATTATGCTGGTCGACTATAAGCAAATTCTAGGAGCCTTTTAATTTTGTGGTCATAACCATCCTAAAAAATGTCTGCTTCATGTAGTTTCTTCATGGGTTTCTCAGAAGATAATTAAGTGTCAAAATTACAAAGCCTTTCCAAATAGTATAACATTATATTTAAATAGTGAGATCACATTTAAATTACAGTTTCTAATTCTTCTGTGAATTTTTTTCTACAATATTTTAAAATATGGTGACAAATTTATAATATGGTCATGTGATTAGCTATCTCCTCAATCAGAATTTTCTCTACCCTCCTCAAAAACA
The DNA here is from genome assembly GCF_002776525.5 of Piliocolobus tephrosceles. NCBI lineage: Eukaryota > Metazoa > Chordata > Mammalia > Primates > Cercopithecidae > Piliocolobus > Piliocolobus tephrosceles. The sequence continues at coordinate 8,683,829 of NC_045437.1, forward strand.
GTAAATATGTATTCTTCAAGCTATACAAAGTTCAAGGTAACTGTAATTTAATTTTTGTTGTTGTTAATGCTGTTACATGTGTCTGGTACCCATTCTCCCAGAACCATATTCACTTCTTTCATTCCCTATCCCAGAAAGACCATTTCAAGCTCCTTAAAAGTCTTGGTTATTAGAAATAAATTTCAAAGAACACATTAAAACCAAGACCAAACCATTTTAATAGCATTCTTATATATTTAAATACCAAGATTAAAAGGTGTAAAAATAGATGGATAGCCTCTTATTATTTAGCAAGTAGAATGAAATAACAAAGATACATTTTAATGGCATGCAATAACTAGAACAATGCTGCCAGCAAATCTCAGAGATATAAAATCAGAAAAATATTTTCCCACAAATATATTTAGGGTAAAAGTTATTAATCGATATTGTTAATAATTACACTAATAGTTTACATTTTATTATGCTTTAATTATTACTTGCAAATCTCTAAGTGCTGTGAGGATTACAGATGACAATTTATTGCCCTAAATTTAACTCTCGACTTTTGTCTTTGTGGGTCCACTGGGTATATGATTTGTTCTTTTCCATTTTTCAGTTAACAGAGATAATTTTTCATTTGAAAAAAATGCCAACTGAGTATTTCTATGGTTCCTTTAACTTGTGATTTCCTAAGACTATTCATGCTTTAAATTATTTCCACATACAATTAATTTTCTAGGTTATCTTCAGTATTCATACAAATCTGAGATATTTTTTTCTCATGTATCTTCTAATAATCAAAGAATGACAGCTCATTCTCCCATATGCTGTATCCCAGTCACACTCCCAAAACTCACTGAATGGTTTGATCCTTGCCACCAGCCAACCCATTCTGTTGGCCATCAATTGCTGTCAAACCCAGTACTGAAACATGTCTCAAATCTGGCTTCTCATCTCCAATTCCATCATCACCACCTAAGTTTAAGCACCCTGTACCCTCACCTGATCCTCAACCCTCAACTGCCATGCCTCGCTCCAAATTCTGCGAGTTCTAGCACGTCCTGCACACAATATGAGGGACATATCTTCCTAATGCAAACATGATTATTTGAATACATAAATGTAGAAATCTCCTGGGCTTCTCAATGACTTTAGCAGAGGTTCTCAAATTTACCAAGCCAGCAGAGCAATGGGAGCTTGATTAAATCAAAGATTCTGGCCAGGCACAGTGACTCACACCTATAATCCCAGCACTTTGAGAGGCCAAAGTGGGTGGATCACTTGAGGTCAGGAGTTTGAGACCAGCCTGGCCAACACAGTAAAACCCTGTCAACACTAAAAATACAATTAGCCAGACATGGTGGTGGGTACCTGCAATCCCAGCTACTCGGGAGGCTGAGGTAGGAGAATTGCTTGAACCCAGGAGGCAGAGGTTGCAGTGAGCCTAGAGGACCAAGTCTAAACTTCTTTATAATCTTTATAAAGACCCCAGCTAATGCTCAGGGCTTCACCTATAATTACTTCCCCCTCTCTTTCACCAACAGGTACCATGGAGCCAAGCACTTTTCAGCCTCATCAGAATCTCTGACTTTCCCCATGTGATTCTCTGTCTGCCCTGCCAGATTCCTCACGCATCACTCAGGCCCAGTTGGAGGAGCGCCTTCTCAATGCAGCCTCTTCAGATCCATGTACCATCATATCCCTTTACTCTTGCTATTTGCAGGACCCTTTACTCAGACTTCCCTTGGATAATTGAATTTTTGTGCCCCTGTCTCACCCACTAGGCCAGGATCAGCATACTTTTTGTTATGGGGCCAGAGAGCAGATATTTTGCTTTTGTGGTCTATGTCCCAACTACTCATCTCTGCAGTTTTAGGTCAAAAGCAGCCACGGAAGATGTGTGAATGAGTGGGTGTGGCTGTGTGCCAATAAAAGCATATTTATGAAAACAGGAGGCAACTCTGGGGCCCCAGCTTGCCAACCCTTGTGCTGGACTGGAAAGTCCTCATCAGGTAGAGAAGATGCTTCATCTTTGTTTCTCTAATGCCTAAGATGCTTCCTGGCATAAAGTAGGTTCAATAAATATTTGATGAACACAGAATCTTGAAAGAATAACTACATGAACTAATACATTTGGATGAACCCTGTGTGGACCTGGGTAGGAGAAAAGCTCTCACTACTTAGTCTGTAGCACATGCACATGCAAATAAGTGATTCAATTATTATCACAGCCCTTTGTTGGTTTGTTCATGGGATCTGGGAAATAGGAAGCCTTTGTACATTTATTTATTTACAGCTGTCTCTTGGTATCCCCCGAGCATTGGCTCCAAGACCACCTCGAGTGCCAAAATCCATGGATGCTCAAGTCCCTGATATAAAATGGATTGGTATTTACCTATAACCTACACACATCTTCCCATATACTTTAAATCATCTCTAGATTACTTATAATATCTAGCATATTATACATGTAAATAGTTGTTATAGCATATTGTTTTTATTGGTATGATTTTCATTGTTGTATTGTTTGTTTTTAATTTTTCCAAATATTTTAGGCTTGTGGTTGGTTAAATCTGCAGATGCAGAACCCAGGGAAGACCAACTGCATGTTCTTAGTTATTTATAACTAAATAGATAACTGTTGTACTAAGCCGATATTCTCCCAACTCAAGCAGGGAAAAAAAATACAGATTAGTTTATTTTGTTTTGGTTTTTGTTTTCTTCACAATAGCAGAAAGAACAGAATAGTTAGAAATCTTTCCCAGGCATGTCAGTCGGCCACCATTTTGTTAAAAGCACACACCCTGAGCCACCTAAATCAGCCGAGCTGGGAGGGGCATCTTAATTTTGAACAAATGCCCTAGCTAATACTTAAGACACTAATGTTTGGCAAATATTGGACAAAAGGTAACAAAGCCAGCAGACAACAAGGAGACCTTTTAACATATATTGGATAACTAATCAAATAAGCCAATTAGAAGAAAGGGGAGAATAGGTAGAAGAAAGAGAGAAGCCCAGAGAATCTTAAAGGACATACCTGTGCATAGGGGCCAGCCCTGAGAAGGAAAGGGACAGAGAAGGGGAAACCTTTAAACCCTAAAGTGGAGGTTCATAATTTGATTGGAAGAGGATAAAAAAGACCGCAATGAAAAAGCACCGTTCCTTTTCCATCACCAGCTGCTTGTCCTAAGTCATAATTAATGTAAACACAACGTGAAAATCAGCATTACCTCAGATCTCTTTCCACAATGGAACTCTACTCCTCTTTATATTCACTGCTAATCCCTGATTTCATACCACTCAGCATGTATTTCCTTTAATTGTGTAAACTTGACTAAAATATATCCTTTGGAAAAGACGAATAAGTGTGGCTACTGGAAGCAGAATCGCTGATCTGATAAACATCTTCAGTTTTCCTGTTAATAATATATTGCCTCCAACAGAGTAATTCTAAGGTAAAATTTTCAAGTAAAAACAAGAATTATAATCACCGAAAAATAATGATATTGGCTAGTTGTTTAAAATAAATTTTATGTGATTTTAAAATTAATCCCCCTTGTTTAGAACCAGTGATAAAGTCATTTTTTTAAAAAGAAACTCATTAAATAGAAACCTACCATTTATTTTATGTGATCTTATAAGAATATATGCCATGCTAAAATAATTGGGAGGCCATTAGACTGAGAAGGCTTCACTGTCTTGAGTTCCTATGTAAACAAACCAAAATTCAACTCAATGTAAATAGTAAAAGGAAACTTAAGCTTAACCAATCAGAAACGAAACCCTAACTAAAGTCTAACTTGAGATTTAACCAATTAGAAACCACCAACTAACCTCTAACTAGGGAGTTTCCACCAATGAGAGGCGTTTTCTTTGTCTTGCTTCTGGGAAGAACATTATAAAAGTTTCCTCCCTTGCCACTTCCACCCACAAGTGGAGAGCGGCTGGAAGTCTGGTGATACTTGATTCCTGAATCTCTAAATGTTCAAATAAACTTGTTAAAATTTCAATGCACCTAAGTTTATCATTTAAGGGCTTTGAATACTTAAAGCAAATTCAGCCCAAGCATAAAAACAGCAAGTTAATCTTTCCTATTTTATCTTTAGTTCTGTAAATCCAAACCATCAGCCAAACAAATGGTTCAAAATAATTAACTAAAATGATCAGAAATCCGTACTATTTGTTGTACATACACTTATACAGACATATCTTCTGATATCTAGAATTACTGTAATGGTAAGTCAAGGGGTTTAGTGCAAGGTATTCAGACAACTGTGGGCTGCTACTCACATTGGATCAGGTGTGCAACGTGTGCAGTATGGACTGGTACATACATAATGTCAGATGTGCAAGGCATGCAGCTATACGCTGGCACTCACATTGGGACAGGTGCACAAGGCATGCAGCTATGGGCTGGTACATTGGGTCAGGCGTGCAAGGCATGCAACCACGGGCTGGTACTCACATTGGGTCAGGTGTGCAACGTGTGCAGCTATGGGCTGGCACTCACATTGGGTCAGGTGTGCAACGTGTACAGCTATGGGCTGGTACTCACATTGGCTCAGGTGTGCAAGGCGTACAGTTATGGGCTGGTACATCAGGCCAGGTGTGCCAGGAGACTCATGCATCCCTAGTGCCTTTTGTTCCCTTGGTGACTTAATGTTCTCCTTTTGTGATGTTATTTTGTATAGAATTAAAATCAAACATTTCCAAGGACATAAATCATTATATCTGCTATGAATTATGATCATTACCCGATCCAAGTATTGGGTGTGTGGCCTCAATCCCACCACCTCACCCATGGCAGATGTTTAGGCCATGTGGACTCACAGGTATTTGTTGGAGAGCTTACAGATAAACTTCCTCACTAAAATACCATAGTTTGTAAGACTGTACCCTTTGATTTATATTTATATTACACTCAAGCGTTTTGGAGAAAAGTAAGAGAATCAGAATTGAGTAATTGGACAAAACTAACTTAAAGACCAAGAAACACATTTCAAAGCCTGAAGAAAATTCACATTTTAGAAACTGAGATAGATGTTGAAAAAGTTTTCATTTAGAAAAATCACATTTTGAATAAAAGTACCTACATAGCCAGAAAGAGTGACTCCACATCTTCCCCCACGGTTCAGTGGCAAAGACGCACGCTACAGATGCTTTGATAATACACTCTTTTTCATTAGCACTGTAGGGCTTTATGCATTATAAAAATATGGCCAATTTGTAAATGCCCAACAGCAGTCAAACACTGCCTTATGTGTCAACCGAGTTACTTGCCATTTGGAATAATACTTGGATTCAGCACAGAATACATATCAGAGTGATTCAGGATGGAATCACTTGCCACCCTTAGAATGAACCTGAAACACTAAAGACAAACCAATTCATTTGGGAAATAAAAATGTAATCACCCTCCCTTGCATCTGTTGCAACAATTCAATCTGCAGTGAAACTTACACTCGCATCAAGTGTGTGGAGTGTTATCACTACCATTCCTTTTATAATCTTCTATACAAAAAAACAGTCATAATATATTCTTTCATTCTGAATTTTTTATACCGAGAAACTGATCTCAGTAGGATTTGTGATGAAGAAGTATGCAATCACTCAACAAATATTATCCCAAGAGTAGGAACAAATAGAAATCAAATAATTCAAGGAAATAACTGAAAAGCTTCACTGTGATTATCTCTGAAATTGTTTTTTTCTTTACGCTTTACAGTGTATTCTACATTTTCTAAATGAAGATGCCTAATTTTCATCATTGAAAACACAAATATTATTAACTTTTAAAGAAACTGGGGTAAAACAAGATATGATTGTCGATGTATTTAAGATAATATGAAAGTCCATGTGCATCTTGGAAATGAAAATGTATGACTTCTTCCAGAAATTCCCTGAATTCAGATCCAAGTACCTTCCGATGCTCCATAACCACAAATCGCCTAAAGAGAGGCTTCTCTTTTGCAGCACAATGAACTTCCTTTATCAAAGAGTACAAAGAATCTTTAACTGAATGCAATTTCAGGAACATAAAGTATCACTAGTATAAAGTGAAACCACCCAATAAATGGCTCCACAATGCCTAGTGCGATGAGAAAAAAAAAAATTGAGTATCATATTTTTTCACAACTCATATTTTTAAACCATTACTGATTTCTGAAATATACACCTGTTATCTAAACTTAACTCTTGCTAAGTCGAGTTTTGCCAAACAGGAATCTGAGGGCTGGGTTATTTTTAAAGTTTTATATCTGACTCATACTCCCTCTCAAACTTTCTGAGCCTAATCCCATGAAATTTCCCAGGTGAAATTCCTATTCTCTTCCTCAAGTAGTGTCTGCCTGAAAGGCATATGCACACATATGTGAAACTCATGAAGGCCCTCAGCGTTTCCCTAGGGCTGCGTGCTCACCAGCTTGCCTGTTAATTGGACAATAACTTCTCGTGGGGTTATTTTAGCTCATGTTCACAACAGCTGAAAGGGGTAGAAATTGTTACATCATCTTTACAGATGAGAAAATTAGGCTCTGAAACTGCCTTAGAGTCACTTTAGGTAAGGGCCAGCCTCTTTTTTCTGTTATTTATTTATCAAATGTCTATCATGTATCACACACTGCTCTAGAATAGAAAACTACAGCCCATGCTCCTGGGGTCACCAAACGTTTGGAACATACTTATGATAAAAATATAAAAGGTTGTTATTTGGAATTCAAATTTAACTGGGCATCATGGATTTTTATTTGCTAAGTCTGGCAATCCTATGTATTCATGCCCACTATGCCATACAGCATGCTAGGTTGACTCAGTGGCCCATCCAATCCTTCCCAGCAGACCATGTTGATATGCAATGGATGCAGAGCTCCAGGAATGCTGGGATGAGGACTCCAGGGATATTGGGATGCAGATTCCAGGGACCCTGGGATGGAAGCCACAAGACATATTGGGATGGAGGCTCTAGGGACACTGGGATGGACACTCCAGAGACACTGGGACGGAGACGCCAGGGACATTGGGGTGGAGGCTCCAGGGAAACTGGAAGATGCTGGGATAGAGACTTCCAGGGATGCTGAGATGGAAACCATCAGAGAAACTGGACTGAGACCTCTAGGGATACTGAGAGAGAGACACCCCACTGACACTGGAATCGAGAACTCCAGGGACTCTGGTATGGAGACCTCCTGGGACAGGTACCCCTTGAAAACAATTCCCAGCTGCTATCTACAGCCAGAACAGGAGCCGAAGACATCTCTTCACAATACCCTAATGTGCTCTGTGGCTTCTCACATCCCTTAGGAAAATCCTGAGTCACTGACCAAAAGTCAACCACTTGCAGAATGATGTGCTGGTCTGTTCACACAGCACCCAGGACCTCCAGAGACAACAGAGAATCTCGTGAGTGGAAGTCATAGAAAAACCTTTTCCAAAGTTCTTTAGAGATGAATGAGGAATGCAAGACTCAAAACTCTAGTTGGGGTCACACTTGTACCTGATCCCCCGGTAAGGGGTCTGTTCCCTTGGCTCAGGGTGAAAGCTCATTTTCCCTCAGGGTCAGCTTTGGTGTATACAGCCTGCCACTGGCTCACACCCTTGCCAAATGTAGGTATCTGGGATAAGCTGTTATAATCCCAATCCCCTTTTCCCTAAGTGTTCACCCAGATGCAGAGGGGAACACATACAAATTCAACTCTGGAAATAAATGTGTTGAATCAACAGATATCTTTGAGCTTCTATGAGCAGGAAAAATCTGTGCTATATTCTGGAGAAATAAAGAAAAGACAGGCACTTCCCTTGCCTTCTGGTAAGTCGCCATCTGATAAGGGTGACTTGTCAAGAAATAATGCAATATCCTACAATAAGTGCAGTTAAAAGAAAAAAAAAAAGTACATGTCAGGTATGTTACTAGGGCCATACAGGACAGAGAATGTGGCAGCTCAGGACTGACGGTGGACCCTTCAGTCAGGTCCTTACTACAGTGGGAGTTTACCAAGCAGATAATTTGGAGTGGGGGTGGGTGGTAGCCAGTATTCCAGGAAATGAGGAAGAGGTCAGAAGGGAAAAAGCCCAGAAGTAAGAAAGCATATTCCATAACTGTAGGCAGAATAAGTAATTCCACATATCTGGACCATGTGAGAATGAAAACAGGCAAGTCTGGAAGGGAGGTGGGAATGCGAGGCAGAAGTGCTGGCGTACCTCACCAGGGAGACAGCATTGATCCAATGGAATGCAAGGCAGAAGTGCTGGCGTACCTCACCAGAGAGACAGCATTGATCCAATGGGAGCTACTGAAGGTGGGCATTTTTAAAAGATGATGTTGGCTGTGGTATGCAGAAGGAGGATAACATCTGGAGGCCAGGAGACTGATTCACCACCACTGCAAAACACAGGCTGAACTCCAAGTGATGAAATTTGATGGAAGTGAGCATCAGAAATCCCCCAGTATTGCTACTGGACTAAAGTAAGGAAGAGAACACCAAGTAGCCTTGTCCAATCCGAGGCGAAGGTAACTTGCTAGGTGCAAGAAACTATGCCAACTTCTTCCTGCTCACGTAAAATTACAACCATTCATCACTTCAAGTGTTGAGTGGATGTACAAGGATACCTCAAGATCTGAGAGCAAAAGCAACGATCCTAGAAACTGTTCAATGTTTATCTAGAGTGCCCAGAGTATAAGTTAGATTTAGCTGCACTCGGGTTTATAGAGAGACTGCAAAACCTCTGTGGTATGCTTTATACTCTGGTACATTTGGATGAAAAATATAATGAACTCTCCACTGCACAATGTGTCATCCTTAGATGCCAGAAGAACCCAATTCTACAAATGGACCCTTTATTCAACTTTAATGTCAACTTTCCTAAAAGATGGTTACATAATCCCCAAATACGTAATTTGAATGCAAGGATTATGCAGGTTTTCTAAGGAAGTGATAGTGAAAACAGGGGAAAGAACTCAAATTGGTTTTGATTGTCTGCCGGCGGCCTCATCGTCAAACTGGGATGCAGATGTCGAGTAGATACGGGAACACGCACACCCTTAAGAGACAAAGATAAAAATAACTTCATTGAATCTCAATTTACTGGTATATGGCCTAATCAAAGTGACAAAGAAAGGTGGTAGTGGGCCTTGGAGTACACATCAAGATCTCTGGATTTCTAGAATCCTATTGAAGAATATAGTGGGAAGTCAGGAACATGTTTTCAGCAGTCAAACTGCCTGGGTTTGGAACTCAGGTCCATCTTTTCTTAGGCATGTGCCCCTGGACAACTTATTTAACTACTTTCTTCCTCAGTTTCCTCATCTCTAAAACAGCAATATTGATAGTACCTACCTCTTAGGTTTGAATGGAGGAACAAATGAGTTAACTCGTATTAGAACAGTTACTGGCACAGGGTGAGGGCCCAGTCAATGCTTGCTCTAAAGGGCAGCCATCAACATCTTATTAGCAGTAGTATATTTTATGACACCCATACTGTATTTCATTCTTCTAAGGAATAATATTATTCAGCACTCTTCAGTTTTGTCAGGGAAGGTCACATGTAACTGCACAGATGTAAAATGAAGTCCAAAAATATCTGCGGTGGCAAAATACAATATCTCTCACCTTGCTCCTACAACAAGTTCTTTCTGTCCTGGGTCAAATGTTAACTGCGAGAAATCCACAGCATTCTTCGCTCTGAACTCCCGTAACCAGGGGCCAATTTCTAAATAGAAAAAATAAATAAATAAAAAGATAAAAATGAATTATTTTTCCTCTGGGGACCACAGATAGTGCACATCAGGTAGCAGACGTTACCTTTCAGAGAGGATTCGGAGGTCCCTCTATGCCATCCTTCAGAGGCCACTGGAGGTTTCCCTCAGGATGCCCCATAAGCCGTACTAGGAACTTGAAAAGCACAGAGGGCAACCACCCAATAAAGAGCAAGTGAGGCATCAATGCTTGGTTGTGATTTACAAGCCAGATGTGCATTTTCCTTTTGGCTTTGGGCTGGGCAGAAAATAACACAGCATTCACATGATTCATCAGAGGAATACTGAATGCACACAAGACCATTTCCTGTGCAACTTGACTCAACAGAGCTGCAGATTTTTAAATATTACAAAAGCCTCCTTAGGAGCAAGGACCAAGCACACAAGCACCATTTGCCTTCTTTCACATTAGATGTTCCATTTCCCTGTCCTTTGGGTTTCTATTTTGGTCCCATGATTAGACTTGTTAAACACATTCAGACCTTTCTAGATGAGAAATCCACAGTTACTTCTAGGCTTCATTTGCATTATTTTTTCTAAGGGAAATCAGGAAATAGCCACACTATAGAGACAGGTTTTTACAAGCACGGTTAACTCCTATTAGACAGCCTCCAGCCCAGAGTCCGATAATTATAAAATGACAGTATTTGAAGAGAGATAGGATGCTACTTTAATGAGCCATTTTTGCAGTTTTCATTAGCTCATTTTTAACACTAAAAAATATTCAGTGAGTTGCCCACCAATCATGGGATACCTTGTCATTATCATTGACAATTAACCATGTCATCTGATTGTCTTTTTTTCTGGGATTTAGTATTTTGAATAACACCACCCTGACTAACCAGGCACATAACAACTGTCAAATCAATGAAGATGTTGGTTTGAGGAAAAAGTGTGTAACACAGGAAAGGATCTCCTCCAGCAAACACTGATGGTAAACACGTCAGTGTTATGTTTTTAATGGGGCATATGGAAATATGCCCCCCATTCCATATCATATCCTGCAGAAATAGCTTTGTTGATGTGAATGAGAGTGACTATTTTCTCAGGAATAGTTCTGTATAATAAACATGTCTTTTCTCTACTAACAGTTATTGGGGGAAGTGATACCATGTAAAGTTTATCTTCTGCTTAAAGGAAACCAGGGGGGAGTCATATAGAGAGGGATTTGTAATGTGTATGATATCTTGAGGTTTTAAGGATTTTTATATAAATTTCTACATTTTATAGGCAAATCAATTAAAACAAAATACAAAGAGCAAGGTATGTACAATGCAATGGAACTATGAAAAGTTATTAACAAACAATCCTTCCAGGACTTCATAATTCAGTTAAAGAAACAGCACTAGTATCCTTAAACAGGGTGTCTATCAATGCAAGTGTTTATAGGGGCTTGTGGGGTTACAGGATTTATTCTTATATGAAAAGAAGAGATGATTGAGAGCTGGGGTAAAACAAAAGGAAAGATTTGACCAGAGAGTGACAGGAAAGTTGTCCTAGAGGGGCAAAGCAAGACAGCAACATGGGAGTCCATGGTGCTCCCTGTGGCCATAACTGGTATAACTCATCTTCACTCCATCAATGTCTCCATTCCTGGGCAAGAGAGAACCCAATGGCTCTTGTGCCTGCATCGCTCCCTGCAGTGCATGCAGCATACAAAACAGCACCTTGAATGCGATAGGAAATAATAAATGTGTGAAATGAAGTAAGAACGAGTAAGTGAATTCAAGAGAGAAATAATAAAAAAGGAAACGAAATAGGAAAAAGAGAAAGGAGAAAAGAAAAAGCAATAGCAACTTACGAAACTACTAGGACAGGAAACTGAAAGGTTTATTTAAATACAAACTGTAGAAAAATTCACTTTCACTTTAAAAGGTTTGGACTTCATTTCATATGTGACAGCAATGCCTTGAAAAGTTTTCAGGAAAACACTTGACCCACTCGAGCAGATGCCTTTGGAATATCAATGAGCCCTTGACAGAAAGGATGGTCTGCAAAGAGTAGAGAATGGGAGGAAAAGTAGTATATTTTTTAAAAACCTAAAAACCATACAATTAGGTATGGGCTTACAATTTAGGTATTGGCTTTGAAAATGAATAAAGAAGATGTGGGATCACTGATTAGAGATGAAGTCAAGGGAAACAAGTTAAAGAGAACAAAACAGTTTCCAAATTAAATGAAAAAGAAAACAATGATGACTGAGAGGCAGGTATCAGGAGTTTGAGGTGGCTTTAGAGAAAGTTAATAACTTCAGGTACAACAATGGGAATGTTGCACATGAAAAATTTCCAATGGTAGGCTGGCCCACAGCCATTGTTAAACATTGCTAAGACCTAGAAATATCCATAAAGATGTTCTAGTTCAGGAGGTTCATCATTCAGATGGGAAACACATGACCAGGGAGCACTGCCAGGACCAGGCTCCAGAGTGAACATCAGGGGCTCTGTTCACCGCAACTCACAGCCCCCAGAGCTGGGCTCACATCCAATCTTCAAATCGCGTGAGGGAAGAACAGAGGGCCAAGGGCTGACCTTCCTGCTAGGGGAGTGAAGAGATGAGCCTCTAATAGGAAAGAAGACTGTGAAAGATAGAAGAAAATCAGGTTACTCATTTCCCATGCATTCATCTTTCTTTTTAGTTAGAAGACTGGGAAGAAAGTGGCCAGAGGGAACCAGGCTAAAGAGACATAGTGAGGTTTTGGTCCCTATACTGAACAACAGGAAGGCAGTTATGCTACTTCCTAAAATACCCTGAAGTAATAAAAGGAGTCATGTACAGAGGAAAAAATGAGTTAACAGCATATAGTTCTGTCAATATTGTTCAAGTTTCCTTATTTGAAATTCTAATGAACTTTCCCAATAAAACTGTGTATTTTTATGGTTAACATAGATCAAAGTTGAGTAATCTGCATATTCTCTTCTTTTTGACTTTCCTGCAGAAGGTCGGCCATCTTAACTTTGCATATTACGTTGGCTTCTATCTCACTGATACCATGAGAACCTTGTGAGAAAGTCTCTACACCAACTCACCTCTTGAGCTAAAAAGAAGCCTGCACCAATAACTATCCTCCCAACTTTCCCAACAGATCAGAGAAAAGGCACTCGATCCTCTTTTCAAAGATCAGTTGCTCTTATCTCTTCTTTCCTCTTTAATCGCTTCTCTAAATTACCTAGGCTTTCCTCTGAAATCTCCAATGTTACCTAGGCCCTTTCCCTCTGCCTATATGTACATCCTGTCCTATTTTTAAAAACATTATATATTTTTATTATACTCCCGTGTTATCATAGCTTCAAAAACCCAAATAAAATGCATAATAAACTTCCAAGTACAATATAGCAATATATCAAAAAAAACACACACACATACAGACACACACACACACACATACACACACACACATACACATACACTATATTTCATATGGAATAGGGCTTATCCCAGAAGCACAAGGATGGCTCAGCAATCTTAATAACAGAAAATCTATTACTACAGTTCATCGTCACAATAACAGATTTCAATAGTAGCAGGAAAACATTGTCAATACAGCTTTCTAAGGAATCAGAAAATGAACAGTTTTGGAAACAGAAGAGCTAAAAGAGTTCAGGGCAATTGGTCACAAGCTACATGCCAGGGGAAGGTCGGGGAGAGTGAGGGAGCAGGAGGGGGTCCACACCAAGTGGTGAATTGAGGGGATAGAATTTTCAGTAACATTAAGATGCTCATTGCCCCCAAATAGTGAGTTTACCTTTTTTCTCCTATCCCTATTTTCTGATATTGCTGAAATAACCATATGATGAAATGGAGCTTAAATATGGCAGTCAATATGACTATATATATATATATATATATATACACACACACATATATATATGGAAGCTAAGTTATAACACAAAATTTATAAATTCCAACTGAATACTTGATAGATAATCTATAATGTTTGACATTAACTATCCTAGATAATCCAATTTTTACACAAACCTTTCCATGATTGTTGAAACATGGTCTCCAGCAATGATTTTTTTATTGCAAAATTACATGCATTGATTCATATTTGCCTTCTCTTACAGCTACATAAGCTCCCATGTGATCGGTGTGTCAATATTTTATCAAAAGTATAATTCCATTTTTTAAGTAACACAGCCTTACAACTTCAAGAAACGATTTCTTTTATGAACAAGTCAGTATTCATAAATTTGGTGCAAAATATTTGACAAATATAAACTAGAGATAAGCTAAATAGATTCAAGTTAATGTCCCTTCCATTTAAAAAAGAAAGAAAAAAAAAATCAAAGAAAAAAGAAATGCAAAGAAAAAGAAAGGGGAAAAGGGGTAAAAGCTACTATTTTGAAAAAGCAGACACTAAAGATAGCCAAGGTAATGATGGTTGTAAGCCAAAAAACAACAACAAACAAACAATAAAGAAAAGCTCTTGTGGAAGACATGACAGTCATTCCAAAATCGGATTGAGAGCCACTCCACATGCTAACGCCTGCAGCACCAACTGTCCAGAAACCAATCCGATTTGTTAGCAAACACTAACCAAGGAAACCTCCCAGGTACACTGAAGGCTGGCTCCGGATACCTGTTTCCTTCCTCACACCTTCAAACTTCAGTTAAGTAAGGGGCTGAGAAAGCAGGATTTCAAAAGCTATATGGGTGACTTGAAACCCACATTGGAAACTAAGATGCAAGTCAAACTAGGTGGGGCCAGGACACGGTGGGTAAAGATTGTTGAAAAGCACGGAGAGCAACATACATAACACACAAAGGTACAGTATGTAGAAATACAACTGCATATCACAGCCTGCTTCTATTTATCATGTAGTTATGTAACTGATTTACTCTGCATCTCTGCATCATGAAAATAATAATGCTAACAATATGATTATCAGTAAAACAGCTCAAAAATAGCTAACATTTAAATAGTAGGTTCTATCTTAGGTACTTTATAAGTATTACTTCCTGTATTTCTCACACCTGCCTTATTCATAGGTGAAGAAACTGAAGCACAGTAAGGGTGAGTGTTGTCAAGATCAATAGCTGGTAAGATACAAACCCAACCAGCCTAGTTTTTGTGCTTCTAGTCAGTATGCTATATTATTAAACTTCAGCAAATATAAAATTTAGTTTCCTATACAGCACATTTGGAAAATTATAGGAAGAAAGAAAACCTGACAGCCTCTCCACTTTGAAAGTTACTCTATTCCCATTGATAGACTATTAAGCAAAATCACTACTCACTCAGTTTTCAACTATGGACTAGAGAAAAATGAAATACAACAGGAAGCTGGGTTTCTCAAAACCAGCTACTACTTTAACCTGTGAATAAAACATCCATTGTTTTTGCCCATGTTAATAAGGGTGGTGATCTACACAAAAACCATTCATCATTTTTATTACCCAAGTGTCTTTATGTAAGAATGGAGGAAAAAAAATGACAACCATATGCTGATCTGCTTCATTGGAGTGAAGAACATTCTGAAATCAGAACATAGGAATGATACAAGCAGTGTGGAATGCTTGCGTTTCTAAGCAGTCTAAATCACTCAACTCCAATATGGCAGAAGGGGGGTGGGGACCAGGTACTGCCCTGAAAACGGAAGAGCTGGGTCTTCACCTCCCCAAGATGGGCACTTTCTGTGGGCAGCACAGGAAAAGAAGTGCAGGGCATATTCTCCATGGAAGAATTCTGGAAGTTCTTTTTTCTGACCTCTTCCTGAAGTGGCAAAAAGAGCCATCCTACCTCAAAGGTAGGTAGGTACCTATTATGCTTTAAAGTTGGCATGCTTCTCCCTTCTATGGACTTCATTTTTGGTTTCAGTGCATTACATAAACCATCCTATCAGTGAAATCTGAGCCACAACTATGATAGGAAAACAAGGGAGTGGAATGTTTAAAAGCCAACACAAGTAAAAGAAGAGCACGGCAGGTCTGTGCTGGTGTACAATGCTGTGTCTTGCCTGCTACCAGTTTCCTTCCCTTTCCTTTGCAGTCTGCATTACCAGGCCCTGTTACTCCAGCAACCACTCAGAACAAGGTAAGCTCACTTTGGGCAATAAATCAGCAGCAACCCCATGCCATGTGTACCCCCAAAATAAGACACATCAGGCCTTCAGTCAACTTGGTTCTCTCTGAAATCTCTTCAGTGATTATCATAGCTTTCGGTTCCAAAGCTTCACACACTTGTCTGATGCCAGTGTGTGAATGTAAAACACTTCATAAGAGAGGAAACATGCACATTCAGAGATGTTTAAAATATGCTGGTGAAAAACATACATATCAGAATAACCAACATCTCTTACTTATACTTTTTTATTTACTAACTATATTTTTAGCACTGACTTGGTATCAGGAATTGTGCAAGATACTTTTACATATTAACTATTTTTATGTTTATAATCTTGTGAAGCTACAGCTATCATTTTTGTTATAAACTTTTTTAAACCCCTGAGATTTTGAGAAGTTAAATATCCAAACATGACATAAGGATTAAGTAGCTAAACTGGAATTTAAATCCAGAATAAGACTAAGGCAATATTTCTGTAAGAAACCAATTAAAAATCAATTTTCCAAGGAATGTGTAAAGAGAATGACTCCTTACTGCCTAGTAACATATAAGCACGGTTTAATTTATCAAAAATGGTAGTTGTACGTACCAAAGGAGAGCAAAATTGGAAAGAAGGGAAGCTGGTAACTTCCAGATAGAGACAGGAATGTTCCAGCCTGGCTGCCCACTGGGTAGGGCACAAATGAAGAAGGAGTACCCCAGAGAAAAACAGAAAGAAACCAGGGCACACCCCAGGCAGCAAGAAGTCTAGAGTGAAGAAGATCTCAATAGTGGAGGATTTTTCTCCCTCAATAGTTTTGCCAAGACAAGTCCTATTTACATCAGCAAGCTCCAAAATGTACATATATGCTAAACCTTACTTTTGCTTTGTAGAAAGGTTGGAAAATATGAGGCCAATTTTTTTCTCCAAATATATGAGCCTCTACTATTTTCAGTATATCTCCTATCGAGGGCTTAGTTGAATCAAAGCAGCTTACAGCAGGACATGACATTAGCTGCCCTGCAGTCCAGCCCTTGACTTTATAGTTGAGGGCAGATGTGCTACACCACCTGCCCAACGCTATGCATGTGCAGTGAGCTGGAAAATCCCAGCTCCTAAGATTTCTTTGTTGGTCTATTTTCTTCCCTATCACAGCACTAGTAGAATATCTAAGTAGAAGTACCATGGCTGAACCTCACCTAACAGTGGTGTTTAGATCCTGAGATTTGACAGGTATTTATGATATGGCCTGAAAATCATGCAAACAATTGAAAACATGACGTAAACCTACCCCTGTTTCAGAAAGGTAGTGCAGTTCTATTGGTTACGAGATGGTCATTGTTTCCAGTGGAATTCTGCTTCCTAACATTTCTCTTAAAATACCCTGGAAAAATATCAAACACGTTTCTTTAGTTGTTCTATATTATCCTGCGACAATCTAACTTGGAGAAATGATGGGCCTGGAAAGTCACATGGGAGTCCCTTCCAGATATGAAGTCTGTCCACCACCTGCCCTGTCAGCCTTGGTCACCAGCTACCTGCCCCATGCAGGCCCCTGCTCCTGCCCTCCCTGGAACAGTGCATGCATTCTTTCCTACAATTTCACAGATTGGTGGGTAGTGTTTAATGCTGATGTACATTATGGATACATTTTATAACATGGATTCCAGGACGTAAAAAAAAAAAAAAAAGTGGTCTCTACCAGGCTGACCACATTATCTAAGCACATGAAAATTTCTAAATGATATACTTTAACGGACCAAAATTATATATATATATATCTATAGTTATCAATATATCTAGGTCCCAAGGCCATCACACTCAGCAAGCATCCTCCTTCAAACTACCCAGTATAAGAACAAGAATGCTCTTGCGGACTGCACAAACTTAGTGACTTAGATTAAGCTTTCCAAATGCGGAGTATAGTCATATTGTATCTAGATATACTGTGTAGATGTATATACACAATACATATAGTGTATTATACATAACACAATGCATATATTGTGTATATGTATATACATGTATTTATTCCTATACATGTGCATACATACAGACACATAAATACATGACAGGGACAGAAGGCAGAGAAATTCTACATGGACATGTAAGGGTCCCTGGAGAAGCCCCACCCTCAAGCTGAAAACCTGACACTGCAGCCCGAAGTGAGAGCTTATATTCTGTTTTCCCGCTTGAACGTTACCTTTTCCTAAACCACCCATGGCCCCACCCCACCCCGTCCTGTGCCTATAAAGACCCCAGACTCAACTGGCCGAGAGGAGAAGCTGCTGGACATTGCAGACTATGGCTGGATGTTGGAGAGAATTTGGCTTGACTTCAGAGGGACAGTTTGATAGCGCAACTTTGAAGAATCCGGCCAGAGGTGGCTGGACTCCAGGGGAAGATTACCTTCCGGCCCCATCCTGCCCCTGGAAAGGGGATGCCCTTTCCAGCTCCCCTTCCACTGAGACCCACTTTCACTGGCATTTACCACCTTTTACCTCCACATTTACCACCTTTCAGTTCGTTCATGTAACCTTATTTTTCCTGGACACCAGACAACAGCTTGGGAGTCATGAGTGCAGACACAAAAGGGCCCACTGAGCTATTAACACTTAAGCTATCTGCAGGCAGCAGCGCTAAAAGAGCACTGTAATACGTCTCCTGGGGTTTCAGGGGTCACGGGTTCTCTGCTAGATGTTGGTGCGGGGCCCACAGGGAGTTGGCTCCTGCCAGCATCCAACATTGCTCACCCTGGCTCCAGCATCTGCTCACCTGTGTGTTCCCTCCAGCATGGGGTGGAACACAGAGGGTCTGAGTGAGTGGAACTCACCCCTGCCAGTGCCATAGTGGCCAGCTGGTTCCAGCACGTGTGCACTCCAGTTCCCACCTTGTTTGCACACTCCCACCGACAAGAGTTGAGAGTTGAGGGCTGAGTAAATGAGGCACCCTTATCGCAAGTCCTGGGAAGTGTCAGGGAAATATATCGCTTCATACATACATAGATATATAAACATAGGCATCAATGTAGTCATTCATACATATGTGTGTATATATATATGTATTTGCCTCAGTGTATTTAAATAGATATTATAGACACTTATAGACTACAGTAGAGAGAAAAAAATTATCCCAAAAAATTTCTGTATGAAATGAGTATGTCCCACTTACAGAACTTTTAAAAAATAAAAATATTTAATAATAACCAATTAGAGAAATTAAAACATTTCATATCAGGAAAAAAGACCCAAAATAGCAAGAAGCATAAAGCACCCTTCATTTGCATTTTCATTTGTAAATATGACACTTAAAACACAGCATTTTAAACATGCAAGCAATGCTTTTTCAAATCTTTTTTGGTTTCTATTGCAGTCTGTTTAAAGCGAGTCAGGTGTTCTACCAAGTCTTCATATGACTTTGTTGCATTAACACATAGTATACCTAATCCATTTTTCACATGTTCATTGTAGAAAAATATTCACAAACTACAACTTTTGCAAAAGGTCTACACTCTGGGTTTGGATTCTTGTGAAGTTCACTGTTTCATCTTAGGCAGCCTTCCTGGTGGATGTCTCAGAAACCAAAAAGCTGTGATAGCTCCTCTTTACTCCATGGGGTCCTGACTGGGTCTTCCTTCAAACACCATGTGAAAACTGCAAGTCTCTTGTCACATATTTTTTTTTTTTGCATCCTGGAATCTATGGCATAAAATATATCCATAATGTAAATCAGCATTAAATACTAACCACTAATCTGTGATTGTAGGAAAGAATGTGTACACTGACTCAGTGAGGGCAGGAGCAGGGACCTGCATGGGGAGGCAGCTGGTGACCAAGGCTGCTGGGGCAGATGGCCAACAGGCTTCATGTCCAGAAGGGACTCCTGTGTGACTTTCCAGACCTACCATTTCTCTAAGCTAGATCGTCACAAGATAATACTTAACAACTAAACATATTTTTCCCGGGTATTTTGAGAGAAATCGTAGGAAGCAAAATTTCACTGGAACCAAATATTGTCTCATAACCAATTTAAATGCACTACCTTTCTGAAACGGGGGTGGGATTAATGCATTCCACTGTTACCCCATGTTTTCAATTCTTTGCATGATTTTCAGGCCATACCACAAATACCTGTCAAATCTCGGGATCTAAATGCCAGTGTTAGGTGAGGCTCTGGCTACGCTGACCCAAGGAGTTCTGAGTCATTCAAGGGTTGCCTCAGACCCACTTGGCAAGTGCAAAGAGACACTAGTGAAAAGTTGTCAGCAATCTGGGTTCAAAATCTGTCTCATGGCCTAGAGTTGCCTTCCCTTTTGTTTATAACTTTTAAGATCTTTGTAAATTCCTATTTCATTAAACCATCTGAAGCAATTAATTAGGATAAGAAACAAGCTGATAAGTGCCTGGGTTTTATTGCTAGATAACTCATAGAAGAAGCAATTTCTACTCATTCATCAGGAAAGACAGATTTTTTTTTAATTTATAAGATTATGCAAATTCATATATTATAACACAAACTAAGCTTGACCTTCAATTTCCTGATAACTTTGTCCTTCTTGCTATGAAGTTGGTACCCAGCCTGCCACTCCTTTAAACTTTACGTGGCTTCAAAGTACTTCGAGTCACCCATAGCAAACTTTACCCATGTGGAAGGGTTTTAATTTTGACTCCTGACCTGCAGCATATTTAGGCTATAAAATCTAATTGCAAAATCTCCATGTTGTGACAAAGAACAACAAAAAGTAATTTCCTTTAGATTTATAACTTTAGAATTACAAATGATGTTAATATGACTAAAATTACAAAAATGAACAATTTTCATTCAATAGGCACTTAGATTATTCCAGAAGTGGCCAAAGTGCTGGCTGTGTAAACAGTGATAGCCAGAAGACTGACAGGTACAAAGAAAGCCATTCGCCATCAGATAACGACAGAGATTGCAGGAGAACATGTTAGAGATTTCTTAGAGCTTCCGGGTGTGTGGTTTTAAAATATCCAGAATAGTTCTGCTACATATTCAGAATTTGCCAGACCTCAGCTTTAAGACAATAAATCATTTGCTTAAGGAAAATCTCTTTCTGTCACATCCTCACAATTCACGCATAAGTTTCCTGTCTGCCTCTTCACTATTGGAAAATCTTTATGTTCTAATCTAAGTCACTACTTCTGCAGACCCTAAGATCCAAGGGAAGAAGAAAGCTGTGGGAATTCAGGAGACAAGACAGGGTTGTGCAAGGAAGTCGTCTTGCTTGAGGAGAGGTCTAATAAGTCCCAAGGTGGCCTCTTCGCCGAAGTACAGATTCTATCTACACATCAGAACTAGAATATGTTTTCCAAGTCAGACCAAGGTTTTTCCAGGAACTTTAGGGTTAAGCATTAGGTGGATGTGCACCAAAAATACTGCGGCAGCACAGTAATTCATTGATGTAGTCAAGTAATACTTATTTATTGAGTACCTGTTACATGGAACAGTAGGTACTGCCTGGAATACAAAGTTATATAAGACAGACCTCTGCCTTCAAGGCATTTATAATTTAGCTAAGATGAGATACACACAAAAGAGAGTTAAACTGAAGAAGATAAATACTATCTGATCCCAGGGAAAAGCATAAAGATGATAAATGCTCTAAGGCAGCACCATCCAATGAAAATATAATGTAAGTTACACATATAATTTTGTATGTCCCAGTAGCTATGTTAAAAAGCTGTTAAAAAGGTTTGGGTACAGTGGCTCATGCCTGTAATCCCAGCATTTTGGGAGGTCAAGGCAGGCAGATCACTTGAGGTCAGGAGATCGAGACCATTCTGGCTAACACGGTAAATCCCCGTCCCCACTAAAAATACAAAAAGTTAGTCAGGCATGGTGGCATGCACCTGTAATCCCAGCTACTCGGGAAGCTGAGGCAGGAGAATTGCTTGAACCCAGGAGGCAGACGTTGCAGTGAGCTGAGATCGTGCCACTGCACTCCAGCCCTGGGCGACAGAGCAAGACTCTGTCTCAAAAAAAAAAAAAAAAAAAAAAAGCAAACCATGCTATCAAAATAAAATTCATTGAGATATTTTTGTGGTATGTATTCTAAGTCTGAAATCCTTACACTTACTGCACATCTCAATTTGGACTGGCTACATTTCAAGTACTTTGAAGCCATACCTGGAGAGTGACTACACGATTGGACAGCACATACCCAAGATATTAAGAACAGGCTCCCTTGGTAACATGGAGGCTTTGTTGGATGGAAAAACAAATTTACTTGTCTTCTCAGAACCAGCTGCCATGGAGGCCAGCACAACCTAATCAGGCACTGATTCCAACAAAACTACCCTCCATTTACCAAATATACTGATGAAAGTAACACAGTCCTTGGAATTTGGTTGACTTGGGTTGGAATCTCTCATGCAGAACTTTTTTCTGTGGAACCGTATTCATCAAGTAGTTTAGTAATGGGTTGATTCAGCACGTCTGGAGTATTCAAGCCAAGCATGTTCCAAGATAATGTCTGGTCTTTGACTGGCTCCTGGGAAATAATATCTAAGCCCTTACAATATTCTGTCTGACAGGAGTGTCTCTCTCTCTCTCTCTCTTGACCTGAGATCTTTGAGCCATGCCAGATAGTTTACACTGACAATGCAGTTTACGGTGGGGACCTGTGGCCAGGCTGTATCTGGTTGACTTCAGGAAGGGTTGGAGTCTGAGTAACTAAGGTCAGCCACGCAAGTATTCCATGCCTTTGTGATCAACCCTCAATAAATCCCTGGAAACCAAGGCTACATTGCGTTCCTTTGGTTGGCAATATTCCATCCATTTTGCCAAATGTCATTTCTGGGAGAACACAGTGCTGTCCTTATGACTCCACTGGGAGAGAACAGTCTTTCCCGAGTTTTCCTGAGCTCAGGATTTATACACAGTCTTTCCTGAGCTTTGCCCCACATGCCTGTTATGGGTGCTAACTGTAATCTGCATCTATCCCATCACTGTAGTCAACCCTAACTGTAAGTATAAATGCTTTTCTGAGTTCTGTGAGTCCTTCTAGAGAATCATTGAACCTGATAGTGGTATTGGACACCACCAACTCAAAGCTTCTCCCTCTTGTGATGATAATCCCAGTCAACACAATGATAAAACCTATATAAATATCCCTGGACACAGATGTGTTAGTTTGAAAGAGTCAGAAATATATAGAAATCACTCTCTCACTTTATCAGGGCATTATGGTAATCTAGGAATTATCTAGGAAGAGATCCAGTTCCCTCCAATAGCATCAGAATCTCTTAGGCAGCCAGTCTGTAGCTTTTCCAAAGAGTAAATTGCTTCCTAGGATCAAGCTTGCAACTTCTTTACATGAGTTGTAATAGGCATGTGGCTATAAACCAGACAAACGCCACTCATGATCCAGTTCCCTCCAATAGCATCAGAATCTCTTAGGCAGCCAGTCTGTAGCTTTTCCAAAGGGTAAATAAATTCCTTCCTAGGATCAAGCTTTATTTGAATTGTAATAGGCATGTGCCTAGAAACTAGACAAACGCCACTCATGATATAATTAGTGTGTTTCATTGTTATCTTTCTTCACATATTTTATAGCCCCCGCCCTGTTTTTTTCAAAATCAACGTAAGTTTCTTGCCTTATGTATTCTTACTCTCACAGAAACCAATACATTACCAACAAATTAAGAAAAAATTAAAGATATTACATTCCATTTTTCATTATTCTATTGAGCAATTAACACTGATATTCAATGAAGAAAGTCAAAATGCAATCTGCTTTGGATAAATATTTCAACAGAGTGGGATAGAAGAAAAGTCAGATCCCACGTCATGAGTGTCCCCAGTTCACTGTGAAATACACCCACACAGGTGAAGACATATTCTTAGTCTGTGGTGTCCCCATGGACTTCCAGACATATGGACTAGCTAAAAGTTTTTGGAAGCCAATCAAATCTCAAGTATCAAAGCTTGAGACTCTACTTGCATTGCCTTTCTTTGTCTGCAAGGGTCTACAGACCAAGGCACTCTACCTTTGGCCTTCACTCTTTCTCAAACTCCCCTGCTTTTCACTTCTCTCTCATCATTCGTTCAAGGAGACCCCCTTAGCCTTGTCATAACACTGATTCTCATTTCTCCATGTTGATATCAGGATTCCATCCTGTCTGAATTATCTTCCTATGTACTCCCTGTTTATTCAAATTCTAATGAATATAACAGGTCAGGTCGGGGGGTACTTAAGAGTAGGGTATAAGTTTACTAATATCTGTGTTCTCATATCTAGTGAAACAGTCTTCAATGCATGTGCTCAATGGAACATAGGTCATATCAAAGCAGTATGCAGTGCTATATGTCATCTGTATTCTTTCGTAATAACCTCACTAACCTCCCCCCTTTCCTGGCCACCAGACACTGCCATTCTGATATATCTTTTTTTTAAATTTCTTTCTATCTATCTATCTATCTATCTATCTATCTATCTACCTACCTACCTACCTACCTATCATCTGTCTATCTAGAGACCAGTTTATGGCACTGGCTAATTTTTGTATTTTTGGTAAAAACAGGTTTCACCATGTTGCCCAGGCTGGTCTCGAATTACCAGGCTCAAGAGATCCACTGGCCTGTGCCTCCCAAAGTGCTGGGATTACAGATGTAAGACACCGTACCTGGCCCAATTCGATGTATCTTGACTAGCAATTGTGTTCAAGAAGCACTTATGAACTATATTCTACCATTCTTTTGATCGTTTTACATGGGATTGTTTATATCCAAATAATATTGTGAATTTAGTGAAAGAGATCATCTTTAACATTTATAAAATATCAGTATTAGTCTATGCTCTAAAAGAGGGATTGGCAAACTATGGCCTATGGGTCCAATCTGTCCCATCACCTGTTTATTTCATAAAGTTTTACCGGAACACAGCCATGCCCATTGTTTACATATGTTCTATGGCTGGATTTGTGCTACACTGGCAGAGTTGAGTTCAGACTATTTGACCTAAAAGGGCCAAAAATGAAAGTATGCCAACCCCTGCTCTAGAAAATCATAGAGTAAAAGGTTCAACAAATATGTATTACAGATAATTAAACATGCTAAGCATAGTGTTTTAGAAACAAAAGAAGGAAGG
>NC_045437.1:8708820-8730013 GCF_002776525.5 Piliocolobus tephrosceles
AGGGAGGGAGGAAGGAAGGAAGGAAGGAAGGAAGGAAGGAAGGAAGGAAGGAGAGAAGAGAAGAGAAGAGAAGAGAAGAGAAGAGAAGAGAAGAGAAGAGAAGAGGAAAGAGGGAAAGGAGGGAAAGGAAGGAAAGGAAGGAAGGAAAGAAAGGCAATTTTAAAGTAAGAAGGAACCACCTCTGGGCACATCTACCCAAACCTCTTCCCTAAGACTCCAGAAGAGTAGCAGGTCTTGCTGAAATTCACCCAGCTAGATATCAATGTGGATTAGCTTAGGAAGAGCCCCAATCGTTCACCCCATACAATTTATCATATATCACATGGCATCAATAAGGAGGAGCACTTCTATAATATTGCATCCCATAGTTTTATATGGCCTTTAATATCTTCCAGTGAAAATGATAAGGACATGCAGGAAATCATTACCATCTTCATAAGTTGAGTATTTTCTACACTTTCACACAAAACCATTTTGAAACTCCAGGTAATTACTATACTTCCATTTCCTCTGAGGGAAAAATAAAATAAAAAGCAAACCTTCTCAAATTCCTAGCACAGCCCATTGGTTAATGTTATCTACACCATCAAAGCCACTGGCCTCACTCCCAGGCTTGCTTTGGTACCAGCAGCCCCAAGTCAAACACCCAAGATGTTAAACTTTAAAAAAAGAAAAAGCACATGCTAAAAAAAAGAAACAAAGGCTGACATTTATGGTTTCAGGATTTTTATTTCCAAGAGAGGTGGATTTCTGCCATGGCCCAGCATCCCCCAGAGAGCTCAGCATGCCACACCTCCAAATCACCAGCCTCTGCAAAGACAGGTTCGCAAGGCAATGAAGAAAATAAATATCCTTCCGTTGGCTTTGCCCTTTTTGGTTTATTTTGGTGACTCTCTTCATGGTTTCATTTCAAGGTACTAACCTGCCAAGACCCATAAGCCAGGGGGTATAATAGTCACTCTTGTTACCAAGCGAGGGACGAAGCCATCACGTGGACAAACTAGAAGCCGTATTTACGGCCCCACTGACTTCCTGGGAGAGGGTTGTGAATTCAACGTTACAGTCGCATTTCTAATCTTGTTTTCAATTTTTCTTGACATGTTTATATTCTCATTTCCTGATGTGTGCCAAACAGCTTCAGAGACCCTTTCCGCTCTGGGCCCAGTTTTCAGTGTTTGTCATGGTGAACTTTAATTATTTGCTTGACCCCATTAATGTTTCTTCACTAGACCGTCTGCTCCCAGGCACGTGACAGCTGTTTGTTCGTTCAGGCCTTCGTGCGGCACATGCGTACCTACTCTGTGCCTGGTCCTGCTGTAGACTCTACAGACGCTGCAGGAAAACAAGCAGAGAAGGCTGTTCCTCTCATTAACTGCTTATCCTAATGAGAGAGGCAGAATCAATGAAACAAGGAATCAGTGCCATGATGTAAATAAAACAGAGTGACTTTGTAGAGTGTGACTTAGAGCAACATGGCAGAGTCTGTGAGGAAGGCCACTCTGTGCAGGTAACATTTAAGCTGAGACTGGAATGACAAGAAAAAGCCACATGAGGTCTTGGCAAAGCGCATTCCAGGAGAGGGAGTTGTCTGGGGAAAGGCCCCAAGGTGATGATAATCCAGGGAAAAACTGAGCAAGAGAAGCAGGACAGGAGTGTAACAAGAGACAGGAGAGGAGAGGTGTGAGGGAGGTAGGGCCAGTGCAAGCATTATCTTGCAAGTAGAGGTAAAAAGCTTTGGATTTTACTCTACGGGAGAGGTTGGCAAACTTGCTGCAAAGGTCTGGATAGTATTTTAGGCTTTGTGGGAATATAGTCTCTGTCATAACTCCTCAACTCTGCCGTTGTCACCACAGACAAGAGTGGGCATGATTCGGTTCCACTAAGACTATATTCACAACGACAAGTGGGAGGCTGACTCAGCCTGTGGCTATAGTTTTTGCCAACCCTCATCTATGGCACTAGGAAGCCAAGGTATATGTAAGGAATAGTTGAGGAAGAGGCATGAGCTGCGGGGCAATTTTTTAAAAAATCCTAGGACTGTAGTGTAGGGAATGGTCTGCAGAGGATGGAGAATGCAGGAAGTGGGATAGACCACAGTGGTCTAGAGGAGATGGAGGAGAGGGAGCAGATGTAGGAAGCGTTTTGAACTAATTGATTAGGAAAATAAGAAAACATGAAAAACTGAGAATAACACCCAAGATTTTCACTAGAACAACTCAGTCTATGGGGTGATTTCTGAGACAGGAGAGATGGAGAAAAAACAAATTTGGGGAGCAATCCAATAGTTCTTTCCTGGATGTCTACGCGGAAGTCTTTACTAGAAATTGCAATGGAGATGTGAGTAAGGTGGGAACAGGGAAGTTCTGGAGCTCAGAAGGGGCTGGGCAGAAGATAAAGGTTTGGTAGCCCTCAACATACAGATATCATTTAATAAGGTGCTAGAGGGGACATCAAGGCGAAGCATGACAGAAAGAGAAGAAAATGGCCACTCATACTGAGAGTTGGAAGAAAGATGTGTGGAGTGTTCGGCATTAGAACAAATGAATGCATGCAGAAATGAATGAATAAAGCCCACATCCCTGTATTACGAGGGTCATCTTATTCCTCTCGATCTACAACCTCTATAGTTCACTGGAGAATTTCAGAGCGAATGGCTATGACGAGTTTGATCTTAGAATCAATTTGATTATTTAATGCCATCCCTGATACATCCCTTATCTTCATACAGGCTTTTAAGGACTTCCCAATTGGATTCTGTTTCTACTGACATCAATATAAATTGGAACCTGCTCCTTCACTTCAATTCTCTCCCCAGAAGTGAGAGCTGATAGCCCCAGCTAAGTCCCCAGCCACCACTGTAGATGCATTTCTTCTCTGGGGGTTACCTTGAGAGATCGAGGTTCTGTTGGTTATGATTAGATGGTTTGCTAACATAATTGTGAACATAATTTGTTCTGATCTGCTTCTGCCTTCCAGTCAACCCATGTTCTGTGTATTAGAAGAAAGGGTTGGTGTGTGCATGTGCATGCACACACATAAGTGAAGAGTGTTTAGTTCTGCCTCTCTGTGCCTCAGGATACGGAACGTAACAGATGTTACAATAACACACATTTTTTGCTTTAAGAAAAGGATGAAGGAGGTAGAGTGGGCCAACTTGTAGACACTTTGGATTCCAAATCAAACCAGAAAAAAAAAGAAAAGGCTGCACACAGTTACAAGAAAGTGCAAGCGGAAAAGAACCCCCACCAAGTTCAAAGGGACTTGTGTTTAATCAGACAAAAACAATTTTTATAGCCTCGGGAGCCCGTGTGGTGTGTGAGGAAGTTGTGCAGCAGGATGGCATTAGGCATTCAAGCCAGCATGCTTTTGTGTTATTTTCTTCTTTGTTTGTTTGCAACCAGGGTTCAAAGAAATTCACTGTGCAAAACAGATACTGAAGTAGATCATACCCACGAATTAACATTGTCATGACAAGCAGCTCTGTGTTATGAGCAAAATTACAAGTGATCCATCAAATAAAGCAGTTATTGTCTAAGTAAGAGCTCCTTTCTTCCAGGATTCCACCGTGTTGCTAGCTGTGTCTCTTCCAACGAAACTCTCATGCACCTAATATGAACACCAAGCAGCCTCCTGAACATATTCAGTGAGCCCGACTTCAAGAGAAAGCCCTGAAAGATGAGGATGCAGCAGCTGGCAAGACATAGAGAACCCTTTCCTTCTGAAAAAAATCATTCTCCTTCCTGAGCCCATTCACACAGGGCTTTGACTGTTTCCTACCTGAAGGTCACTTGCATGGCCAAATCTCCATCTCATTAATTATAACTCTTGGCAAGCCATTAAAAATCTCATTTCATTTTACCATCCACCCTCCTTTTAACTGACTTTTCATAATTATAATTCTATTTTTGATATACTGGACCTATTAAATTTAATGCCATACAGAGATTTTAGAACTCCTTAAAAAATGACTCAAGCTGGACTGTGTCCACCAAAGGATGTGTAGTCCTTGCTTAGGAATATGAGAGGGAAAAACTGCAGTGCATTCTATTTTCATACACAGAGGAAGAAAAGTCAAGTTAATTGCATATGGTCAGTATAATAATGCTGTCATTCTAGAAGGGCTATAATTAGCGAGAATTGTTTTCACAAACAGAACCGGCCAAGCCCCCATAACTCCAACTTGCATTAGTTCTTTTTTTTCCCCCACCAGTTATAAACATTTCTATTTTTGTTCCTCCCCAAACATAAACATTACTCCATTAAAAATACCCAGGGAGAGGAGATCCTGACAGTATCACTGCAAACTCTGGGAATAGAGATAAGCCTCTTTGCAAATGTTGAGTCTATTAAAGGGATTAGAGTGCCAAGACAGGGTTGGAGGAACTGTTATCCAACAAGCTAACCTTTACCTGGTAACTTCAAGACAGGAAGCCCCAGGTGAGGCAGCTCTCCTGGGCACAGAGGAGTGCTCCAAAGCCCCATGTGAAGATGAGGGGTCGTTGATATCTTTCATGTCTGAAGATACATAAGGCAAAACTTACTTAGCTCCACATCATATTGTACGGTATGGATGAATAACTATGGGACAAAATTCTCTCTCACTTTAAACTACAGCTATTTAACAAATATTATTCGGACAGGAATTCTGAGCAGTGCATTTTCCAGTGCTGAAATTCAGTTAAGAAAGAGGGATTGTTAAATTTTGTCACACTAGACTGAGACAGTGGATCATCTGGAGTATCTAACAGTGATTCTTTCCCCAACATGTGTTCAGAGTCCTGTTGCTCCAGCTTCTAGAACACACTTTCCTCTGTCCCTACTGCTTTTGGCTTGTACTCTCCACACTTCTCATTCCATCATTGCTTGTCTGCCTATGCCAAGTCTGTTCCTTGGTGCCTGAGCGCTCCAGGCAGCATCTCTAACATGCAACCTCAATAAGACCAAAGCCACTAAGAACCCCACTGGCTCCGTTTTACCTTCAACCCCATTTTCAGTGCTGTCCCGTGTGCTTTTGGTCCAGGGACCACCCAGAGCTCCTTTGGCTTCCCTTCCCTTAGCTGGTGTCCTGACACCTGTCATTCTGACTCCAGCTGGGATGACAGCTGCCACAGAACCTCTCTATACATCTCCTTCAACAAGAGGAAGGGTCCTCCCTGTGCACACAGTGCCCAGACCTTGCCTCTCAGGCCCTATGCTGCAGGGTTCAATTTGTCGGTTGACACATCCATCTTTCCACTAAATGGCAGGTACGCTGCTGTGTCCTACACTCCCAGTGCCTAATGCAAAGGCTGCCCTGATGTGGGCACTTGATAAAGAAGTGATTTAATGAATGAATGGATGTGGGTTCAAAAAGTGACTGAATGAATAAATGTCAAACACATTGATGAATGAATGAACATGAGTCATTCAGTGCACCCTCTATGTTGAAAGAAATGAAGCTGGAAAATAAGACAAAGCTTGGGATGCTAGGAGAGAGTTCTTTGAACTACATTTGAAGTACGCCTGTCCTCTATGCTATGATAACTATGCCTGGAATCCAGAAAAGGAGGCTCTAGATTGAGGCACTGAGGTACATGATGAGATAGTTTTCCCTCAAAACTTTTTGATTCAAGGAGCAAAGCACTGGTTCAGAGGCCTCTTGTAAAGATAGTAGGATGAGGGGCTATGGAAAAATTCAAAGTGAAAAAGGTGAGCACATACCTGTGAATTAGGGCTCAACCCATTTCCGTTCCCAGGCAGGCCCCCCGATCCTCAGCACCAGCAATCAGACACACACACACTCATAGACACGCACACAAGGCAGGAACACCACAGTAGCAGCTCCTCCCCCGACCAGCTGGAGGCTGCAGAATATGAGAACCTGGCCTTTGCAGTGTGACAGGCCAGGAATCTAGCCTCTGCTCTGTTCCAGAAGCACCATGGGTTCGTGGACAAGTTAATTAAATTCCTTGGTTTTTTTTTTTTGCTCAGCTATATAAAAGGGGAAAAATGGTCACTTTATACAACTTTTATAAAGACTAAATGGTATACTGTATGTAAGGCACTCAGTAAGCATTTGTTGTTGGATTGCTATTGTGAGGCACTGTTGGAACTTGACATTGCTATGCTTAGCTTGGCTTGGTCTTTATCCAATAGATTCCCTTTATAACATAGTAGCCAGAGTAAAGTAATGGCCAGAGAAGGAATTTCCTTGCATAACCAAACTGAAGCTGAGTTGATGATAGGTTAGACATCTATGGAATCTGAAATGAGTCAGTCCTTCCTTTCCTGAAGGTCATGATGTAACTTTCGTACCTATAATAACTATTCCTCTACAGCTGATTTTGCTGTTTTTTTTTTAAGCCAAAATTTAACCAATTCCAATCAATTCCGTCTTTATATTTGCCACCACTCCATGCTGACTTGTTAGGCAATTAAGTATTCAGGTTAGTATAACTCTCAAATAAGTATTTCCTTGCAGAGGAAAAACAAAGAAACAAAAAACTATGAAAAAATATTACCCTTTAAAGGCAAAATGTCCATCCAGTTTTGAAGATTAAGAACCACTGGGGCAGAAGAGGTAGAATGACCTAGAATTCAGAACTGCACTGATAAAATCATTCCTTTGACAACACTAGGAGGTTGATTCTCCTAAGGTTGTCTAATAGATTTTAAAATTTTTGTTATCCTTGTTTTATAGAAATACAACGAGAAATATAGACATGGTTTTGTTTAGTTTTTAAATTCCAGATAAACAAGAAATTCAACTGTGACATTATCTCTCAGCAACAGCCTTTGAATCTCTTGTGTAGTTCAATGAACTCCTCACTAGATGAACCACTATTAACCTCTGCAATGGGTCATCCTACTTCACCTGTACTGTTAGTACATTCATCAGAAGTTACCATCAGGTAGGCACACACCTGTGGAGATAATGTATACAGTGTTCTCCAGAGGGATGGGATTTGATTCTGTAGGTGACACGGATGGAATACAGCAGTGAGAGTCTTAAGAAATTTGATAGATATCACAAAAGAGACATTTTTAGTAGTGTAAAAATCAGTAAAGGTGTTTTTCAAAATACATATAATTGAGAAAATATACACTACTCTACAGAGAGAGTAGATTATGAGACAGAGACGCAGGAAAGAACTATCTCAATTGTGTCCCCCAAAGCAAATAAATTTTTATGAAGTCCAGTGCCTTGCTTTTTATAATAATACAATAGCTTACAAAAGAAACGAAGCTTTAGTACACACTCTTGGAAATACCTTTTCAGATGATGGTGAAAATAATAAAACAGCAATGAAAATAATGACACCCATAATAGTATACACTGGGTGCATACAATATTCTCAGCACTAGGCTGAGCAACACAGTGGGTATTTTACGTACACATTCCTGAATCCTTGAAAAGTCCCTGAAGCCATATATTATTACTTACATTATTCATGCAAGAAAACTACAGCTCTAAGATAGGAAAAGCAAGAAACACAAATGATTCTTTTCATTTTATAATTTTCTTTATCAATCCATGATTTATCTTTTGAATGCCTGATTTTCTATCTTCTTCATCCTAGGGGAGAGAGTATTAAGTTCTTTAACAGCAAAGGATTAAATATATAGTCATTCTCTCCACCAAGATCTATGAAGTATTTGTTTCGGGCACAAAAATAAATAAGACAGAAATCTTGCCCTTTAAAAACTCAAGTCTGGCCAGCTGCAGTGGCACATGCCTGATATCCCAGCACTTTGGGAGGCCGAGGCAGGCAGATCACCTGAGGTCAAGAGTTCGGGACCACCCTGGCCAACATGGTGAAACCCTGTCTCTACTAAAAATACGAAAACTAGCCGGGCAAGGTAGCGGGCGCCTGTAATCCCAGCTACTCGGAAGGCTGAGGCACAAGAATCGCTTGAACCCAGGAGGCAGAGGTTGCAGTGAGGCAAGATCATGCCACTGCACTCCAGCCTGGGCAACAGAGAAAGACTCTGTCTCACACACACACACACACACAAAACACAAACCACCACCACCACAAAAACTCAAGTCTATGCAGCATCACCTACTTTCTTCCTTAAAAATAAGATGAATACATGGTTCTGTTATACAGAAAGGAGGGAAAGTGATGAAAATTATACCAGCATTACCTCCATTTTTCCTGTGAGGTAGGACTGAGTCACATATATGTTTATATGTTGTGAGTTCTAGATAAATAATAAATGTCTTACTCTGGGTTTAAATGTGAGTTAATCTGTTCCTCTCCATGCATCACCTTCTAAGAGATTTCCTTAGCATTTTCTTCCACCTCATAATGCTCTTTCTCACTACATGTATACTCTCTCCCATCCACATCATGATTTCTTGCTCTGACCTTATTGATGCTACTAGGTTGGTGCAAAAGTAATTGCTCTTTACATACGTATCTCTTTAAACACCTTCAAGTCTGTTGGGAGTTGGTCTATTTCGTGGATCTAGGGTCCAAATTCTGTCACTGATTGCTCTGCTGACGCGCTTAGTCCCATTCATTGTTTCATTAGTGTGCACCCTTTGACTTGAGTTCACCGTCACCAAAAAGCTGTGTTTACAAGAGCCCCAAATCCAGGAACGGAGAACACTGCCATAGGCATGAACACTAGAGGGCGCACTCAAACTCGAAGATTTGGTGTTCAGGACCCTGCTGGCAAGGAAGGTTCTTATTTGGGCACCCCGTGGGAACCTGGAGGCCGCAGTGTCTTCTTCATGAGACAATGTCCACCCACAGCCATCTTCGTCTTCTCGTCCTGGGGGGTGAATCTGCAGTTTTTTTGTGTTTTCGTTTTGCAGGTAGAACAGCTCACTGTGGCTTCCGGATTCAGTTTCTGGCCTCCCTGCTCATCAGACTCAAGTCTCACCAGCTTCTCCCATCCCTGAGCATGTTTATAAGCCCCAGCCCCCAGAGACATTTCAACTTGGGTTCCTACTGAGGATTCCAGACTTGACCTCTCTTTTTTATGTCTGTCCCCTGGAACTGTCCCTTTCTTGCTTTGGGGACGTTCTCTATTTTTTTAGTGCCACTATATGAGGGTAAGAGATTTCTCCCATCAACTTGGCCTACTGTTTTGCTGGAAATCTTACAAAAGAACTATCTTCTTTATGTTTTCACCTCAATTCCAGAGTAACTAGAAATACTACCCTACGTAGTGTGTAAAGGGTACACACTAATGAAACAATGAATGGAACTAAGTGTGTCAACAGAACAATCAGTGACAGAATTTGGACCCTAGATCCGCAAAATAGACCAACTCCCAACAGACTCCCAACCCTACGTGGGCAGAGACACTTAGTCTGAATGCTATTCCAGTGTTTTCATGTTTAGAAATATGAACATTTTAAATCTTAAGGGAAGATAGGCAGTTTTAAGTCCGTCCTTTCAATTTTACATCTACATTTAAAAATATAATTTAAACTACTATTTAACCATTAATTATATCCCAAAAAAAGAGGATATAAAAACCCAAGTGAACACAAAGTTAACCTACTTGCCCATGGTTTTGAAACCCAGCCCACACACTTCCCAACCTCTGTAGTATGTTCCCTTGGCTAGATGAATATCAAATGTAAGATGATTTCTGTGGTTAGGAGCTGAGTTGAAAGCAGAAACTCTTCAGTCTTAAACTAGAAGTTTCATTTTTTTATGTGCAAAAGCATCTATCTGCAAATGCCCAAATGAGAAACAACAGACTGGCTGAAACGATTCAGCACCGCACCTGGCCCCTAGGGAGTCTACCGGATTTTTCAGGGACTGCCTCATCTCAGCATAATATTTATAATGCATGTTACTTTTTACTTTGGAGTTTTTATTTCTTTGAACAGGGTTAGGAAAATCCAGTAATTAAAGATTCCAGGACTCTAAAGTTCATTTCAAAAAAGCAGAATTGTTCATGAGATCTTATAACCATGCTAGGTTCTTCGGACATTACTTTGTGTGGTTATGTGCCCAGAGGAGTTTGGTCTCAGGCTATAAAAGGCATAAGTCTTTCTATTCTGTGCATGAGCAAATATAGCACACAGGAAATCATTGCAAAGCGCTGATACAATCTTTTCTGTTTTACTCCATCTGAAGATGGCTCCTGTCTGAACCATGCACACTAATCATTTAATGTTCTACAGAAGAAAAAAAACAAACAGAGCAGGGAGGCAGATGTGGTCGTATACTGGATCTACACTTAAAACAGTGAATGGCTGCTACCCCCCACCTCCTGCAGTAGGAAAGGGAGGTCATAATTATATGGTGGGGCAGGAATGCGTCAAAAGCAAATTGCCTGAGTGAGAGAAGTTCTAGAAGGTCACATGGTAAGACTGGCTGAAAAGTACCTCCAGAACTAGCAAATGTTTTCACTTGGCTTGAAGTCACAGAAAGAGCATTGCAGCATAATAGAATTACACATCCTTTGGGAGATATCCTTCTCTCACTTGGAGTGTGAAATTCTTGGTGATATCAACCGAAGCTCCACATAGTTATGGAGGTAAAGGAAACTGGAGGCTTTGAGAATTACAAAATATACCACAGATGGAATATTATCCAACTATATTTCTTGCCTCCCCTAAACATCAGTTACACGATTCTGTCAAGAGATTCAGAGCTGCCAAGGGTCAGTTGCTCAGTTGTAGCAAAAACTATTTTCAGTTCATGGAATGGCATGACTAAATCAAAGAAAAATAAAATAGAATAAAAAGGCATCTCAAGTGGCCAGAAAACATGGGGCATATGGAAGTAGGCAGGCAATGAGGCAGGATGCTCACAGGAGAAGCACAGTATTTCATTAGCTCCTTTAAAAAAAGTTGCTAAAGAAACCTGGAGTGCTCAAATTTGGCTCAGAAGGAAGGGGAAGTCTGAAATAAGTACAGTAATGATAAACACATGCAAAGTTCACTATAATTTTCCCACTGTTTCTTTCCTTGCTAAGTTAATTTTTCTTATAGCAGGCATCTTCAACAACCAACTATGTCAATTTATTATTTCCATATGTTCTTTCTTTCTTTTCTCTAAATTCCAAAGACTGGTCATAATTATATGGTGGGGCAGGAATGGGTCAAAAGCAAATTGCCTGAGTGAGAGAAGTTCTAGAAGGTCACATGAGCTTTCAAAGTCTGAATTAAATCAGAGAAGACATTGAACAATTTTGTGCAGACACCTTTGAGAGTGAAGAACTATATCTTATAAATGGTGTGAATAATGCATTCGGCCCTTAATACAAACTTATTTGATAGCCCTGAATGTAATTCCTACTACATATCTATATTAGTCAGGCTTCACAGGTCTAGATGAAATTCTTTTCATATAATATTTTCACTGAAGGAGCATAGCTAGTATTCACAAGGAACATCCTAATAGAATTTTAAAGCTTTTCCCAATGAGAGAGGGCTTGCTTTTATCATGCTTCTTGAGGAGAAAAAAGCTTAAGAGGTTTCAAATAAACAGCTTATCAATATAGAATATTATTTAATCAGACCAGAGACATAGTGAGATTAAAATTATAAGGACAAATTATTGTGCACTAGCTTTCATAATTTTTAATTATAATTTCTACACTTTTATAATGTAAGTTATTTGAAAACATACTTAGCTATTCCTAAAGAGAGTCAAATTCCCATTGCTCATCTCAAAAGGCATAAAAAGCACCAACACATCCTTCCATTCCTCCCAACCTGTTGTGAATCATATTTTTGAATTTCAAGTCATTCAATAAAATGTCTTCTAAAATACAAAAAATATATAAAAATGAGGAATTATTTATTTTCTTCTTTGTATCTCAGATTTGATTGGGAACAATTTGCAAGGGTTTTCTGTTTCTTGTCAGAAGAGCTTCTGTTCAGTTATTCAATAAAACATGCATTGAGTACTCATTGTTCAGAAAGAGCCCAACGGAAAGCAGAAGATGGAGTATACATTTATTCAGGGTTTTATCACAGGAGAAGCAGACATATTCCATGACACATATATAAGGATACCCATTTCTGTGGGCAGATGCATTAGAAAAGATACAGAACTGACAACACAGCTGAGGAGACACGCTAAACTATCCTAGTACAGACCTTCCTTGCTAACAGAACCTGATTTTGTTAAATAACCAGGGCTGGAGCAAGGGCAAGGCTAGTAAGTACCTTGTTTGGAGTGTAAAATTTCAGGGGATATGAAAAAATTCAGTAATCAAGATAAACAGTACTTTAACATAATTTTTAAAGGTCTAAATTAATGCAAAAATCCAGGATAAACACACCATCAACATTTTGAATAAAGATCCTGGAGCCCCAACGGGACTCGGCAAGAGACTGTACTGATCCTGTCTTTATTTAAAATCTAGAGTGCTGTTCATCATTGCTTGATTTTTTGCATTCACATACCTTTTTGAAATATTGAATTAGTATATTATTTCTCTTGATTACTGAGTGTTTCAGCACCATTTAAATAGTGTACCCAAGATGAGTTCCTCACTCACCTAATCCTGGTCCCAGGCCTGCTGGACTCAGGAGTTAAATAGTGGTTTTTTCCATTCCCCCTGGGCAGACACTTCCTTTTCAATTACACCTAGAGGCAGCCACACAAATAGCTCTGGTCATTCATATGCAAACAATTCTGCACATGGCTTCCAGGTAAGATTTGGCTTTTGTTGTTGATTTCTGATACTAAGCAGAGAGCAAAGAAGCCAGTTACCCCCACCCTCCCACTACTGCCTGTCTCTGAACACTGCCAGCAGCCATCCTAACATGAAATAAAAACCAAGGGCAAGAGCCAACCCTGTGAGGATGACTGAGCAAAACAACAGCACTTGGGTTCTTGCTGCCGCTGCTGAGCTCTGAACCAGCCCTGCACTGCTTACTCTTTGCATCTAGTCAGGAGACAATGAACATCCTTATGATATAAGCCACTATTAGACTAACTATCTATTACCTGAAGTCAAAATATTTCTAATGGATATTCTAGCCTAACAGCCAGTGAGCTTTTGGAGTAAGGGTTTTTAAACTTTACTGCATTGATGACTTAAAACATATATGTTAATATTTCATCTCTGAATCATTTGCTTCTAGGTAGTGAAGCAGTGCAAATTCTCAATGGAATTCTCAATTGGAACATGGCTGTAATCTCTTTATATGGTAATCAATTGTGGAAATGTATGCAAATTAGAGGTCAAACCATCCTTGAAATAAAATATATTGATTTTTTCCTACTAAATACTTGTGATAAAAATGTCATTGTCAATAATGTCAACAGAAATCTCCATTTGTATTTTGCTCTTGCAATAAAGAATTCTATTGTGTTGTCATTTGAGGATGAAGGAGGGAATTTTCCTGAAGAGATAAAGAATGTCCCAAATGTCCCTTAAGTTCCTTTGTTTTCCTAGATTCAAGAGCAATAGAATCAATGTGGTAGGAACCTTAGATATAATAGCCCTATAGGCTCATTTTTCACTTGAAGAAATTGAGATCAAAATAGAAGACAATAGGAGATTCCCTATACATCAGAGAAGCAGTTAACACCAGAGCTGCAACAATTGCACAGGTTTCCTTTTCCAGTCTAGTATTCTTTAAACATGAACCATGATGCTTTCCAAAAAATTTGACTCAGAGAGGAGGCCAAGGCACATGAGTCTCTGAGTAGAATAGCCTACATCGATATTCTTTAAGTAGTGCTGGAATGCAAAGGTCTATAATTGTGCTATCCAGTTTGGTAGACATTGGCAATAGATGACTACATTTAACCAATTAAAATTAAATACAATTAAAATTTGTTACTTTAGAAGTAACATTTCAATCCCCAACAGCTATACATGGCTAATGGCTACCATATTTGTCAGTACAGAATATGAGCATTTCTATTATCATAGAAAGTTCTATTGGCCAGCACTGCTTTATAGCCATGAGTTCGCTTATTGTTCTGTTTCTAATTATAGGAACAGGAAGAAGGGAAGGATCACCTATAGAAAACTCACCCTGAAAAAGCAAAAGAAGAATTGCATGCATTGCATAACTACTCAGGCCAAATATGTATCTCTCTCATTTCCTCTGCATGGTTAATATAATATCCATTAATTCCAAAAAGTATTTTTATCACTTAAATTCAAAAGCAATCTGAAAATCAACAATTCTCAAATGTGATGGCACCTTCTGAAAGCATGCATATGTCAGAAATTTTCCTCCAAAGACTGCCTTTGGGAGTTAAATAAATTAGCTTTCTTATGCCACGTTAACATGAACTTAGCCCTTAAAATAACTTTGGGAGGAAAACTTTACCGATAAAATGGTCTGATACAGTCTGGTTGTTTCTTCTCTCCAAATCTCATGTTGGCATGTGATCCCCAGTGTTGAAGGTAGGGCCTAGTGAGCTGTGTTTGGGACATGGGGGAAGACCCCTCATGAATGATTTGGTGCCCTCTTTGCCGTAATGAGTTCACGTAACATCTAGGTTGTTAAAAAAGAGTCTGGGACATCTGCCCTGTCTGTCTTGCTCCCACTCTTGGCATGTGATATGCCCACAACCCCTTCACCTTCTGCCATGAGTAAAAGCTTCCTGAGGCCTCACCAGAAGTCAAGCAGATGTTGGTGCCATGCTTGTATAGCCTGCAGAACTATTAGCCAAATAAACCTCTTGTCTTTATAAATTACCCACTCTCAGGTATTCCTTTACAGTAATGCAAAATGGACTAAATCACAGTCTATGGTGAATTTGCATTAAAGATAATCTTGGATTTTAAGTAATTTGCTGAAACATGTACACATACATACACACACCTAGGTCTTATTAAATGTTACGTAACACATTATTCAGAATTATCTTTCACATGGTAAAGTTCTCACATAATGCTTGGACTTGATGCTCAAGAAGATGTGGCATTGTATCTTAACAAACTCAGGCTATTTCTAAAGCAATATGATTGCTAGATTCGACACTCTTGACAAGTTTCTGAATCTTCATTTGAGTTGGGACTAACCTAATTTTTAAAATTAGCTTCATAGAGGTGCCATTTAGATAGAATAATATTTACTCATTTAAATGTAAAATTTAATGACTTTTAACAAATGTATAAAACCTGTCGCCACCTCTTCATCTTGATATAAAATATTTGCAGCAACTCAAATAATCTCTCATATACCTTGCAGTCAATTTCCTCCTTGACCCTCTATCCAGGCAGCCATTAATAGGTATTCTGCTGCTACAGTTCTATCTTCCACAGAATGTCACCTAATGAGATAATGAATACATAGTCTTTTGTATCTAGAATCTTTCATTTAGCATGGTACTCTGAGATTCATCCAGCTTGGTCTCTGTATTTGTAGTTTATTTCCTTTTTATTGCCCAATAGTTCTCCATTTTACATAATTAATTTGTCTATTTCCATTGATGAACTTTTGGGTTGTTTCCAGTTTGGAGTTTTTAAGAATAAATCTTCTATAAACCCTTGGATACAATCTTTCTGTAGACATTATTCAATATGATATTACTCTTGGGAAAATACCTAGGAGTGGATTTTCTGGGACTTATTGTAAGTACATGTGTAACTTTTGAAGAAATGTCACATTTCCAAAGTGGCTGAATTATCATGCATCATCATCCTGCATTATTAACAACAAAACAAGTGGTCCAGTTGTGCCATATCCTTGTCAACACTTGGTATTGTCTGGCTTTCTAATTTTAGTCAGTCTACAGTGTGTGTGGAGGTATCTCACAATGCAGTTGTATGTCTGAATCTCTAGTCCATTTTTTAAAAATTAGATTGTTTTCTTAAGTTTAAGACTTTATATATGCTGGGCACAAGACCACATATACATATGGTAAATGTGTGTATCTCTCTGTGTCTGTGTATGTATATCAAATATTTCGCAAATATTCCCACACAGTGTATGGCTTGCTTATCCATTTTCTTAATGGTGTTGCTTTCCATTTTGAATGTGGTCCAATTTATCAAATTTCCTGGTATGTGCTTTTCATATTCTAGCTAAAAAATCTTTCCTAATCCAAACTTTTGGAAATGTTTCTTATATGTTTTCTTCCACAAGCTTTTAAATTTTTGCTCTTAACCTTAGGTCTATCATCCCTATCAGTTAATTGTTGTATATTGTGTGAATCAATATTTAGAGTTTACTTTTTGTAGAGAGATGTACAATTTTTCCAGTACTGCTTGTTGAAGACTATCATTTCCTCATTGATTTACCATAGCCTCTTCATTAAAAGTTAATTGACAATATATATGTATATGTGGGCCTATTTCTGATCTCTGCTTTCTGTTCATTGCCTTATAGTTTTCCTCATGCAATTACATCATTGTTTTGAGTTCTTGTAGTGTAGGTCTTCCAGCATTTCCCTGCAGAACAAACCAAAATGAAAAGGCAGTGGTGGAGCTTAGAGGCGTACCTAGTTATCATGATGAAAGTTGCAAACCCCTTCCTTCACTTAACCCATTCCCTGCCTTTTATTTTTCCTCAACCCTATCACTATGTAACCAATTCTACTACACGTCTATATCTTATTATTATCTGATTCTCCTAATAAAATGTAAACTCAGTGTGGGCCAGGATTTATTTCTGTTTTACTTCCTGGGGTAACCCTAGTAACTAAAACAATTTCTGGCACATAATAAGCACTTAATAAATATTGAATAAATTATTAATGAACTGGACCTCTGCTTTCATCTTTAAATAAGTAATTGCTCTGTGCTGAAGCCAGAGAATTGAGTGGTGCAAAAAATCAAACATACAAATGAGAATGACAATCATTAATCACCTCTGGGAGCTGCCATGAGCACTCTGCTCAGCTGTTCCTGGCGTCAGGGTCTTGCTTCATTGATTTCAGTTAACAGGGTTTGCAGCCTCTCTAAGGCATACCCAGACGTATTTTCAGGGTTGGATGGGTCAAATATTGTTACCCCGACTTTTTACAGTGGGGATTAGAGGAATCCATTCATTTTGGTGCTTTAGCATACAACATCACTGAGGATGACAGCATGAGTCTGGCAGGGCCCTTCATTATGAATAAGAACACTTTCTCACTCATGGAACATGTGTGATTAGACTTGCCCCTGGGTCATATGAAGGAATTGGGAGAGCAAAAGATAAAGAATAATTCCACCTAAAGCTAGAGATTACCTCCCAGCCCCTCTTGAGTCAATCATAAAAAAAGATTCAAGAAAATACAAATTTAAAGTGTTGATTGAATTAAAAACCAAACTAAATAAGATTTGGAAACCTTAATGCATTCTTTTTTTGTTGTTGTGCTGGTAACAGAGAGACATCACCATTGCTGTCCACCGGAGATGGCATAAGCTTTGTCTCCCAAATGTAACCAAGGTGGCTTACCTTGTTTTGATATAAAGAGAAGACAGGAGGACATAATCCAAGAAAAATACTGCCTAATTAAAACGTTACTCACCCCACATTTAATCTCCAACTCTTCCTCTGTACATAAGATAGGGATTTTTATCTACCTTCAGTATGAGAAATAGATGAATTGCCGACTTAATGCTTAGAAAGATTATAATATACTTAAAGATAAATAAAATACAATAACATACCATTTGAGGCCAAATGGAAACACTATTTTAAATCAGGATTCTAACTTTACAAATTCTTATTCCCAGTTTTAACTCAATCACATTGCACAACTTTACTTATAAAGCAATCCACTCAAAGACTTAAAATAATAAAAACTATCTATCTCCCTATTGAGATAAATCAACCAAAAAACAATTGAAATGTTATCTGAAGATAAAATATAAATATTCAATCTTAAAAAGTTATTTAATTAGTGGCCCTAGAATGCAAAAGTAACATGAAAGTTATTAATAACTTTCAAAACTCAATAAACCATTTTCATCAGAGTCTAATTATTGCTTATAAAAATGCACAACAGGGACCCTCTCAGCTCTCATGAGCCAAAGATCAGTAACAACATTAAAGCCCAGTCTACATATTAGAACCAATTCTCTTTGTTAATAACTTAGAGTGGTTACATGCAGCATTTTCTCCTAACATCTCTGTGCACACCTGAATAATCATTACATAGCTAGATTACAGGATTGAAAAGTGGTTTTTCAAAAATATTTCATTTCTCCAGATAGAAAACTGACAACATACTTTAAAATCAGAAACGTATCCCCAAATGCATTTTTTAATGTAAAAAGCAGACAATGTGGTTATACCTTAGCTGGTTCCTTTGCAAATAGATTAGAATATTTTGCCAATATGATTTTGACATTACATCACATAAAACATCCACTCATGTGCATGACAATGAAAAGACAAATTATTCACAGAACAAAGGATATTTAAGGATCCATAACAACGCATTTCCTCCCCAAGGGTAAACTCTTAAGAGGATAAGTCATATTCTATAGTGAAACAAGTGACGATCACACTTGGTTTATGTAAATTTTAGTTTACAGAGAAAATGTTGAGTTCAAGAGAGTTTTCAACAATTAGCAGTGTCTTCCTATATGTTAATCAGATTCATATGAAAATATTAAAACTGAATATTAAAAATAATGTCATGCTATCTGTTTCTAATTAAAATAAATGTTCTTAATTCCTCCTTGGAGAAAGTAGGACATTATCATGGAATCACACACATTTATGATTTCAAAAGGTCAGAGTGGTAGATCTGAGACTAGATGAACAGAAATACTGGAAGCAATTTTACCCAAGATTTATATATTCAGACTCAGAAACCTCTGGAATCTCAGAGGGACTCGAAGAATCCTCTACTGCAGCCCCTCCTGTGGCAATGAGGTTGCTGTATCCTAATGAAGAGGCTAAACTCAGCCAGTACCATGACTCCACACAATTGCTTGGTGCATTAGACATCA
Organism: Piliocolobus tephrosceles; assembly: GCF_002776525.5. NCBI lineage: Eukaryota > Metazoa > Chordata > Mammalia > Primates > Cercopithecidae > Piliocolobus > Piliocolobus tephrosceles. Next base: position 8,727,637 of record NC_045437.1, read on the forward strand.
AACAGCCAAAACCCAGAGAGGAAACAGAGCATCATGAGACACGCATGGAGCCCTGGGGCACTCATGGAGCCATGGACACACATGGAACTATGGGACACGCATGGAGCCATGGACACGCATGGAACTGTGGGACACGCATGGAACTGTGGGACACGCATGGAGCCATGAGGCAAGAAAGGATATGTGGACATGAGTGGAACCATGGGATATGTGGGGAACCATGGGACATGCATGGAGCCATGGGACATACATACATGGAGTTGCAAACATGTCTGGAACCATGGACACACATGGAAGGATGGGAAGACGCAGGGATACATGCACACACATAAAGACATGGATATGCCTGGAGCTGTGGGATCTGCACGGAATCACAGACAAGCATGGAGCCATGAGACATGCATGTAGCTGTGAGAGACCCATGGGACCATGGCACATGCATGGAGCCATGAGACACACATGCGTGGAGCCATGTCACACACATGGAGCTGTGGATACACATGGAGCCTAGCACAAAAACATCTCCTTCACTCATCCAGCATTCCCTCACTTTCTGAGAGGTTACAGTTTGTTGTGCTTGACACTGCCCATGTTACACCTTCTCCAGCCACAGGAGAAGCAGGTGGCAGGTTGAACAATGCCAGCGGCCCACAGGACAGCACAGGGGTCAAGGGAAGAGTGACAGGAGACCGGAAAACAGGCAAGAAAGGCAGTTATGATGACAACATGTAATATGCACATGGCCACATTAGAGAAGGGCAGAAAGAGCTTTCTTAGACTGGGAGAGGGGCTGGGGGCACAGTGAGTGAATGCGAAAAAGAGCCAACTCAGAGTTACAAAACGTATCAGATATCCTTCCTGTCAACATTTAACAAAGCAATGCGTGCAACACACACATAAATATAACGTAATATAATGATACGTTTTGAAAGGAAAATATAGGATCCATGAAAAATAATCATTCATATGGTGATACAGGAATAAAACCCAAGTTTAAAATCCTAATTGGTCACTTTCAGTCACTGCTTTTTCAATCACCTAAGACTATATACGGGGATAAAGGCAGCTGTTAAAACCCAAGATCCTTAGGGAAGCAGCACAAAACCAAGTGCAACCCAGCCCAGTCCCGGTGACGGCCCAAGCTGGAGCAGTCATCTCAATTCCCTCCATGCCTTTCCCAAGGCACTGGAGCTAAATGTTGAAGATCCTCTATCATGAGTCCATGCAGCTCTTCCATGAGTTTCAGAACAATTCTCAGGCCAATCAATAAACCCATAAGTAGGAGGACACTCTACAGGAACATCAAAGAGTTAAAGATAAAGATTGCTGGGACCTGGGAATGGAAATCAATAGAGCCCTGCCTGATTCTGCAGGCAGGAGTAATCTTAGGCATTAATGCTAAATGCTGCCAGCTAACAGCCTGAAGAAAGGCCTCCAAATCAGTCATACGAAGGACCCAAGCCAAGTACAGCACGACTCACATCACTGGTGGTCTTTCTTTGTGAATAATGTGAAATCGCTTCCCACAAACCAATTCCTATAACAGGAGCTTGCTCTCTAAGTAGCCAACATACTGAGTAAACTTTAATCAATAAACAAACAAAAGCAGAATATGGCACCTCGCCTTAAGTAGACATTAAACATTTAAAACTAATTTCAGAGATGGCTTTGAAACTCAGTAAGCATGCTGAGAAACACGCTGTCTTGAAGGGTCACGATTTTTTTCCCTCTTTATTGGAATAGACGTTTAAGCAAATGACAAGGACATACATGTGAACGGTGCATCTATAATGGGTCAGGGTGTTTTAGCAGCCACTGCACAATCAGGGATAAATACTCCAGAAAATACAGTCAAGCAAGTAACCTTGCAAACACAGCAAACTGTAAAAGTGTGTTGTGCAATGAACTCTACTAGACAGGAGGCGCCTGCAGTGGCAAATACTTCAGAGTCTGGAAAAAAAAAAAAAAAAGATTATACCAGCATCTTCTGCCTAGCCAGGTAAATCAGATCAAGACTGTGACAGAACATGCTAAGCTCCATGAAGACATTCTGCTAGCATCCAGTCCTTCATCAGTAGCATCCTGTGCAGAATGCCTCCAGTGCATAATACTCAATCACGATATTTTAAACATGCATGGAAATCAGGATTCTAAGTCAAGATTATCTGGTTCTTCCTTTTTTTCCCCCTGGTCAGTGTTTCATCTGCTTTCTCAAAGGTTCTTGGAACGGTGCCTTACAAAAAAGTGTTCACGGGGAGTCGCGGAGGCCACTTGTTCAGCTGTAACATGAGCCATTTCAAGGCCTCAGTGGGCCCATAACATCACATGACGTGTGTGTGTGTGTGTGTGTGTGTGTGTGTGTGTGTGTGTGTGTGTG
>NC_045437.1:8730023-8861577 GCF_002776525.5 Piliocolobus tephrosceles
GTGTGTGTGTGTGTGTGTGTGTGTGTGTGTGTGTGTGTGTGTGTGTGAAAAAGTTTTATTCTCTCCTCAGAGGAGCATTTCCTTTCTAAGGCCCTGTTCTCTTGGCCTGGGACCTACCTACTCCTCTTCAGCCAAGACAGAGATCCTCAGGAACTCCCTCCTCTCCTGCATCCACTCCCACCCACCAGCTTTCCTGCATCCTGGGTGCTTTGGCCTCCTGCCCTCCAGGCTCACTGGAGGTGGAGTTGGCTTCCTATAACTTAACTGGGCACTTGTTCCCAGCTGTTATCCCCTCCTACAGCACCGGGGTCTCTGCTTAAACAATCATCTCCCCGCTCCTCTCTCTTTAGCCTCTTCCTTCACCTCGTTCCTTCCCATCACCATTTTAGGATGGTTAAGTCATGCTCTTTAAAAAGTTGTTCCCTGCCCTTATGTCCCTGCATGGCTAACATGAGTTCTTCTCTCCTTTTATATCTATCATATCGTCCCTAACCTTCGATGTATCCCCACACACATCACCATCTGGTTTCTTCCCCCAACGCTGTGGTGAAACTGCTCTGATAAATGCTGCTTTATATCCTCCCAGAAGATATACTGAAGTCCTAACCACAGGTACCTCTGAATGTGACCATATTTGGAAACAGCACCTTTGCAGATGAATTGTTTAAGATGAGGTCATACTGGATTAGGGCTTGTCCTAAGTTCAACATGACTTATGTCCTTATAAAAAGAGAAGACAGAAAGACAAGGACACAGAAGAAGGATACCATGAGACTACAGACTAAGAGACTGGAGGGATGCATCCACAAGCCAAGGAATGCCAAACATTGCTGACAACCATGAGAAGCTAGAAGGAAGCAGAGAATGGTTCTTCTCTAGAGCCTTCAGAGAGAACACAGACCTGCAAACACCGTAATTTTGGACTCTGGCGTTCAGAAATGCGAGAAGAGACAATTAGGTTGTTTTAAGCCATCTAGTGTGTAGTAATTTGTTACAGCAGCCCTAGGCAGCTAATACAGTGCTGCTGACAGAATTTCTCAGAGTGACCAGTTCTTTTCCAGAACAGAAGCAACCAGGAAAGTCCCAGGAAAACCAGGACAAGAGTGTCACTCTTCCTTCTGGCACACACCTGCCTTGAACACTCTGCAGTATCTGACGCTCTGCTGGACACCGCCCTCTTGAAAATATCCCCTTTCTTGGTTCTCAGGAAGGCTTGCCCTCAACTAGATAATTCCATCTGGTGGCTCATAGGAACTCAGCCTTTTCCATCTAAAATCACCACACCCCTCATATCTGCTTTCTCTTCTTGATTCTATATGGAATCAACAGCCAAGAATGTGGGGATTGCGGTCAGGGTTTCCTCCTTGCTCCTGCTCTACATCTACTAATCCTCAACCACACTCCTTTTCCAATTTCCAGAATCCACCTCTTCTCTACATTTCTGCCTCCCTTCCCTTAATGCAGTTCCTCCTCCTGTTGGTCTCAGTAGCAGCCTCAGAATGGGCTGTCCCTGTCAGCATTTTGTCATCCTCCAGATAGAGGATAAACTTGTTCATCCTCTGATTGTTCATGCCTTCCAATGCCAGGCACCTCTGAATCCCCACTTGCCATGTGAGCCTCATGCCCTCTACCTCCTCCTCCATATCTTAAAATAAGATGTCCTGACTTCCTGTACGTGAGGCTTGCCAGGACCTGCAGTGTTTCCTCTCTCACTTCAGGGCTTATCACTCGCTCTTTTCCTCTCCATGGAAACTTCTCCTTTCACAAGTTTTGTAAACACCTTCTAACAATCACTTGGGATGCAGCTCTGGCATAGCTTTATCCTAGAAACCTTCCTCAACCACCATCCTACAGCCCAGGATGTGGGCTTAGAGCCCCCCCTCCTAGGATCTGCAGCACCCAACACAGGCACCTGTTAGGACCCTTCATAGAATGTTATGCAATGGCCCTTTTGGTTCCCATTCCTAAAAATAGTCTAAACCCTTTTAATAGGAACTGAGCATCTTCTTGATCTCCTCAATATCTAGCAAAGACCCTGTACACAACAGGCTTCTCCTAAATGTTCATTGAATGTTCACTCAGAATTAAAAACATGCAAATAAAATTACACTGAGATGCCATTCATGCATTGAGTTTTATCCAAATCCCAAAGCCTGATGGTGTACTCTGCAGGAAAGGCAGCAGAGAAACAGGTATTCATATCCAAGGCAACTAGAATGCAAAGTGGCGCAACCTCTATGAAAGAGAATTGGGCAACATTTCCAAAACCACATATGCATTCACCCTTTGGCTCAGAAATCACAATTCTAATAATCTCATTCAACGGTACACTTGCAAAAATGTTAAATAATGTTTATAGGAGGCACTACTCACTGAAACACTATCCATGGTCACAAATGACAGAAAATAACCTAAGCATCTCTCAATAAGGAATTTTTGATTAGTTTAGGGCTCATCACATAGGGGAAGCTATGCAGCTACAAAAAAAAATGAATGACATAAATCTCTACACTATTCTAGACAGTAGGCTCCAGCATATACCATTAGGTTAAAATAATGCTACACAGAGACAAGTCTATATAATAGCCACCTTTCATCTAAGAAAAGATAATATAAATATATGTTCGTATGTGTGTGTGTGTTGCTTTGCTTCTATTACGAAAGTAGCCTAACCCATAAAATATACGTAAATAGCTAAATGCAGAAACAGCTCTAGGATAGGATCAAGAAAACAGGAAGTGAAGCTAGACTCCTTTGAACACCTTTGCTTCAATAATTTGACTTTGAAACACTGCATAAAAACTTAATGTCAATTTTAAGAATTTCTAAAAATCAATAGAAAAATTAAACAAATGATAGTAACTGGGTCTTGGGTTGGTGCCATAACCACGCAGAAAGAAATTATTTCTACTGATTTTAAAGCAGTAATTTTGCTAATTTTGCTAGAATTTTCCAGTGACATATTTACTGTGAGGACCAAAAAAAAAAAAAAAAAGCGAGAGAGAAAAAAAGTCATTTTAAAGATTTTTCAATAATCAAAAACAACTAGGGTTGCATGGAGCTGTTATTCTAAAATGACTGAGTGTGTACTAAAGAAAAAAGGCAAATAAATCATTAGGTTGGTCTGCAGAGACTTGAGATTTTGTGCAAGGAAGAAATAAACACTAAGATGGGAAAAGTTAACAAAGACCCTAGAGTCCTGGAGATGAATTATAAGTACCAGGAGAAGCTTATGGTCTATTTTTAAAATGCTTTTCTTAGCACTGTCCACTGAGAAGACCTGTGGGCACATTTGGTGCTCAAAGCATCCAGAAATGAGTGATTCCCAGATCTATGGAAAGAAATACGTAAAAGGAATAGGAACATCTCGTCAACCCAGAGAGCAAAGAAGCTCTCAAAGATGACTTGGATGGAGTCAGAAGAATCCAGAAGCCGCTCTCAAGAGGTTACTCTGGGCTTAAAATGCTACAATTTCACTGTGTACAAGGATGTAAGCTACATGGATTAAAATACATCAAATATGTTAAAATTCATGTATTAATAATAATTCTAATAATCAAAATAAGAAAAAGGTAAACATAACATCTTATCCATCCCCTTTGGATAACAAATGAATGACCTCTGGGATATTAAAGAACCAACATACTTGTATATTTTTAAAAAATAAAAGTATAAATTGGTGGGGGGCAAGACTAACGCTTTGCAGGAAAATGTCATAGTGAAGAATTTTAGGCTTTCTTTAGTTTTGTTGTTATTTTCATGGTCACATTTTTATCCTTTGGTTCAAACACTTAGGAGGCCTGCAGTACCTGTTAAATAAAGGTGAACAGAAACAATGAGATTTTTTACCTTGGTAATCCCTGTCTTAGATCCCTCTTGAGGTAGTGATCAGTTTCTGGATATGAAATTCTAATGATAGAGGCTTTTGTATTTTTACCTTTATTTTAAACTATGTCCAAAACCAGGGTCACTGGATTATATAGCATTTGTGATGGTCTATTATCTTCTATCACTAAATACAGAATGTGCCTTTAGATGACGGCTTTGCATTCAGTGCTTGCTGGTCCCTTACCTTTATAGGAGATGACTGGGTGCTCAGCTCTCTGGCACTGAGTCGTACCCTGGGCCTCTGGGCGGGCGAGTCTCCACAGCCCCAGGCTTGAGAACAGCCATGCTATAACACAGGTTCCCTTCATGGTGGGCAAGGGGCCTCTGACTCTGGGCTCGTATCTTCTAAACAGAAGCTCTTCTTCCCCTCATGTGTGGAAAGTGCCTAAAACACACAAAAGAGAAGAATCGGATGACCGTGAGTTCATTTTCCGGTGGGTGGTCTTCTGGTAAAACTCCCTCACTAACATTAAGGTTACACTCTGCTGAGCTAGAGGAGAGCTTGGAGGGCTCAGACCAGCATATTTTGTCTACGTCATATCCCAGGCTGTATGAATGCATGCGGAGTGTGTGTATCTCAATACAGACCTCTCATTCTCCCAATAATTGCATGATATAGCCCATTTGTTTTAAATGAGAAATGCTCAATCTTAAGCTGTACTGTCATCACACTCACTCCTAAGGAATGTAGATTAATAGATGGGATTGGCTGGATTTCCCTTGGCCACCTGTCCTAACCCTTTGTGCAAACACAGGTCTATATGTGGAAACCCTACAAATACCTGTCCATCCCTTTTTAACATTTAAAAGACTTATTTTTAAGAAGGCCATGGCCATTGTCTTTTACCAATAAACTGATGAATATTATGCTACACAACTTTAAAAAATCACGATTTGCTAAATTCTGTATTTTGTGATGCAGGATAACCTTTTAAAATTGTAGATAATCTGCCTGCAAAATATCTGGCTAGAGATCAAGTGTGAATCAAATAAAATCTATATCGAGCACCTACTGGGTGAAATAAAAGTACTATGCCGGGAAACTTTAAAGATTATGAACAATTTAAATGATTAACAAGCATTAAAGTAATATAAGCCTGTAAAAATAACTATGATCCAAGCGTTAGCAAATCTTAAAAAGAACGGGAGTGCTGTGGGAGTCAAGGGAGAGTGTGATTGCTACAGAGAAGGATCTATGACGGGTCCATGGAGGGGCTCAAATCTGAGTGTAATGCTGGAGGATAAGGAGGATTTCAACAGATGGAGGTTTCTAGAATGACATTCCATTCCCAGGGAAGAGAATGAAAAGGCACATTGGAGGGGCAAGAGGAAGAGGTATGCAACATGTTTTAGGAATGGTGCGCCATACTCGATCCAGGAAATTTAAAGGGAAGCATTGGGAAGAGCTTACAGGGTAGGTTAAGATTTGGAAGGCAAACTACACTAAGGTGTGAAGTCTTTATTTTCAGGCAACAAGCTACCATAGTATACTAATGTTAGAAGATCTTATTAATATTAATAAGGCCATTATCACAATAGTGTACCTAGGAAATTAGGCAGATGAGAGCATAGAAATGGAGAAGACAATTTGAAGCCATTACAATTGTTAAGAAGAGAAACAAATGAAGCAGTGACTTTGGTGGTGTCAATGGGAATAAAAAGGCAAACACAGTACACAACGACTGTGGGTAAAGGAAACTACGGCAAATTAAAGATGGCCACAGATTCTGGCATTCCTCGCATTGAGAGGTGGAGCTATGTTCTCCACCTAGAATCTGGGTTGGTTCAGTGACTGCTCTGCTCATTTGAATACAACAGAAGTCATCTTGTGCTAGTTTCCAAGCCCAGGCCCTAAAAGCCTGGCAATTGCTACATCCTGCAGCTTAGAACACATTCTTTAAGACACTGAGACACCAGGTCAGAAGTCCAACTACACTGAGATGGCCATGCTAGAGAGAACACGTTTAGGTGCTCCAGTTTTGGGGTCACACATGAGCCCAACTCTCCAGCCATGAGTGAAGCTGAAACCCATTGAGTAATTTCATAGATACTATGAGAACAAAAGAATCTCTCTGTTGAGCACTGCCCAAACTCCTGACCCCACAAATGCAAAATATAATAAAAGAGTGGTTGTTATAATCTGCTAAATTTTGGGAACACAGAGCAGAGACAGCGATGGACTTAAGACAGATAATGTAAGTGACTTCAAGGATTGTGATGCCATTCATTTTAATAGGATAATCAACAGAGGGATTTTGTTTAGATGAGATTAGAATCTTGTGTGTGTGTGTGTGTGTGCATTAAGTTTAAGACACTTGGCCAGGCATGGTGACTCATGCCTGTAATGCCAGCACTTTGGGAGGCTGAGGCAGGTGGATTACCTGAGGTCAGGAGTTTGAGACCAGCCTGGGAAATATAGTGAGATTTTGTCTATACAAAAAATAAAAATAAAAATTGGTCAGGCGTAGTAGTGTGTGTCTGTAGTCTTAGCTACTTGGGTGGCTGAAGCAGGAGGACTGCATTAGCCCAGAAGCTCAAGGCTGCAGTGAGCTGAGAAGGTGCCACTGGACTCCTGCCTAGGCAACAGAGCAAGACTTTGTCTCTAAATAATAATAATAGTAATTAATAAATACATACATAAAAGAGAGAGGAATTGAAAGAAAATCCAGAGAAAACTGAGGTGGGAAGCTATTAGGGTTCCAGTAAAGAAAGTGAAAGAAAGGAAAGAAGCCTTCGTTAAAAAGGAGTGCTTATCACCTGAACAAATGGTGAGATTTCAAGACAAAGAAAACATAGATTTGAGGGTGTATCAAATTTCACAGTCTGTATTTTCTGAGTCAACCAAATGGGGAGGAAGGATAAGACATGATAATTTAAATTTTGAAATTGAAGAGTAGAAAAATTATGGGTTAATTTCATAGAGGTTGGTTCAATATGAATAAACCCGACCAGAAACCTGAAGGTCCAGCTGAGTTTAGAGTCTCTCATTCCCTCAATATTTACTGAGTGACAACTGCATACCCAGCATGTAAGAATTTGCAAAGGAACCAAGCAGCATGAGGTAAGGCCTATTGCATCCATAAGTAGCAACCATGGAGCTGATATAAGGAAGCCAAGTACAGACTCACCAGGACCAAGAACTTCAGAGCAGGCAGGAGGTTGGGGTCCTTAAGAATGGAAGGAATTGTACAACATTTCCACTGACCAAAACATTCAGGGTGGGCAGAGAAATAGGTAATGGGACTGCAAATCAAGACAAGGGAAGAGTATAGCTTCTGTAGGAACAAGAGATGCTGAGCATGAAGGTGGAGGATGGGCTAGGGAGGAAAACGGAGAGCCAGAGGCTCATCCATCCACCAGCCCACAATCCCTGCCCAAGTACAGAGCACTGTAATGGACAATGGATGAGCAAATGCTCATTGACCCTGGGTTATAACACTGAAAGTATGAGTTTCACTTTTGAAAAGAAGTTACAGTGTGCAACACCGGAGTCTGCTTTAGAACTCCAGTCTAAAGGTAACCAGATGAAGTAGCCTATCTTTTCTGAGCCTCCTGACCTGAGACGTAAGATATGAAATTTTATCAAATTATGTATTTTAAAATAAGCACTGGTTAGAGGTGCTTTAGATGTGATTTCATTCTGTTAAAAGCAAGGAGGTTTGGGGCACCCATACCAGTTCAGGTAAATTATCACAGTCACACATCAAAACAGATCAGCAATGATGAAGATAAAAGGAGAAGGATGATGAAGTGGCAGTCAACCCTTAATACATGCTAGCTCTGTAGTAAGCATGGTGCCAAGCACTCACACCCATGCCTGGCACCCAACAGCCACCCAGAGCCATATCACTGGTAAGTCCACTCTCACAGAGCAGCAGGCCACCATGGAGATGGATGGGAGCACTGTCCTGTCATTATCTCCAAGAATGAGTGCAAATCAACTAGGGACTAACAGCACATTCTTTTCTTACACACAGTTTTTCAACGTGCACATCTAAGCCAAGATAGATTCCCCTTCTGCTACTGATGAAGGGCATCATCCAGACCTGCTTGTGACTGAAACTGTCCTTTATTTACAATGTGCCGCCCACTCTGATCTTAAGACATGTGACGTTAGAAGCCCTAACATCTTTGCCTCCTGAATGAAAGGAAGAGAAAAATAACATAAGCGTCTGAAATGCTCTTTCCTTGGGATTTGGAAAGCAACAATTAGAGAAGAGGGGAAATGACACATACGGAGAACGAGTAGCTAAAATGAAACACGTAGTTCGAGGGGGATGAGCTGAAATGACATGTTTGTCATGTTAGGAAAGAACATTTAATGAGAACAGGTAATTTTTTGAGGTTTATAATTTTCAGACTATAACGTATTACCTTTTTTCTTAAACTAAAGGTACTGTAAACTGTCATTATGGTAAGGTGACAGGAAAGGGCATTTATAGTCTTCATGTAGAGACGTGGGCTTTTTTGAGCAGCTTACCATGGAAAGCTAACTCCTTGAAGAGGCTTTTCCTCTAAATAGACTCAGCTTTAAATACCAGGTACCTCCTTCCTGGACTCAGCAGGTCCATCTTGCACTGAATCATGGAGCTCTTGCCTCCCAGTGGTGTAGGAGGAACACATTTATACCAGGGCTTTTAGTGCTCAAGCTCAGCACTATTGACATGTTAGTCATATAATTCCGTGTTCTGGGCTATTCTATGCATTTAGCGCATCCCTGGCCTGTACCTACTAGAGCCAGTAACACCCCCCTCCCATGGCCAGCTTTGCACCAACCAAAATTGTCTCCAGACACTGCCAAATTGCCCCTGGTTGAGAACCCCTACAATAGAGAGATAGATAGATAGATAGATAGATAGATAGATAGATAGATAGATAGATAGATAGATAGATAGATAGATACATACATACATACATACATACATACATACATACGCATACATGCATAGATAACTTCCTCTTTGGAAGTTAAACGAGCTGCCATGACTTGAAAGATTATTCAAAATATGCTTATATAAAACACCAAACTAAATTTGTGTTGAGTCATTCAGGCAAAATTTCAAAATATATGAAATTCCTGTTAATTTCAACTACGTGCTACATTTGGGAAATACATTATGAAGGAATTTTCAAAGGATCAAAGTTGTTCTAACATCATCCTACCAACTCTAGAAAAATAAAAATACACGACGTGAGTTAATATGAAACAAATGATTTTGCCAATATGAAGATTTATTCTAGAAAGCCAGTTTGGGCGACAATATATAAGCATTTTTGGTGCCTCTACTTCAAAACCCCTGAAACCCCTAAACTTCCTTTTATTTTCCTGATGTAGGAGGATATCTCTATAAGCTTGATCTAAATAAGTACAACTCTGTATAGAAGTGTTTGTGCAATAAATAACATTTCTCATTCACTCCCACGCTACAACTGAAACTGAATAGGCTTTGGGGACAGAAAATAACTGCTCCTTTTAGGAAAAAAAAATTGCTGTCAGATAAAAAAGAAATCAAAGGAATAAAAGCTTCCATGAGGCGTTTTGCTTAGGGAACAGTGTCTAACCAGTTATTAATAAATACAGATCCAACATAAGCTTAATGTACTTTTCAGAGGAGGCTGGGTTTCTTCTGAGCTACAGGCCTATCATAAAGATGGATATAGCCTAATCTGTTGTTATAGTCCAGAGAGTCCACAAACCCCTCCTGGGCCCATCCCCTACTTAATGGCATTAGAGACTTCCTTTGGCAAGAGGACAAAGGAGTCAGGTGAGCGAGCTGACCCAGTGAGGTGGCCTCAGAGGTGTCTCAGGAAGTCCTGCCCCATGCATGTCACAGCAGGACCATCCTTAGCACCAAAAGGCTGAAGCATATATTAGAGGGGATTGCTGCATGTGTGTCTCTTAATTAGGAACAGTTATAGCTTGTTATAATGTAAAAAACATAACATCCAGGATTTGCAGACCTGGAACATGCTTTTCTTTTCTTTTTTTTTTTTTTTTTTTTTTTTTTTTGAGACATAGTCTAGTTCTGTTGCCCAGGCTGGAGTGCAATGGCACAATCTCGGCTCACTGCAACCTCCACCTCCTGGGTTCAAGCAATTCTCCTGCCTCAGCCTCCTGAGTAGCTGGGATTACAGGCACACACCACCACACCTGGCTAATTTTTGTGTTTTTAGTAGAGACAGGGTTTCACCATGTTGGTCAGGCTGGTCTTGAACTCCTGACCTCGTGATCCTCCCACCTCAACCTCCCAAAGTCCTGGGATTACAGGCATGAGCCACCGTGCCCAGCTGGAACATGCTTTTCAAATGTTTGTTTTTGCATTTGTTCTTTCCATTTCTTACCCCTGTTTTAGGGGATCAGATGAACTGCTCACACAGAAACTGGAGTCCCCTCCCAGACTGAATGCAGCAGAACTACTAAAGAATCATTCCAGCAAACCAACCAACCCCGAAGCCATGCCCTACACATCCTGTCAGAGCCAAAGATGGGGTCCCATGCATGATTGTCAGCTGCTGCCCAGTAAACAGTCCTGCCTATTCAAGAACTCAGGATTCAGCTTCTGCCTTTCAAAAAAAAATCATGCTTTTCCAGGAATAGCTGAGAATTAGTTTCTTCTTAATCTGTCTCCACTACTCACACTGCAAGACCTTCCCTGTGGTCACTCTCGCCTCACCAGGGTCCTCAGAGGCAGCCTTGCACACTCAGTAGCCACATCCGCACCCTTGCTGATGCCATGAGCCCCTCATCTGCCTAGTCCTCCCACTGCTCCAGGTACAGACTGTCTTCCATGATCACACCACGGTGGCTGACACCAGCCGCAGTGGCAGCTCCTCTCCAGAAACCCAGAGGGGACATTAGAGTGCCTGCCACACCACTGCTTCCATGGGAAAGGTTGCCTTGGATAGACTCAGACCTTCTGTGTTTCTAAGTCTTAAGTTTTGCTTCTGTCTTTCATTGTAAACAATCTACACACAGTTCCGATGCCAAGTGTATGTGCTCCAACATGCTGAATTGGCTGCCTGAACGAATCCGAGAAAACAGAGCTAGTGTCCTACGGGTCATTTATAATCCACCCATCCCCTGCCACTGAGTGAGCCTATTGTGAAGTGGCTTAGGCCCTTGGTACATCTGAGACAAGAAATGACTCAAGGACTCCCAGAATTTGGAAAGTGAACGAGGAAAGAGAAATCACCTAGTCTCTCTTCCCTCTTTGTAGCTCAGAGAGATTAAACAGTGCATGTGGGATCAATGGCGCAGTGCCACATCAAGACAGGTCCTGCTACCTTCTGGCTGTTTATATTCTACAGCCGGAGCTCCCTGCTCAAGCTTCTGAAACCACATACTTGTGGTCACAAGGTCACATGACCTGATCACTCCCAGACCAGGAGCATAGTCTTGTCTCTAGCGAAAATAATTAGGGACAAACCTAAGGCATGAAAACAGGCAGTGTCTCCAGGGTGTCCGTAATCCGTATTAATCCAGCCATATTGAAGGATTCCTTCTGTGGACAAGGTACAGCTTTCTAAGACAGGACTGAGGATGAAGAGGACGGTAGCCCCAGGACTCCCAGATCACCACTCAGGGTAGTCAAACAAAGAAAAATCTCTTTTTATATTTATGAAATAAAAGTAGCAATAGAAGCAAAGTTGTCAGAAACAAAGAAGGAAGAAACCCTCCTGAATGGGGAATATAGAAACCGTGATCTTTAAAGAGGTTCGAGTTAGAGTGTTCAATGAAGCAGGAATAAACAATCCAGGAGAATCAGAGCCCCGGTGTGTTCAGGACTAGAAGGAATGTATTACATGAATCTATGCTCTTTTCTTGCTGTTGTATCAGATATTCTAGGTACCGCGCAGGAAATGGAATTAAATAAAGAATCAATAAAACAATAAACTTAAATCAATGCAATGTTCAAGCAAATAGATTCTTCTAATCTTTTTCAAAAACAATAACTGAACATTTTATTATTTGGGAAATACAGTGAAATTAAAGGTTTCCTCTTATTACATTGAGCCCATAAGGGGAATCAGGATGTTCCAACAAATATATCACATCTCTTCAATTTTTATAGTGCCCTTATCAAGAAACAAGATCTTTTTTATATTATTTGAACCAATGTGTCTTGATTGCCAAGTTTCAGCTGAAAGAAGTTTGTCATAAATGAATCAGGGAAACATCTTTAGGAATGTGTTACTGAAACACGGACCACTCTTAACTCCAGAAACACCGCTCACTGCCACCTTCAGGTAATGGAAGAAGTTGGCTTTGTTACCCATAGATTTTCATCACATGTGAACTCAGAGGAGATAGAATTTTATGGCTATATAAAAGGACCTCATGATATAAAATGGAAAAAAGCAAACATTAAACTATTTTATACATTTCAATAATGGTTCGGCTCCAGTGACCTTCTTTTATATCTCTCTTCAAAGGGAATTGTTATTACACATTTGTCTTCTTCCCCTTGTTTAGCTCCAGATCGCCTGGAGGAACGATAAAAATAAATGAAGTCCATTAGATAAAATTATTATTTACACAAAGGCAATATTAATTTTATCTGTCAGCAGGTTTTAAAACTAAGTGAAAGTTCATTCAATCTACTTCTGTGTCAGCTAAACCAACAAAAGCCCTTTCTAAGAAAAAAAGAAAAAAGTACTTAAATAATGGGCTTTCAAGGCAATGTAACTACCTGGGCAATTTCGAAAGAATTTACCTAGAGACATTTCCTCAGGGCAGGAAAATCATGTGGATACACTAAAATATTCCAGTTATAAATGGCGCTCACCATATGAAGTTACTATTCATAGCTCTCATTCGCTTTTAGCCAAGATGTACAAGAATGGAGCGCCATTTTCTCTCTCGTCCACCGCACGATGTGGAGTCTATGCCCAAACAGAAAAGCAACGCTACCACAGTGGGAAGAAAAGACGATACCTTTCTACTGTCATCAGTCTGGTCAATATCACTGATCACTTCCCGCTTGTGAAATCCAGGGAGCTTATGCAACTAGTCATCTCCATGGCCTTTGTGACCACTGACCTTTCCTTGAATATCTCCTGACATCCTCTCTTCCCTGGATTCTGTAACTCCCCAATCTCCCTGAATTTACTTCACATCTAGCAGTCTCCTCAAATGAAAGTACACGCCAATCTCTTCTGAATGTGCATTGTTTTCTCCATCTACACATTCTCAGAGGCCCTTGTCTGCAGACCCATATGATTTCACATGGTCTCTAAAAACTGGTGGCTCTCAAATCTAGACCCTCTCCCCAACCTCTGTATACAATCTAGACCCTTACATCAAAATAGGGGTATTTACATAAAAAAGCCAGTGTAACAGCTCTAAAGCAGACCTCGTTATCTGTCTTCATCAGCTGTCTCCCTTATGTCTCCTTCCTCTCATAACTAACTATACCATCACTCAGTCAACTCAGAGCTCAAGGGACACCCACTATTCCCTCCTCCTCCATCTTCCCAAAACTCACTCCTCATTTTGTCAGTGTCTTGACAATCCTTCCCTTACCCACTTCTGGAATCCAGGCCCTCATCTCCATCCTGACCAACATCCTGTATTTCTTACCTCTGCAGTTTCAACCATTTGTTGTTGTTGTTGTTGTTGAGTTTCCTTGCTGCTAATCCCAACCCTTAAGCATCACCTCTAAGGAGCCTTCTATGAATTTTTTCCCACTTTTCTCTCGTCCCTATCTGACCCCACTGTACGTTGATTCTCATTCCTATTACAGCCTTTATCATCCTGAACTACAATTACCTGTGTATCTGCCTCCTTCTAAAACAAGGCTATGAAAACCTCAGTCTCCAGACAGTACTGGACATAGTGCAGACAAACAATCAACACTTGAGAAGTGGATTGATGGAGAAAAAGAATGCAAATCCACATGTGCCTCTCTACCTTACCTCTGTACCTCTTTACAATATTAGCACTTCCATTAAAACGCTATCCAAGTTCCCATTTCTTCTATGACTCTGCCATTCATTGTCACAGATGTTTTATCCCTCTTTTAAAATTCTCTTAACATCTGGTCCAAATACAAAGATTCCCATGGTTTTGAAAAATGTCGTTTCTAAATGTCATAATTTTCCAATTAATGGTCAAAGGGATGAAGGGATTACTATAGTCAGACAGACTAAAAAAAAAAAGGGGGTCCCCTAGACCTGGAAACATGAAAGCAGATGGAAGATATAACCAAATGTACGAACCCTGAGGGGGTCAGATAAGTTATTCCAGCACAGATAATTCGCTGGAACCACTTGAAATGTCAAAGGACAAAAAAGGAGGACATTACAATTCACAGCAGAAAGAAACTTACTGAATTAATAATTTTAGGCTAAGAAATACAAATACCTTAAAATATCAGATAAATTTACAGTAAATAGACTGCTAATATGCTTAGATAAACTAGACTATTTAGCAGAAAGGCCTCTGATGTGATGTTTTCAGATTTTAGTCAGGAATAACATGGTGTATATCCGATGAAACCTCTTAAATCCAATGGACTAGACATGTCAATGTTGATACATTTGAGTTAATTAAAATTTGTCACAATCTTTGGTCTCAAAAAAAAAAGTCAAACCTCTAGAGCATTAATTATCATTTTTGGTGAGTATATTAAAAATAAAAATAAGAAATCCATCCTAAAAATTACCAAGACATATCCTATAAAAATCAAAGATTTCACTAAGTAGACAATAAAAAGGATACAAAAAATGCCAAGTAGGTTATGTACAGTACTCAAACATCTTTTACAGGTTTCCTGAACTAAACCTGTAAGATAAGTATTCTCATTCCTTGCTATTTCACAGACGTAGAGTCAGGACTCAAGGAGGTCCCATTGCCAAATGGAAGAAGTAAAAATTTTTAACAGCTAAGTCCCTGGCCCTACAACCCAGGGTCATCTTGCCGTCCCCTCACTTCTGCCAGGATTGTCTATTGCCTAAGGATTGGGACCCATGCTAGACACACAGGTCATCCGGCTGAAGACATTAAGCTGATGATTTATTTCTACCAACGAACTTCTTGTCGATCCTGAAAACGTGTTTTCTTAGAGATGAAAATTTCACTAAGTATAAAATTTCACTAAGCTGCAGCATCGTTCACTGACTGTGCGACCAGAGACCTCACTGACCAGGATTTAATCCAGCAAATGCCACAATAGCTTTGTCCGTGTCATGTGCCCTCCTCTGTCCACCATCTATACACCCTTGCTTGAGGCAGGGGTGGAGGGGCGGAGTGGGCCCGTGGCTCATTCAGTCCCACGACTTAAATAACATTTACCAGCTGGTGAATGTAAGTGTACATATCACCTTCAACCTGTGCCTGAAACTGCAACTTCCATCTGCCTCTTCACCTCTACCTGAGACAAAGAATTGCCTCCAAACTAACCGGGACCAAGCAAACCACTGGAGATCCCCCTTCCCCAACCTGCTTCTTGGCTGAGTCTCCGCCATCACAGCTGGAGTCATTTTGGATTGCTCTAATTCCCCCTCACAACACTCTAAACCGTAAGAAAATCCCGTCACTACTTCCTCAAAAAATGTTTATCGCACCCCTTCTCTCTCGTCTGCTACTGCAATCCCACCTCAAGCACCTTCCTCTCTCACCTGGACTTAGCAGAAGCTATTCTAATTTGTCTTGGTGTTTTTCACTCATGCCCCTCAAAAGTCCATTTTCTGTGTTGCATCCAGATAAATCTTTGTAAAGAGCTCATCTGGTTAAGTCATTTTCCCCTGTTCAAAAATTTCCAATAGATCTCTTTGCAACCTCCCTAAAATGCAAGATCCTGATCCCCACCAACAAACCCTCCTCCATGGCCACCTCCCTATTTCTACATGATCTCCAGCCTTCCTGTTCTCTGTGCTTCCACCACACACATGCACATGCATGCATGTGCATGGAACTGCTTTCTGGTCTTGAAACCCACCAAGCTCATCACCTTGCAGATGGCACTTGCTGGTCCTTAGATCCTAGATCTTTTTCTAGATTCTCCCAAGGTCCCTTCTCACTATTCAGGTTTTACTAAAATGTCACGTCTGCCGGAAAACCTCCCTGGCCAGGCGGGATAAAGCACCTCCCTTTTACTCCATTATTAGATTCCATTATTATTTTTCTTCTTCATATCACTTAAAAATACTTAAAATTGCTTGACTGATATATTTGTGAGTTTGGGGATTTTTTTTTTACATCCTATTATACGAAATTGATTTAAAGGATCTACAATTTTCACAGCTTCTTCTTTTAATGTGCTGTATGTACATCAAAATATCATGTTGTACATCTTAGGTACATACAAGTAAATAAATAAACAAAAATATTCCATAGGCAAACAGATACAGGTATATTCAGTACCTTCAAACGAGGTAAATTGAGGCTGGGAAGCTTCAGTAATGGGACAGAATAAAATATATTGGCGAGCTCAATGACAGCAAAATAGTTTCCAGAGGCCTTTGTCCTCAGTCATCTCAGTGATATTGGATACGTACGCTTGCATGGGAGGAATAACAGGACTTACATTATTATAGTCAGTTGATGTCCTTATGTGAGTCCTGTTTAACCCACTGGACTACAAGTAACTGGAGGACAGAGATTTTATTTTGTTCTCTCGCTATCCCGAGGACCTAGGACACAGTATGACCCATATAAATATTACCTACTGATGGACTAGGTAGTGGAAAGGCCAGAAACCAAGATAGTCATTGTCCAAGTGATGGATAAACTCACTGTGAAGCCCAAGATACATTCTACTAAATAAAGGCAATGAATCGTCCACTTTATTTTGGCCATTGAGTAGCGATTATGGCAAGTTTCAGGAGCGCTGCTATGGAAAAGTACAAGTTAGTTCACAGTCGGCCTATTAGGTGAAGCTTAGGAACACAAAGTCAATACAGAATTAACTTCCCCTAAAGCATCTAATGATTAGCACATAATGCGATGCTATAAAACCTCACATGCTGTGAACATACGGTATCTCATCCTTCAGTTCATTAGCCTGAAATGTGGAGAGGTCATGGAGGACATTACAGTAAAGGTCTTCATGGTGGAAACCTAACCCCCAAGTGTCTTCACTTCCGTATTTGAAAATATTAAAAGCTATGTGATGGGGAATATGTTAATGAAAATACAAAAATGATCCCATCCTAAATACAAAGCCAGAAAAAGTAATGACAGATGGCACCCATTTGGTAAGTAGTTCCTAAATACTGAAGGGGTTAAATACTGTTGCTAGATGCCTGATTGTCTCCTTTCTCAGTCCAAAAGAGTGAGAACCATCTACGGTGTTCCTCAGCCTACAAAGTCCCAGCGATCCGCCCTGCCTCCAACACTAGTTTAGGAGACGCAACCTTGCATAGATAGTAGGAGCACAGACTGTGGATCCAGATTGCCTGGGTTCAAATCTTCACTCCACCATTAACCTTAGGCTTCAGTTTCCATGTCCTATAATATGGAGAGAAAAACCATAGCTTAAAATTATATGAGTTAATTTGAAAGAACTTAGACCACTTACTGGCAATTAGGAAGTGCTAAAAAATGTTGACAATTATAAACAAATAAAGGCTATTAAAAAAAAGAAAAACGCTTTATAAATCTTGTAGGGAAGATATGTCTAACAACCAAATTAGTGTCTTCCTAAAAAAAGACAATAAAATCAGTTCAGTGTTTAATAAGAACTGTGAGAATGTGCTGCCTTAGCCCTAGGAAAATTCAACATCTGCCCAAGAAATCTACAAAAGAATGCTCATAGCAGCATTGTTCATAATAGCAAAAAATTAGAAATAATACAGGTGTCTACTGAGAGAATGCAAATTTTCATGGTCTAATTTATCACAGTGAAAATGGATGGACAACAGCTATATGTAACATAAATATTAGAAATCAGAACATTGAGAGAAAAAAGAATAATATAGTAAATATTTATCGCCAATAAAAAAGCACAATTAAAAAATATTTTGATTTCGATAAAACTAAATGTGCAAGGAAAAGTAAAAGGAAGCTTCACAGTAGTGCTACTGTGAATATGAGTAAGTGTGGTATGAACAACAGAGGTATTCCCCAGGATCAAGCCCCCGGTGGAATTAGGTCACCCACCGTCCTTCTCAGGCCCTACACTTTCCCACTTCCACCCCTCTGCCTAGAACACATTCCTCCATGTCCATATTAGAACTTTATCCGTTCTCTGAGGTCCAAATCAAACACTGGCTCCCCCTAGAGTGGTAACCATTTACCCTGTGAGAAGCAAGAATGCCTCCAGGAAGCCTGCTAAGGACACACCATTGCCTCCGTGGCCCTCAGCAGGTCCTGCCATGGAGTCTGGATTCCTGTGATGTGGGATATGGTGTCCCTGCTGTACATTAAAGCCACAAGACCAGAGCCTGGCCTGCTTGTTACTGAAGCCACTCACTGCCCACCAAACTTCCTTGCACGTAGAAAGTACCTAATATTTATGGAATGAACGTATCAACCAACTGAGCAATAACAAATCACGGAAAAAAGCCCCAGGTTGATCTGGGAAGAAGTAGGGGAGCAGGCAGGTTTTGCAAGTGTGGGAATCATGTCAATGAAGTGGAAATAGAAAGATCACACTTTTGGCAGAGAAATGAAATAAAGTCTCAAGATAGAATGTACCAAGAATGGGGGCAGCAAGTGCATTTTTTGTTTGAAAAGACCAAAGTTGTAAGTAGTAAGATCAGATAAATTATGGCACATCCATACTATTAAATATTATACAGCTTATAAAGCCAATGTAGTAAAACTCTATATACTGAGTGTATAAATCCAATCATGATGTGAGCAGAAAAAAATAAAGCATAGACATTTATTTATCTATAGATTAAAACTAGAGAACAAAAATTCCAATATTTGACTAAAATAAACTAAGAAAATTGTAGTTACTCCTAAGTCATAGGGAAATTTTTAAAAATATAATTCTATATTGAACTCTCAACAATATGCATTTATTAATTTGGTAATTTAAAATGAACAAAATATTTACATTTAAAGGAAGGAGATAAGATTAGTTTTATGGGTTAAGCAGTGAGACAGGATTTTGACACACATATTTAGATCCAATTCAGGGTTGACTTGCCAGGTGTAAGACAGCAGAAAACCATGGAGGAAACCATTGCTGTAGTGCAGAAGAGAAAGAACTGGTTCAAAGAACGGGCGATGTAAAGATATAAACCTTGATAAAGCAGAGGTCTTCTTTCCATAAGTGTTCTCCAAACCGAACATGAAATCTTTGTTATTCTCATGTAAAGTTGGTCCAAAAAAAAGTTACGTTCAGAATGTGTGGTGTACAGGTGTAGCCTGTGAGTCAATGATAGCCATTCCTAAAACTAGAACTTGCTACCTCTTACTTGCTAGTCTCAGTTTACCTGGAAGGAAAAAAGTCACTTGTACCTAAGGAAATGAAACTGGTTTTATCAGCTCCATCAGATAAACTCTATTATCCAAAGCTCTCTGCTTATACCTAGAAGAAATGCTCAGGCACCTAGTCATTGACAAATACTTTCCATTGTGACCTGGCCATACTGTGTCTTGGTCCTCAAAGTGGCCCCCCCATAGCTAGGTAAATAGCACACACCTGTTAATTCTTTACAGGAAAAGTAGCACACATGTTTATTTTCTCTCTAAGCAATAGATTACATTTCTGGTTGAGTGAGTAGATGAAAGTGATGTGCCTTCTGTAACATCATATGTAGGAAGGAAAGTGTTCTGCTTAATCTTACTGTTCAAGAAAATCCCTGCAGTTCTCTTTGATTATGACCACAGTAACATAAGAGACAGTTCATTAACCACAGAGATGAAACTGGAGGCGATGGGGCTGTGCTTTAAGGAACAAACACCTCATTCTGGAAGGTCAGATGTTTCCAAGCACAAATCTCACAGTTTAAGGACACTTCCTTGCAGGGGTATACAGACAGATCTATTTAGTTTAGTAACTAATGCCGTGTATCACAATAGTAACTAATGCCGTGTATCACAATAAATTGACAGGTTGTGGAAGAAAGCTACCCACGTGAGAAGTCTAGAAAAAAGTTAGTTTACAACTTGTAGGATCAGACAGTACTTTAATGACTGTGGGTTTTAAAACACAAACATGAGGCACTTGGTTGGTATGGCTGCTTAACAGAATGTGCTCTTTTGATTTAATGTACACACACACACACACACACACACACATCCTAAGAGCTTAACGTTATTTATCTACTTTGCCTAGTTGGTTTCACCTCTAGGACATTCTTCAAAGGAATTCATCAGATATTTTGTGCTGGGTATATTTTCTTGTTTTCTGTATTGTTGATCCTCTGGCATTTGGAGACTTGTTCCTAGAGGGACTGGCCCTCCTAGGGCTAGCATGTTCCTAGAGACAGTACACAACACCCCAGAGTATACCTCTG
The DNA here is from genome assembly GCF_002776525.5 of Piliocolobus tephrosceles. NCBI lineage: Eukaryota > Metazoa > Chordata > Mammalia > Primates > Cercopithecidae > Piliocolobus > Piliocolobus tephrosceles. The sequence continues at coordinate 8,750,325 of NC_045437.1, forward strand.
CATACCTGCCAACCAGCCAAGCCAGAGCCCATACCCTTAACCATCTCCTTTATCAAACTCTCACCCAATGGGCCAATGTTTCCCCTACCTAAAGCACCCCAGAGCCAACTACCACGGCACTAGGGAACACCATATAGCCCAGCACCCAGCAAAAATACTCAAACTCTCAAATACTAAACTGAGTGTACCCACCCTCCCCTGCCCATTCCTTCCCGAGAGAACCCCAATCAAGGCTCTGCAAGCCTCAGTCTTCACTCTTCTTCTGCCTCCCAACTCTCCCTGGTCCTTCCCCACATGGTTCTGTGTAGTGTGGTGAGCCTCCTGTTGACAGAGTCTGTGAACATACACCTTTTCTTCATGACCATCACGTCTGCCTCTGCTGTCTCACCATTCTTGATTAAAACAAATCCCACAGACATTTTTAACACAGATGTCAGCAAAGATTTACACTGAAATATATTCAACCTAGTCTGATTATTACGTATTACAAGCATAGTTTGGAAGCTTCTACTGAGGAAGAGGGAAATAGTTCTATACAAATGGAACAAGGAAGACAAAAAAAAAAAAAAAAAACCACAGGACCAAAGAAGACAAATAAAATCAGGAAGACAAGACATTGCTTTTAAGATAAATATGCTCAAGTTAGAATATTAAGTGTATTGGCAAGAAACTCAACTCTGCGTACAGCACATAAACAAACATACACATAGTCGCACACCCACATATACACATCCACACAACTGCACACATAAATGAGTGCTCATGTGAATGCACACACAAAAACACTTTCATATTGAAATATAAACATACATTTCCATAATTTATAAAACCAGCTGCACCTATCAGGGCCAGGGTGCAAATTCCAGCTCAGTCACTTCCTGGTTGTATGTTCTCTACTTCCATTTTCAAGTGGGGATAATACTAGTGTCTTTCTCAAATGGTTTGTAAGGATTTAATAATTTAATCAACATAAAACACTTACAACAGTGCCAGGCCCACTGCAAGTACTCAATAATGGTTAGACATGACAATGGAGGTCTTTAAGGTTATAATTAACATCTGGAGAAAAACACACCCAATCATTAGAACATTCTGAAATACATGGCTTTGCACATTATTAATACTTTTGGGCAATTGTTTTTGCAAGATTAACATAAATTAGCTTGTATGATTATTATAATAAAAAAGTCATGTATCCTTTTGCCAAGAAGATGCTGCAGACAAGAATCAAGATGAATTGGGAGCTTAAGCACCCTCTCTAATTCACACTGCCAGAGGATGGCAGTAGCTTTACTAATAAGTCCAGTCCCCATAAATCTGTTATACATGATCATGCTTGAAGGTGGCATCAAGAATGTAGAAGACAATGTCGAAGACAGCGCTTAATTATTTCTAAAATTACCAGAATTCTCATACCAAGTTACAGCCAAATCACCATCCAAACAGCCTCATCCTAACTCCACAATACCATGTTGATCACGATTCCCTGGGGCTTGGCATGTGAGTGGTGCTCTCCTGATAGGAAGAGCTCATCCAAGCTATCATCTTCAGAGAAAAATAAAATAGAGTGCAATGATAGGCCCAACTTCTCTACAGGAAATCCAACATGGTCAACTATTTTTTTTTTCACAGTAGAAAACTAGAATTTAAATTAGATTTTTTACATAACCAGCACAATGACCAAAGACTGCTGACTGAGATGAAAACAGAAAAACACGTCAAGGAAAACACTATGATATTCAGAAGCCTAGAAAAAATGTGACACCGATGTGGCATCAAATTCCAGGTCAAATTAAGTGCATTGGTGGTGAGCATCCATAACTTCCTAAATGGAAGTCGGAGCTGAAGTGTTCAAAAACACCAGAGCTGGCATCTTCATTTATCTTGAGAGTTTCCCCCACATATCATACTGAAGATAAAATACAATGAGATCATAACCCTTCAAAAGCGTAGCTTATTGTGCAATATTTTTCTCCAGTGGCTAATGGTGATTCTCACAGATTGGAACAGAAAAGGTTATAGCAAGGGGCAGGTCTGCAAGCACATTGAGAAAAAACTTTCCTAACAGACAAGAGCCTCAGTAGAGTAGAAAAGACTCCGGCATGGCTGAGGATCCTGAAGAACTGCAATTCAGGTGGATCAGGTACCAAGCCCTTCTGCCCTTCAGATGAAAAGTCTCCTCCATTTACCAAATTTGCCCACAAAAATATTTCCATTTTCTGTGTGCAATGTCATAAAAAACTTTAAAAAAAACTATGAGAGTTTGAGAACCACAGGCCTAAGTTTAATCCGGAAAAGAAACCATGATTCAGCACAGTGAACCTTCTAGTGCCAGGTTATCAGCAATCCAGAAAGTGGCTGTGCCAGGACTTGAATTCACATGTGTCTGAATCAGAAACCACTGTGCAAGCCTGTGCTACCAATGGTATAAAGACTGACTGTTTTGAGAATCCTGATAATCTGCGAAAATATTGTACCATCATCACCAAAGAAGACACTATGTTTTTTTAACTTTGAAAAATGTGTGCTTCATTTCAAATGTAAGATAGTGTTAAGATAGTTGTCTCTCTATAAAAAACGAATTTCAATAACCCAGCAATCTCACACCACCTATGTATATATCTAAGAGAAATAAAACATCTGTTCACATAAAAACTTGTATATGAACATTCATAGCAGCACTATTGATAATAGTCTAAAGTAGAAATGATCTGAATGTCCATCAACTAATAAATGGAGAACAGATGAAGAAAATGTGGTAGATCTTACAATGAAGTGTTATTCAAACAGTAAAAGGAGTAAAGTGCTGATACATGCTATAATGTGGATGCTATAACATGCTATAAGCCTCGAAAACATGCTAAGTGAAAGAAATCAGGCGTGAAAGGCTACACATTTTATGATTCCACATATACAAAATATCTAGAATAGACAAATCCATAGAGACAGAATATAGATTAGTGATGGCCAGGGGTTGGTGGGAGGAAGAATGGAGAGTTTCTGCTAATGGATACGGGTGTTCTTTTTGGGGTCATGAGAATATTCTAAAATTAGACAACAGTGGTGGTTACACAGCTCTGTGAACATATGAAAAATCTCAAGAGGGTCAATTTTATGATATGTGATTTTTATCTTATGTAAAGCTGTTATTAAAAAATAATTTCCAAGTAGCAACGAGGCTACCAGGTTCTTGTGATGATGGTTCCAGCAGGAGCTGGTGATAGAGAAAGAAGTTTAGGGTGTGGCCAATGACCAGAACGGACCTTGAGGGGAACTTCTTAGTCTGGGGTAAGGGGGGCTTCCACAGTGGTGTTTGTTGGTAGCAGTGACTGTGGCAGTCCCAAAAGTAAAGGATAGAGCTCTTTATATATGAAGCTTTCCACAGTCTAGGTTCCCATTAGCTTGACATAGATGGTCAAGGGGGATAACCTACTGGTATACATACGAAGTCAAAGAGCCATATACACCATGGAATATTATGCAGCCATAAAAAAGGATGACTTCATGACCTTTGCAGGAACATGTATGAAGCTGTAAACCATCATTCTCAGCAAACTAACACAGAAACAGAAAACCAAACACCGCATGTTCTCACTCATAAGTGGGAGTTGAACAAAGAGAACACATGGACACAGGGAGGGGAACATCACACCCCAGGGCCTGTCACAGGGTGGAAGGCAAAGGGAGGGAGAGCATTAAGACAAATACCTAATGCATACAGGGCTTAACACCTAGATGATGGGTTGATAGGTGCAGCAAACCACCATGGCATATGTATACTTCTGTAACAAGCCTGCACCTCTGCACATGTACCTCAGAACTTACAGTAAAATTTAAAAAATAAAAGAATTAGGCCGGGTGCGGTGACTCATGCATGTAATCCCAGCACTTTGGGAGGCCAAGGTGGGTGGATCACGAGGTCAGGAGATCGAGACCATCCTGGCTAACACGGTGAAACCCCGTCTCTACTAAAAATACAAAAAATTAGCCGGGCGTGGTGGCGGGCGCCTGTAGTCCCACCTACTCAGGAGGCTGAGGCAGGAGAATGGCGTGAACCCAGGAGGCGGAGCGTGCAGTGAGCCAAGATCACGCCACTGAACTCCAGCCTGGGCGACAGAGCGAGACTCTGTCTCGAGAAAAATAATAAATAAAATAAAGTAAAAGAAAATAAAAGAATTAAACTCAGACAACTTAAAAAAATAAAATGAAATCTTTTTATCGTTGTCAATTCAGAATAATTTGATAAATTTAGATGAATTAAACAATCTGAAGATCTAAAAAAATGTAAAATTAACATTCTTCTTCAGTAGTTTGAACACAATGCACATTTTTTACTGAAATGCACCAGCTTTCCAGATAGCTCATTGCACTATTAATATTCATGAAGAAATCAACTCTACAATTACTTTAAATACTTTGCATTATGTATAATTATAATTTATTATAACTTATATTACCAAGAATTATAAATTACTTCATGCTTTATATTACTTATTTCCATGATTTATTTAATACTTGTGTTGGTGGAGACCTGTCTCTGAGCTCAGGAACTCACTCTCCTCTCCGAAATGCATGCTTTTGTGTACTCTTAGACAACCCTGGGAGACTAGGTACATATTTCTTCACTCAAACACGTTTAATAGAAGTTTCCATTCTTTTCCCAGAATTTTTTCCACTGTTCAAGCAATTAAGGCAAATAGCTAAATAAAACTTTTTCAGTACTGGTGATTCCCAAAGAGAAGAGCAAGCTGGAAGACCCAGTGAGCATGAAGGTGGATGAGCAGTATCCATAAAAGTCGTGCCACACTGCCTGGATCTATTTCTTCCACTGTGTATGAATCACAAGTGCTTGCATATTTTACTGCACAGTGTGTTAAGTTTCAGGGAAGACAAAGGGTCTAGTGCCATATGTCAGCCAAAGACAATGTTTCCCACGGTGTCCACCCTTAATTATTGAACATGTTCTTCTAGAATCTCAGAACTATCCCAAAGGTCCAAAGGCCATATGTTCCACCTCCTAATGTAAGGCCTCAATCACATGACACCTATGCAATCACAAGGACTCAGCATCCCCCTGTGGGCCTCCTCTCAGCTCCTAAAAGAATCATCCTCATTCCACTGTTCCCACAGCACAGGGTTATAACGTGAGATGTGCTGTCAAAACAGTATTTCAGATCACAAAACAGTTACGTTCCCCAAAATCACAGTTCTATAAATGGTTAGCAAGCATCCTTTTATAAATTAATTCCTTGACCACTAGGCAAGACTCTCGTCCTATGGGGATTTTCTGGGCAAAAATTTGTCCTATAGGAGTTTTCCTTAAAAAATTTAAAGATGAGAATCAGCCCAGGGTTGCTAGCTAAGCTCAACACAGTCCTAAAGAGCAGCTGCTGCTTCTCCCAACTGTTACCATTCCTCCATACCAATGACGCTGAGAAGGTCAGCACACTGTCTTCAGCATGCGCTAATAAACCAAACCCAAGTTTGTCCCAGTCGAATAAGTCCCCATGTATGAATTGCTACACACTTGTCTCCACTGGTCTACAACATAGAAAATTGTGCCCTTATTTGTTGTAACCACCTGTTTACTACAATTAGCTCTATACACATACACACTACATGCTGGACTCAGATGTCTAAACCATACTTCTTTGGCCCATCTAACTTTCTTAATGTCAATCTATAAAGGAGGATCCACAGAACGTTCACGTAATTCCTACAATTAACAAGGAGATACAAGTCATGGCCAGGGACTAGTAGGTTCTGCTATAAACACACAATCATAGAGCAAGAAAGGATTTTGGCAGCTTCTCCGTTCTTTCATCACCTCTCTGGCTTTTGAAAAGTGGAGTGTCTCAATCTCACCTCCAATTTCACAACAGATGCTATGACTTTACCTATGATTCCTCCATGCAAATGTGACTATTCTATAGGCCCTTTGAATTTTTTCTGGAATCGCACAGATATGAGTTTGAAATATGCCCCACTTTCCAGCTTTGTGACTTTGAAAGAGTTACTAATCTTTGGTAACTCTCTTTCTTCTAAGAAGAAGTAGTATCTACCTGTCAAGTTTTTGAGGACCCGGTAATCTCTAGTACCATCTACCTGTCAAGGTTTTGAGGTTTTGAATGTTACAGAGGTGAAATAATCTACTAGTACCATCTACCTGTCAAGGTTTTGAAGACCCAATAATCTCATCATGCTTTTAATGTTCCCAATACACAACCAGAACTGTATTAAGGGGCCACAAGATGTTATCTGTTGAATGCCCTTCTCACCCTGCCCCAGCCAGTGTCCTGGTTGAATCATCTCTGGCTCTGTTCTCCTTTTTGTCTCATGCATCCTCAACATGGCTTAACCCCCTCTATCAGAACCTTCTGGACTTGGTCTTATGATAGCCCTTGAACATGGCCAGTAAGATGCAACACAAACTCACTCCAAATTCCCCTTCCTGCCTCATGGTCCACTTTGCACCCACAATTCAGCACCCTTGACACCAGCATTTTATGCCTCCAGGCCCCTTGCTCTTTATGCTCCAAATGCCATCTCCAAACTACAATTTGCTATCTTCTCCCATTTTTGAAGGTCCACCACAAATGCATCCACAAAAGCTGTTAATTGCCCTCTGTCATCACCCATTAGAATGAATTATTGCTTCCACTTCGCATTCAAACCCATTGCATGTATCCCTTATTATTTCACTTATAAAGTCATATAATCGTTTATGAACTTAACTCCCCAATACAAACCAGACCATGAGCAAAGACACTCTTTTAGTACAGTACACGTTTTTATCCCAATCGAGCTTAGGTCTGAAACATTGCAGAGACACAGGCAATGCTTGTAATACAAATGAGGAAGTATAAGGCGAGAAAAGGAAGCCCAGCTCCTCCACCAGGCACCCTAGTTTAAGTCTCTGTACTGCCCCTTGCTGGCTGGGTGACTTTGGGCAAGTTATTGCACCTCACTAACATTCAGTTGCTCGTTACAACACTAGGATATTGATTGTACTTTCCCTGTGGGTTGCTATGAGGATTGTAATACTGAATTCCCTCCATGCATCATCTCACGCTGCATAGCATACAATGATTAGCACATACCTGCTGTCACATTATAATGAAAATTGGAACCTCTAATTTTAAACCCTCTCGTACTCTGCTGAATAATGAGCTAGTCCTCTTTGCTGAATACTCCTTAACAGTCCACAGAGGCTTAAGGCTTAGAAGCAAAGAACTTATTAAAATAGAAGGAGAGAATGAGAGAAAAGGGGAACAGTAACTGTTCACAGACAGCTCTCCTCTTCTGCCACTACAGCCGGTCAGAAACATGGCAAAGGTCTGGGTATAAAACTACAGAGTGTTTACATCCAAGTTCTAAGCCTCACCCATTCTCCTACTGTGAATCAGATTGTTTGTTTGTTTGTTTGTTTGTTTTTTGAGACAAATTCTCACTCTGTTGCCCAGGCTAGAGTGCACTGGCATGATCTTGGCTTACCGCAAACTCTGCCCTCCCCCCTACCCAGTTCAAGCCATTCTCCTGCCTCAGTCTCCCCAGTAGCTGGGATTACAGGTGTGTGCCACCACGCCAGGCTAATTTTGTATTTTTAGTAGAGATGAGATTTCACCATGTTGGCCAGGCTGGTCTCGAACTCCTGACCTCAAGTGATCCGGCTACCTTGGTCTCTCAAAGTGCTGGGATGACAGGTGTGAGCCACTGTGCCTGGCCTGTGAATAGGTTTTGAAAGAATTACATATGATTCCTCTGTTCATTTTCCCATCTATGAAATCTATAGCTGTCATATTTCCCAGAACCATGGGGATACACATTTTCATTAGCTGCCTGCCACGAAGTTAGATTAAGAAGACATCAATGATTTTTTTCTAATCAAAGTCATAAAGTCAAGTGGTTTCAAATAACAATCTCCACTATATACATGTTAAAGAGAAAAACAGCACCCATATTGCAGCCTGGGTGCCCATAATCTTCTAATACTAGCAATAAATCTTTCTGCCAAGGCTAAATCATTTATAAACTTGTTAACACAGCTCAAGTCTCTAATGCTATATCACTAGATTTCTTATTTAATCAAATTGTTTTAAAATGTGTATTTGCAATACTGAGTGATTCAGAGGTTTATCTTATGAAACACCATCCTAATGTCCCATTGGACAGAAACAATTTGAAGGCAATTTCCCCTTATTAAGGGTAAAAACTCTGATCAGACTAACCTCTGACAGCTAGTTACTGAGATCACAGAAAGAATGCAGCCACTAGTGAATAAACAAGTACTAAGACCTTCCAGGTGGACTGTCTCAGGTGACCTCCAAAGGTTAATTCACGTAGAAAGGATACTGGCGTTACAACCAGAAACCAACAAGTTATGCCCTCCTTTTGAAAAGTATTAGATTCCAGGATGGATTATCCAGTCAACCAAAGAAAGGGCGAATATAAGGTAACCAGCTCTCCAGAGCATGTTCTCTCACCCAGTTTAATGGGAAGCTATGTGGTTTGGAAGCAACTTCTAGAGTTACAGAATGTTAAACAAGATATTCATTATTTTACCCCACCATGAAACAACAAGCCCAAACAGCTAACTCCAGGAACGTTTTCTGAGACTGTGTGCACATCAAGAAACAAGAAACAAAATAGGGTGTTGAATATACCCACATGTTACAGCATTTCTGTCCTTCCTGAGGATGGGAATAACATTACAAATAACTTCCAGAAAAACAGACTCTCCAGAGATCCAAAATTCCCCAGAAATCTCACCATTTGGACTGACATATATACTCTGGAAAAATTGTTCCTATCATCCAGTAGCCATGAATTCTAACTTAGGGTTTTCTAAACCTTCCATTCAAAAGGCAGCACCTTTCTTAATTTTAAGCAATGTTTAAAGTCCAAAGCCCCAGGACAAGATTTCTTCTGAGCCTGTGTCAGCTTCATTCAGCCTCATTGAACTGAATGATGTATAATCAAAGCCAATGGGATTCTGAAGGAGAGAGAAAGTGAGAAGAATACTAGACTCAAACCTGAACAGAGCTGAGTCAATTACAGAAAAGTCCTGGCAAAGTAACTTCAGCCCCATGAGGTGCTGTTTCTCTGTGGGTAAATAAGGATACTGACAGCCCCGTCTCTCGGGGCATTTGCAAGGAGTGAATGAGCTAGTATGTACAAAGGGTGTTCAGAATGCAGGGTGCACAGCTAATGGTCAATAACATGAATTAATCTCCATGCCCTTTTAAATGGAGGGACTTCAAATAGGCTGGATTCTCTTCCATACCACGTATTACTCCTTACCATTGAATTAGCTGTATAGAAGGCATATGCAAGTAAGCAATGTCTGTAAGAGAGGTCACCAACTCATCCACGGTGAGCAGATGCAGACAGGTGTATCGTATAAGGTCACGAGTGGCCAGCAGAGAAAAGGACTCACAGGCCAGCAGAAACAACAAGACGATGAATATCTAGGACCTGTCTTTACCCATCAGGAATAAAAGAAACTTGGGTTTCCAATTTACCATGAATGATGATGATGGTACTACAGGTCCTCTGCTTTATGTAGTCAGAGAAGCAGACATGGAGGAAAGACTTTGTTAGAAACAAAAGAAAGTGAACATGGTTAAAATGACAACAACAAATTAGCTCTGTCTCAGAGGAGTCCACATGCACAAGAGCAGTATTTGTCCAAATACAAACATTTTCCCAGTGGCACTTACTTACTTACTGCTAAGTCCAGCAGAAGCAGCGATACTAATTTATAATGTGTGAAATAAAGAAAAGATAACACAGGCTTTTAAAAGGCTGGCCAGTGGGAATAGTCACATAAAGATCCCAGCCTAGATTTATTAAAAATTACAATAATTAGGCCTAGAAAAGTAGAAAACTAGAAATATTTTCTCAAACATAAAACAAACTGCCCTCAAGTCAGCACTCAAATCCAGTGAGAATTGAATATATTTCTGTTTTGGGAAAAAGCCAACAACACTCATTTTATCTTTAATAAAACGAGTTATAAATATCAAGAAAATATTTTGATTTGTATAAATGCATCAAATATAAAATTTAACCCTTAAATATTTATTGGATATGTAAAGTATGGATAGCACTGGACATTTTTAAATTATTCAAAGAAATTTTAACAGGTATTAAGGAACTCAAAACCAAATTAGAAAAGAAGAAACATATATAGGTTAATGTTTTATCACAAACTGATAAAATATCGGGTTTAAAATCATAAAACATCTGTAAGTTGGACACAAATTTGAAATGTTTATATGAAGAGAACATACAAAAATGATATTAAATGATATTAGCCCAATGCAAGTAGATGGATTTCAAACAGGTCTTTCAGTAAAAGTTAGACAGTTATTACCATGGAATTTGGAGAACGGAAAATAAAGAGATTCTAGAATGAGGAATGTATTCTATCAAATTTCTCAGAGAATAAACACTATTCCAGAGTTTCTTAGCTTCAGCGTGACTGTTGTTTTGGACAGGATACATGTTTGTTGTGGATCTCTCCTGTACAGTGAAGGATGCTCAGCAGTATTGCCTGCTGCTTTTCATGAGATGTCCGTAGCACAAGAAACAGTCTTGACAGTCAAAATGATGTTTCTGAATATTAACAAATGTCCCCTTGCAGAGGAGGAGAGGACAGAATTGCTCTCTCTTCCATTAAGGACCACTGCTATATACAAAGATATAACCTAAAAAAAAAAAGAGTATGTAAGTAGACTAAACATAAAAAGAGAATATTGTGATTTTAGTTTCCATATTTTGATTTTCTTCTCTACCTACTGTGCTAATATGATCTTACAGAAAGTGCTACACATAGTAATCAAAACTGCATCCTGAATTGGTACAACACAATTTCAACAACACAATTTCAACACAATTAAACATGGGTTTCAAAAATCAGTTATATAACGCGTACCAGATAAATAGGCTTCCGTTTCTACAGTAATAAGGACAGCACAGTTTGGTAAACGAAGTGAACGTTGAAATTTAGCCCTTGTTTAGCACATTTCCAAAACTTAAACAGGAATCACAAACCTCCAAGAGAAGTGTATTTTGGTCCCATAAGCCACCTGGCTGCATTCACTTTGCTTTGCTCATGACAACAGAATTACCAGCCAAGCACACACCTGTGGAAGAGGGTATATACCTTCACAGAGATCAGCAATAACGAATAGAGGAAAAAGAACTTCCTCAGTCCCCAGCCATCCTCCCCATCTCTTACCCTCGTGCTGCTAGGTCAACTAAGCCATTCCTTATCAGTTGATGCAGTAGCCTGCCAGATTCCTTTAAGCTCTGGATGGTGAGTACCTAGCACAAAAGTCACTTAAGGAAAAAGAAGAGTCTGTAGTCCTGCCTCACCACCATCACCATCATTATCATCACCATCTCTACCACCATCACCACCAATACCACTACCATGACCACCATCATCATCGTCAACACCACCACTATGACTTTTACCATCAGTGCCACCACCATCACCATCACCACCATCACCATCACTACCAACACCAACACCACAACTACCACATTACCAATACCACCACTATGACCATCACCACTACCATCACACCACACCACAATCACTACCACCATCATCACCACTATCATCACCACCACCATTGTCACCACCATCTTCAACATCATTATCACCACCACCATCACTGCAATCACCAACACCACCACCACCATTACCACCACCACCATTACCACCATCACCATTACAGCCAGCTAGAAGTCTCACTCTCCACAGCACGGAATACTATAACCCTGCATTGGACTCCAGCACAATCAAACTTCTCCTTGAACATAATCCACTAAGGCACTCCAGCTCACACTTCTTAACTCCACTAGACTTTTCTACTTCTGGCACTTTTATAATCCAGAACTTTCTGAAGTCATTATCTTGATCTGGGATATCCTCTACACACAGATTCTCAGGTTACCAACTTATTAAGTCAAATTTGAAACACAATGAATATGCAGTAAATACTGAATTGCTCACAAATTACAGAAATTTCCTCCATGATATGAAAGAAGCTTTCCAGTGAATGGGAATCTATTGATTTAACTCCTACATCGTGCTTAGTAGGCACAGGCATAGTACTAAGTATTTTATATTATCAATGTATATATCCTCATAACAGCACAACACAATGGTTACTATTATTATCCTCCTTTTTCATATGAAGAAACTGAGGCAAAGGGACATTAAGAAAGGTGCCCAACTTCACAGAACTGAAATTTGAATCCAGGCAACAGTCTCGCCATGATCGCTGAACCACTCTATTGTGTAGCCACACTACACTGAAAACAGTTTCAAAACAAATTTTAAGTTATATATTTTTTAAAAAGTCATAGAGTCTAAGAGATAGCCAGTGATTTTTCTAACAACAGAATCCTATTTTTAAGACCCTCAAGCCCAGCCTCCCTCTCCTCTGAGAGCACATTGAAGAAAATCTGGAGCCATTTTAAACACAGTTTAAAAATCACTAATTTTATGGCAAACATTTGTTTTTCACAGGCATGGAAACTAAAACCAGAGGAAGGGTAGTAGTTTACCCAAGTAACACTGAATTAGTTGGCGGCAGAGTTGGAACTAAAACCCTTGAGTGCCGATGCCAACTGGATGGCTTTCAGTTATCCCTTGGCACCCTGGCTAATCATTAAATAGATTTTCTACAGAAAGGTGCAGTTTCATATCTACCAGGTAAGAAACACGGTTGATGACAGATGAAAATGATTCACTAGAAAAGCCAAAAGATGATCATTCACCCAAACACGCCTCTCAGTAAACCTTCAGAATCTAATATCCCACAGTGCAATTTGGGATTCAGGCTGTATTTCTCATCTAAGGAGTCCAAAGCCTTCTCAGGCAACCCTGGGCCACTAAGTTACCGGCCAGTTAGCAACAAAGAAACCAAGTAACAAAAATTGTACTCATCTGGTAGGCTGAGTTCATGGCCAAGCCAGAATCAAAACTCCTCCTCCCTCTGTACATCCACCTGTGATCCGGTGCATGCCCCCTGCCCCAGCCCCGGGCTCCCCCTCCCCACTCACACCTGTGAGGGGACCTTTACCTGCCCATGCGGGAAGCTCCTCAGCTGTTTCTCCTTCTCTGTAACTGATTTACTGGCTGACCTTCAGACCCTCTTAAACCTTTCCATGACTAAGTTTCTCCCCGTGCAAAATTACACTTCTCTCTCTGAGGAGGTGTTGAGAATGATTAAAAGAAACTGGCCACAGAGTGAGAGCTCCTCAGACACAAGGCATTAGATCGGGGGGCTGTGTTGTCCACGGGGTGCTTTCTGGGGATCATTCATGCAGATACCCAAATCAAAGCCTCCAGGTAAAAAAAACAACTTTGGAAAACTCTGTGATTTTAACAAACACGTAACAACCCCCTCCCCGTTCTCTGGTTTCATATTAAGATTAAGTAACCCTTTTACTGAGGGCTTTTTCTATATCTAGGCACAATGCAACCCTAATAAAAAAATTTATGTATCTTCTATGAAAATACCTATAAAAATAATTCGATGGGAGAAAATCTCTTTTAACTCTTGTTTTACCACGAGAATTTCTTTTTTAGAGACTGTTAATTAAAAGTTAACACAAAAGTTTCATTTCTCAGTACCTTTAATTTGTTTTTATTAAATTAAAGAAAGAGTATACATAACAGATAAGCATACACCTATACCTATAATAACTGGGAAAAAAATCATATAATCATATGGGTCTATTAAGAAAGTTAAAAATTAAATATAACAATGCACTCCAGAAGGATACTGAGATCTTATTAAAAATAGAGTATGTATGACTAATAAATTTTCATTCTCATTACCGTGCTCCAAACAGTTACTTCCTTTCTTAATTCACCTTTTGCAAGCATTTTGTTCCATTTTCCTGGGGCTGTTTTACTGGGTGACTTCCCGGGGCATTCAACAGTCAATCTCTGTAGAATTGGGATTTTCATTTCACTTGTCTTTAATCTTGCAAAGCATTCAGGCTACTCTTTCCACAGATATAAATAAGTAAATATAACAATCTTCAGGTACAGAAAAAAGACATTCTTCAGGGACATGGATAAAGGTGGAAGCCATCACCCTCAGCAAACACACACAGGAACAGAAAACCAAACACTGCATGTTCTCACTCATAAGTGGCAGCTGAACATTGAGAACACGTGGACACAGAGAGGGGCACATCGCACACTGGGACCTGTTAGGAGGTGGCGGGTGAGGGGAGGAATCTTAAACGGTGGGTCAATAGTGCAGCAAACCGCCATGGCCTACGTATACCTATGTAACAAACCTGCACATTCCGCATAGGTACCCCATTTTTTTAGAACAAATGAAGAAAAAGAAAACATTTTTAAAAGAATAAAAAGCAGAAAAAAAGACATTCAAGCCGCCTACATTTCCACAACAGAGCCTTCTCTGTCTACTCACTATATTTATTCCTGTGTTATAGCAAATGACAACTTCCATCTGGACTTTTTTTTAAATAAAGGCATTTCTCATTTCATCTTGTGATAATTTGAAAAACTACATATACTGTGTAACCTAAATAAAATAAGATTATAGCACCACTCCAAAAATTACTGTCAACTCCCACACATACTAAGCTAGTGGATCTACCCCAGGCAAAAGAAATAGGGTCAGATGCTGCCTAACGGAAGGGTAGAAATCAAATGGCATGTCTTTAGCCTGCTCTTTGCTATGCCACTGGTTATCTGTAGAGTCTCCAGAGTTTACTAAGTCTCCTTAATTGGACATCATTTAGCTCAGCCCCAGGGTCAAGTAGACAGATAGGAAGCAAGTTTTCCACGTGTATTCTGTTCCTTATCTGCACAGTGGCTGCCCTCTGAACTCAGCCTCATCAGAGGCTATGTGTTTCAGCCCATATGCAAGCGAAGTGCATGCTGCCTGAAGTGGAAGAAAAAGTGTGTTGTTATTTGCACACCCATAGAGCACACCTGAGCCTCCCTATACAATGCCCAACTAGAATAGGCTGAGCACTTCCCTCCTGTCACTGGTCGACTGATAGCCCAGTCCCATCATTACTGGGTCTCACCTACTGCCAGAAGGATGGCTCACCCCCAGACCCATGAACTCAGCTGTGCTCATGAGATACCAATAAGGAAGGGATGAAAGGAGAAAATAAAAATCAATCTTTTATCCACAAAACACAAAAACTCACGTTAAGTATGCCATCATGATTATAAAATATCACCACTTATCACCTATAGGAGGGTAAACTAAAGCTAGTTAAGGGCAAATGATATTGTGACTGTCTGTACTAGGGCATTTGTTTAGAATGAGATAGAAGATCTTAGCTAAATCCATGCAAAGTGTTCCCTGAAATGAACAATCAGTCCCCTCCAGGAAGGTGATTCCCCGTCTCAGTAAAACATGGGTAGAAAAATCAGTCTTATCCTGGGTTACAGAATCCTCTTTCCTTTCTCCCTTCCCCTTCTGCTTGTCCTAATTAAGCCCTAGAAAATTAACTGTATAAAGACAAAATGTAGCCTACCACTTATTAGATTGTCCTATACCTAAAAGACTATGCATGAAGATCTTTGGAATTATTTCCTTGATTGACTTACAATATTCTTCAAACTCTCAGATCAGGACTCCGTATAAAATAAATTATAAACTATTTTTATTGTTATTCCTCTACTACTTCATTTTTTTTTTCACATGGACCAGTCCCCCTGTTTCAGATAAGGCTGAGAAACTCTTATCTGAAACGCGTGGGGCCAGAACCGATTCAGATTTTGCAATTTTTTTTTTTTTTGATTTTGGGATATTGGCATATACATAATTGGCATATACATATTACGTTATCATGGGGATAGAACCCAAGTCTCATCTTGAAATCTCTTTATGTTTAAATAGACCTTATACACATAGCCTGAAGGTGATTTATACAATATGTTCAATAATTTTATACATGAAACAATGTTTTGACAGCATTTTGACTACAATCCATCAAAAATGAGGTCAGGTGTAGAATTTTCCACCTTGTGGTATCATGTTGGCACTCAAAAAGGTTTCAGATTTTGGATCACTTTAGACTTTAGTTTTTTAGATTAGAGATGCTCAACCTGCATTTCCTTGTATAAAGGTACTTCATTATCATGGCAAAGCATTCCTGTACCATCCATTAATAATCTCCGGTGTTTCATCCATAAAGTTTACCATTCCATATTTCCCATCCAGTGAAATGTACACATAACAAGTATTGGCAGGAGATAAAACAAAATGATCACTCCCAGCTATGGGTACAAAGTCAGGTGGCCAGGCACTGGGCTCCTAGCAGTCAAGATTGAAGGAGACATTGGGGACGGTGGGCAGGTCCTCAGGAAAACCGGAAATAAAATTATCCAGTGACATGACAGTGGCCAAAAGCATTTCTCAGATTGTCATGCATATGGTTTACAGAAGGAGAATGGGCATTACTTAAACACAGGCCACTACGACAGCAAACGTAACCATCTACACTAGATATATATGGCATTAATCAGAAATAAAGATGATAGAAGGAGAAGAATCAGAAATAACACACCCGGATTCTGAGCCTTTGGAAAGATTTTGAAAGTTTAGGCAAAGAGCATCCAAGGCTTCAATGGTATGTACAGAATACTGAGCAAGATGGAACTAGGAGTCACATACATGGGCTGTTACACACTGATATATCGGGCAAAGCCTTCTGGTATATTCCAGGAAGACTTCATAACAAAAGGACCTTAAGATTTAAAATAGTATTAATTGAAAAGAATAAGGCCTGCTGGGGACTAAAAGGGGGTAAAAGAAGACAGGTTTAGAAGAAAGGGTAAGAATGAATGCTTGAAATCACTGCATAAATTAGTAAGTTTACATATGTGTTTACCCTGTTGAGTATCCATAGTTACAGGATAGGAAACGCAAGTGATAGCAGATATTATGTGATAATATTTTTGTTATACATAGACAACAAAAGTCCATTTGCTCAATAAAAGTCAGATTACAGAGCCATAATAATGTACATATTTCTGAAACATTCCTGTATTTTGAGTTTCCCAAAAAGCCTAGCATTTATAAAGTTTATCACTGGTCCTTTCAACAAATTTCACTGAACGTAAGGCAGGTGTGTATCAAAATAGGTATATAAAATCTCTGTAAAGTAAATAAAAACTCATCAAAGAAGTTGGAACAGAACATTTACTAACTTCTTCTTCAACTGGGGAGGATCTGATTCATAATTGTCATCTGTCTTTCTTGACTAACAAGTGAGAGCTAAAAGGATACCCAACCCTTTTGTTATGGTGAAATGAAAATCTCTTATGTAATTATTTTAGAAAAACACACACTATATGTATAAACAGATGTTATTATAATCATATTTCACCTTAATAATATTTGAGGCTTTAAAGAATGCCACTGAACACCATTAATTTCCTTTACAATAAATGAAGCATAAGACATGGAAAACTACTTGGCTGCATTCAAGATCTAGCAATTCAACTATAAGGAAAAATTACTTTCATCAAAGATGACAGTTTTCTCTAACTCTTCCTACTGATGCCTATGCAATAGAGTCTCACTAAATGAGCATAAAATAAAAAGATGTCCATTTGATCTTCGGACAAAGATCAGATTTGATGACACAGATCAACAGCCAGTGGTCTGATTGTGGATCCTGCATAAATAGATGGAAATAAGTTCACTTTCAAATATTTAGGCATCATTGGCAGGATTGATGCTTCTGCTTTCTACCCGTCATAACATGAAAACAGCGGCAATGACCTTTGCTAGAAATCTTCATGCAAATGCAACAAGAAACTCACCCAAAACATTAGCAGAACCTACCAGATCTATTCATTAGAAGAAAATATCAACCATAGGTATCGTTCACAACTAAGAGAAGAAAAGCGTTAGTCATTTTTCCTAGTATCACAGCATGGGCTTTCGAGTTGGCAAAAATGGGAATGAATCCCAGCTTCATGATTCTACCCTGGGAAAGTGACATACTTCTGTGTCTCAGCTTTATCTGTTAAATGGCACTAAGAGCCCATTACCTTGTAGGGTTCACAAGATGACTGATTGAAATAACATATGTAAAATACCTAGGACAGTGCCTGCATATAGCATGTCCACTATAAATATCACTCCCTTTCATAGGTGACTGCTCTAAAAATATTATGCTATTTCATAGATGGGTCTCAATTATGTTGTGATTCATTGCCTCCCAAAGATCAATCTTCCTGACACAAAGGGAAGATCCGGTCACCATGAAACAGAATGGATACTGAAGCATACAGGCATTTGACTCAAATTAATCAAAAAGTTGCATTTTTCAGTAAGTCAACTATTACCAAGTGCTTCTCATGGATAGTTATTTTAAGATGCAGTTTTCCAGAAATGCTGCTTTCTTAAAAAAAGTTTCATTCCAGAAAGGAAAAAGTCTTTGGCCAATTTAGAAGAAGCTTTGTACCATTCCTGGGAACTGCTCAGCATCTGGGGTTGCTGGATTTTAAGATGGAGTTCTCCTATCTAATAAAGCTGCTATGATCATTGAACACAGACACATGTAAGATGTGTCGGGCCTTGGGGACATAAAATGATAGCACGAGGAGGGACAGGAATCCAAATGCTTTGTCGCACACGCCAGAGTACAAATAATTATCAAAGAATGCTTAGGGGAATTTAATTTAACTCTGCATGTAATGAAAGATGAAAAATTATCTTTTCCATTAACATTAATGGCATTAAAATCAGTATTTTTATAATTTTCTCAACCTATTTTTTTTTCTTTCAACTGGCGAAGTGTCAAAAGGCAATAAAGAGAAAAAAAGTACTTCCAGATGGTTGGTCTAAGCAAATCGCATGGAATTTTCCTTTAAATAAAATGGAAAATACAGGCAATAGAAGCCCTGCTGAACACCTATCAAATCAAAATGACTACTGTCTGCAGGGTTGTAATTCACTCACTGGTTTAAGGCCTCACTCTATTTCAAAGAGTTTCCCAAATTCGTATAATGTTCTGCAGTGCTAGAGCTGGCATCAGATCTCTGATGTAGCTGAAACATGCAGACTGTGAAATCTTCCATTGTTGGACAACTTTCTTATTTGGGACATAGTTGAGAAAGCTGAGCAGCCAAAAAATAAAATAAAATCAATTGTCCTTTCAAAGGCAGCTTTAAAGCCGCACTCACTCAGCTCAATAAACTCTGTGTTTCACAGGTAACCTCAAAAAGAAAACACTTTCAACTTGTTGTTCCGAGTGTACATTTTACACTAAACCCTGTGCTACTTGGAGAGATATTGGTCGAAATTATGGCAGTATGTCATCAGCTGAGGAATTCTCTCTCAAAACCCTTCTAGATAAACTGACTCTCAGTTTCCCCAACCTTTACTCAAGAGATTGGATTTTATGTGGTCTATCCTTTCACTCTAAAACTCACTAGTACACAAATGAGGAGAAAAAGTGTTGAGAATTGGAGAGGTGGGAGGTCAGGGAAGACAGAGGGTCACTGGAGCAGTGGACTGTCCACTCTAACCCATTTCTGATCACTAGTAACCACAGAATGAACCCCAAAGCCATCGCCCATCAAAAGGCAGGTCCCACACTTCCCAGCAATTAGATCCAGGTGGAAGTGAGCCTCTCTGGGACAAAAAGGGCAGAGCCAGGCAGCCAGGTAGCCAGGGTAGACAGGGCCTGCCTCCCTCACCCCCACCCCAGAGCCTCTCACCTGCAAACTGGGTACAAGCAGCTGGTGTAAGGTCAGGAATAGTGTCAAAGGCAACATGAAAATTGTAGTGCACCAAGTTCAAGACCTGGACTTCACACATTTATGGCTACATAAATTCACACAAAGTCTTTATGAATTAGTCATTGCTTTTAATTTAGTAAGACACCTTCAAAGCAGGAGTTCAAAACCAGGGGCAATTTTACTTCCCCTCCTCAGGAACATTTGGCAACGCCTGGAGACAATTTTGGTTACCACAATGAGGGGACACTACTAGCATCCGTCGATAGAGGCCAGTGATGCTGATAAATTTCTTATAATGTGCTACCCCCACCTCAAGAAGGGATTATCCAACACAAATTATCAATAGTGCCAAGGTTGAAAAACTCTGCTTTACACTGAAAAAAAGAAAGATGCAATTTAGGTAGCATTATGTTCTGTAAATAGAAAAGAAGTTGGTAAGACCAGAATCTCTTACCACTGAAATGTTTCTCGGCTACTAAAATAGGGAGCCTGGTACAGTCATTGAACAGCTTTCTAATTTTCTTTTATATCCTACACAGATTTTCTCTTTATTCTGCCATGCAAAAAAAAAAAAATAGGAGAGGAAATTTATAGCAAGCATTTGAATTCTCTGCTGTATTATTTTAAGATGCTGCTGCTTTTACATTTTGCCCATAAGAAGTTTTACTAGAATAAATAAAACCAGTTGGACACAATTCACAGAAAATTGTTTTCCAAAGAATTTTTTTAACATTATAAGCTGTAACCCCTAATTAAATATGTGATCCCACTGGATTTTATATGTAGAATATATTTACCATATCTACGTGTGCACATTATCCACTTTACTAACTTTTCAAAAATTTCTCACATAAATCTGGATTTTTAAGCCTTAAATGGGATCCCAATTTGTACACTTTTCTTCTCAACTATCCGTATCTTTTGATGGTGAATAGACTAGTCCTCAGTTATTCCTTAGCACCTCCTATATTTGCAATGCAAGACCCAATGATTACTTCTATTACTACTGGTAGTTCTCAAAGTTACAAGGAAAATGAATGATCATGAAGGTTCAATTCACCTGATTCCATAATCACATTCTTGGCTCTTGAGACATTCGCCCCGACACTTCTGTGCCTTGTCTTTATCACCACAAATCCTCAGATCAGCACATCCCTTGCCCACAGCCACTCTGCTTAACAACTCCATTTTTACATTTATTAAATATTTCCTGTCATAGTCAGTTTGGACTCCTAGAATAAATTACCATATACCAAGTGGCTTGAACAAGATAAATGTATTTCTCACTGTTTAGAAAGCTGGAAAGCTCACGATCACAGTGCCAGCAGATGCATGTCTGAGGGAGCTCCTTTCCTGGTTTAGAGGTGGTGTCACCTTTTGTATCCTTACATGGCAGAGAGCAGAGCACAAGAGCAAGCTCTCCAGTGTCTCTCTCTTTTTTTTTTTTTTTTTTCTGTGTGAAACTCTAGACACATTTCTTTTTTTCTTCTTCTTCTTTTTTTGTTTGAGACAGAGTCTCGCTCTGTTGCCCAGGCTGGAGTGCAGTGGTGCGATCTCGGCTCACTGCAAGCTCCGCACCCTGGGTTCACGCCATTCTCCTGCCTTAGCCTCCCGAGTAGCTGGGACTACAGGCGCCCACCACCACACTGGCTAATTTTTTGTATTTTTAGTAGAGATGGGGTTTCACCATGTTAGCCAGGATGGTCTCGATCTCCTGACCTTGTGATCCGCCCACCTCAGCCTCCCAAAGTGCTGGGATTACAGGCGTGAGCCACTGCACCCAGCCCAGTGTCTCTCCTTATAAAGGCACTGATCCCATCATGAGTGCTCCACTCTTAAAACCTAATCACGTCTCAAAGGTCCACCTTATGATACTATCAAACTGGGTGTTAGGATTTCAACATACGCATCTTAAGGGGACATGAACAGTCAGTCGATAACACTTCTTATATGCAAAGCAGAGCAAAATAAGGGCAAATACTACATTTTCAAAGTTATTTGCCTCAGTAGCATCAGCATTTGGTTCCAGTTGTAATCCTCAGCCCCTCTCCCATGATAGTAATCAAAGGTTTGCCATTTGCTGGAAATTCCTGCCCTGCAAAAGGAGTGTTCTTCACCCTCTACATCTGACAACTCCCCTCCACAGTTCACAAATACTGATGACGCGCTAAACCATAAGCTCTGTAGCAACAGGAACTCCGACATATACGTATTTATGCCCCCAGAGAGTAATCAAATTGTACTACATATACTCCTGGTGCTGATGAGGACCAGTAATGAGATAGATACAATGTATCCAGAGACGTGTTGGTACTAAGGAGGGCTCAGGCAGGTAATAGGCATCCTAGCCATTTAGGACAAAGTAAAGGACAAATAGATCTTCTCTAATTTCAGTCATTTATTTTCTTCTGCTAGCTTTCAGGTTGATGTGTTCTTTCTTTCCTAGTTCCTTTAGGTACAAAGTTAGACTGTTAATTTGAAACCTTTCTAACTTCTTGATGAAAGTGTCTTGGCTATATGCTTTCCGCTTAACACTGCTTTGGCTGCATCCCAGAGATTTTGGTAAGTTGTGTCCTCATTTTTATTGATTTCAAAGAATTTTTTTAAAATTTCTGCCTTAATTTCTGTGTTCACCTGGGAGTTATTCAGGAGCAAGTAGTTTAATATCCATGTATTTGCATAGTTTTGGGAGATCTTGGTATTAATTTCTATTTTTATTGCACTGTGGTGTGAGAGTGTCCTTGGTATGATTTCCATGTTTTTGAATTTATTGAGGTTTTTTTTGTGACCAAGCATGTGGTCAATCTTAGAAGACTGTATGCAGAAGAGAAAAATGTACATTGTGTGGTTGTTGGGTGGAGTGTTCTGTAGATTCTATAGAAAATGTTTTGGCCAGAGTGTGTGCCTCACTTAGAAAGGAAGGGGAAAGAGAGAGGAAGGGCAGTGCAAACTCATGTTCAGCAGTCATGGTCAGTGAGGCAAAACTGCATCTCTGAGCTCAGGATCAAAGAGGAAGAGGCCATGATGGTCTAGGATGCTGATTACCCAGTTGTTGCATTTCCTAAGTACAGGTTTTAAACATGCACACATCTGTCAACCTCTTCTGATGGTGTGCAAACCTAAGGAGCCACAGATGGGCCCTGATAAAGTCCTGAGATAAAATAGGGGGCTTTATCTGTTTCCTAGGGCCTGCATACACACACAAGTACATGGCAGATTTAACATTTCATAAATGACACCCAAATGACTCCTGTTTATCATCTGGGAGCATTTCATTTTTTTCTCAAGAATCATTGTATGACAAGATATGGCAAAGCTCAAATTAAATCAACACAACAAATAACCAACAAAAAACAAGTCAAGTTTCAGAAGGGCAAATTAAGAACAAGTTTTGTTTGTCTGTGGTGTCACACAGAGAAAAGTTATGTCTAGAGTAGATACTCTTTGATGTACATCCCAAAAGCTCTATTAGCACATCTGCAGCCAAACCACTGGTTTCAGGATGTGTACTGCTGGGCCCCTCGGTGGCCATATTGGTTCCAGATGGAGTTCAAATAACATAAAGGCCTTTGTTCCAGGGCTGAACTATTTCATTTCTCCACTGGTAACTTGCACACAGAGTGCTCCATCATGAACGATGTGCAACGCACAGGGGTGATTCAAAAAATGTACCAGAGAGACTGCTAAAACTCATGGAAGCCCCCGCTTTTAAGTGATAGCAGCAGCATTTGCCAACAGAGTGGTGCTGGTGGGCTGTATTACATTCCATCTTTGTTTATGCAACACCCCTGGAATAAAAAGTTAGGCATTTACCATTATAATTTACCTTAATTATAGTATTTGTCACTACCTGTAATGCACAAAAGAATTATGGTAGTTGCACTCATAGAAGAGGAAAATGAGACACAGGGAGCCTTTTTGACTTGCACAGAGTTACTCATATGCTGGAGAGAAGGGGAAATATTAAATATCTTACATCAAATACCTAAGGGCAGACTTAAGGATTTCTAATCCACTGCTGCTGACTGCTGGTATTTTAAGAAGGGAACTTTCAAAGAAGAATGAATGTTGTCAGAAACATGATTCCTAACATAAGGAAGCAATGACTGGGGGCTGGGAGACAGCCTATAGCCCTTGTAAGAGTATTTCAAGCCCTTTAGAAAATAGGAAGGCTCTCTGACAATCTTACTTGTAACCAGGCTTCTGCTATGTCCAGAACAACAGGGTTAGAATTCATGGCCCCACCAGGCACGGTGGCTCACGCTTGCAATCCCAACAGTTTGGGAGGCCGAGGCAGGTAGATCTCAAGGTCAGGAGTTCGAGACCAGCTTGGCCAATATGGTGAAACCCTGTCTCTACTTAAAAATATATAAAAAATTAGCCAGGCATGGTGGCATGCACCTGTAGTCGCAGCTACTTGGGAAGCTGAGACATGAGAATCGCTTGAACCCCAGAGGTGGAGGTTGCAGTGAGTTGAGATAGCGCCACTGCACTCCAGCCTGGGTGACGGAGCGAGATTTTGTCTCAAAACAAACAAACAAAAAGAATTTGTGGCCACATTTCCCAAATCTTCATACTTCTGCAAGCTCACTGCCTATTTCAGGGCCATTTCTTTTGAACTTATTTCTTCCCCTACCCACATAATCAATGTTAACAGCTTAGTGCACTGCTGTCTGTATCTTCCTCCATGTTTCTGCAATAACATACAAACACAGGTATTCAGACACGGGGGATGGAGGTCATTTTACTTTATAATTTGGGATTTTCTCATAATACCATAGAATCTCTCCAAGTTAACCAGGTATGATTTAAATTAATCTTTAATCACATCTGAGACATTCTTACAACCTAACTGACATATAATCTATGCTTGATCGCTACACATTCAATATGTGACATTAATTTTGGGGAGAGAGGAAAGGAAGCAGTAAAAATAGCTTCTATAAACATTTACTATACATGTCCTTATATAGGTATGCTGGTATTTTTATTTTTACAATATATATGCCCAAATATACTGCTGGTTTTCTTTGTATAGTACATATTCCCAGGGGTTGTAATACTGGTGAAATACTGGGTGAAATACTGAGTGAAAGAGTTTGTATATTTTTAATTAGGATTATCAAGCTGCTTTTCCCAAAAAATGTAAGTAATTCATGTTTCCATCAGTCATGGGTGAGAGTCCCCTTAGTCAGCATCCTTACCTGCAGTGGGTGTTATTATTTGTATCCCTTTCTTTTAGAATGATATCTCATTTGAATTATCCTAATAGTAATGGATAGAACATTGTTTCATCTACTTACTGGACACGAGGATTTGCTCTTATGTGAATTACATATTCATATATTTTTCTACTTTCTTACGGGCTGCCTGAATTTTTCTCATCAATTTATAAGAGCTCTTTGTATATTAAAAATATTAACCTTATGCCTATTGCAGGGATTGCAAATATTATCTCTATCTAATGCTAGACTTTTTAGATGGTTTATGTCACCTTTTAGCACATTTTAATGATAACCAAATTACAGTCTATCCCTTAGGTTGCCAAAAAGAAGGAATTAGCAGAAAATTCTCGTTCTGCAATGACTAAGATAAAACATCCAGTGAAAGATGAACTTGGAAAAGATCCAGTATAAATAAAACTACATGTTCAAGGATGCTTTCTTAACCTTTGGCACAGACGCCACCTTGCCCCTTCCTTGGCTTATAAGAAGCCATCATACACCAAGTCACTAACACAGTTGGTCTCACCCTTCGATGCAGATGTTACTAGGGTTTTGCTCTCTGAATAATTCTTCAACCTGGGCAAAGCATTTGAATTGGGAATTTTCAGCTATAATTGTTACTCTGTGCTGTCCATAGGATGGAGTCTTTGACCCGGACATAAATACAGACCAGAATTCTGAGCCCAAAAACTATCTCTAGCATCCGGAGAAGAAGGCATCATGAAAGGGGAAGAGTGTAGTTGTTTATACACAAAATAAGTTGAATTTGCAAGGAAGAACTGACTCTCTTCTTCTTTAAAAACGGTAGATAGTATTGAAGTTTTTCTCCTCTTTACAGAGAAAAACAAAAAGGCTAACGGAATGCAGTCAACCGAGAACTAGTTTCTTACATTTCCATTGAGGGTTTCTTTCTCCAGATCTGTCATTTTTCAGAATTTTCCAAGTAATAAAGTCATAGGCTTTTTTGTTAGACGGCTGGAAAGAGAAATGTATTTGTCATCCTGTCTGATGTTCCAGAGCATTTTTCAGTGTTGTTTTTGTTGCTGTTATCTTGTTAAATTTTTATCAGACTATTATTGGTATCACCAAGAAAGAGGATATTCAATGATGTTTCTAATCCCAAAAATAGTGCAAAAAAATTAATCTTAAAAGTATAATGGAATCCACTCTCTTTTTTTCACTGACTCCATCCGCAAGCCAGGATCAACTGTAAAATCATTTCATGAAGAAGCAATATTGCCGGGGATTTGTTCTCTGGGTCTAACAGACTGCTTGCAAGCCAGAGTTAAAGGTCCTGAACAGTTGATGCAAATTCCACCTCTGTATTTCACCGCCCTCAGTGAGCTCAACATCATTCACTGAAGCATGTATTCGCTGATATCTTAACACCACCATGCAGCAGAGAAAGAGATTCACATAATTTTAAAATTCAGGCTGAGGGCTACTCTGGATGTAGAAGGTTGACTTCTGACCACCTGCTTCCGCACTAGACTTGTTCTAAGTGGCTTTCTTGAGAGGTGATTCACAAGTGCTAAAAAATCCTGAATTTTTAAAATGAGATACTTTGGATTACTTACAAACTACTTTCCATAATGGCATTTTACCAATGAAATGATCCACCGGATGAAAATGACTTATTCTCAGTTATCTGTTTTATTCCTGAGCTCATCTATTTTGACAAGTTCTTGATCACTGTGCCTTACAAATTATGCACAGTCTTTTCACAAAGCCTTCACTATGGATTCTAGGAGCTCACAACCCACCGCTTCTCAACATACAGTCATATATTCTGCTTTACAGTAGAATACTTCTGCCTCAGGGAATCCTAATGGCCAGTGCCAAATCTTGTTTTCACTAACTGTGAGAAATGTGAGCTTTATTCTTTATATTAATAGGTCAAATGCATTTCTCTTTGACAGAAAATCAAACGTCTAAGCCGCTGATAAAACTCTGGTGACATCCGGAGTTTCATAGGTTTCATCTTCTTACAAAAGGTGTTAACAATGCAAGTGAGGTTAACAAAAATCCTTGCAGGGAATCACACATTGCGTGGCTCTCTGGGCAGCATCACTAACTGCTGCATTTTATTAATAGCGGGTCAAGGAGTCTCTCACCCAACACATCACAAATGTTGACAGAGATTCAATGAGTCAACAAGTATGCCTACTGCAGCTGGAACTGACACTGAAAATGTTAACTACATCGACAAAAACTCTCAGCAGGCCTCTCAAACACTAAACTTTTCCCTAGCCCAAGGTCTCTGAGGAAAAAATACAACAATTAAAAGAGCAGTGTGGAGTGAGAACACAGTACAGCAAATTTTTAATGTCAGAAAGTAGCAATTTGGTAACTAAGAAAACTGGAAAAATCATTATAACCTATGCCTTACTTTGCCCAGCACCTCCCAAGACTCAACTGGAAAGAGCCTGGCTTTGAGAAGAATGAAAGCCTGAACTGCTGATTGTGAGAGAAAAAAAAAAAAAAAGCAAAATACATGCTGAAAGGAACTCACACAAAATATTTCATTATAAGAGTCTGACCTTATTTCCTACAGCCAGAATGGCATTTTACGATACAACAGCAGAGAATTTTGCTACTAAGATGTTGAATGAAATCCCTCAAGAGGAGAATTACCTTTGAGATTTTCTGTCACTTTTAAGATCACTTGTGAAGTATCAAAGTAGTACTATAGCAAATGAAATATTATGAGGAGCTTTGCAACAGATGCCAATACCTTCCCCAAACATGTCTGAGGCATCTCCTAGGTCAGAGGCCCTGGATTTCAAATATACTGCCAATGTGTCAATGACCCCCAAATACACAGCTCTATTCCCAGTCATTCCTTGACAGCCCACACTTGTGTATCTGTCTACTCTCTAGACCCGATGAGAAATGAAAGCCTCCAACTCAAAGTTAACATTGCCCTAGGAGAACTGTTGTTTTTCCCTCCAAAACCTACCCCTGCCCAGGGCTTCTCTGTCTCAGTAAGTGGTCCACCATCCACTCACTTACTGAGGTCCAAAACTTCCAATTCATTTTTAATTTATCTTCTCCTCTCCCCAATGCCCAATCCATCAGAGCACCACAGACTCTACCTCTAAATATGTCAAGCCCATCCACTTCTCTCCTACACTAACAACCCCGTAGTCTGTGCCACCATCATGCCTGAGCCCATCATCTGTGAGAGCTTCAAGCTGGTCTTCCTGCTTCCCCTCTAGCTACCCTGGAATCCACTCTCCTGACCCAGTGGTGACCCTGATAATTTAAAGACAATTTGGAAATGTAAATAACTCATATCCCACCACTGCTTCTCCAAAGGGTTCCCAATGCCCCTAATAGGCATAGAAGTTTCATATCCCGGCTTACAAAGCCCTACATGTGCTAACTCTTACCCACCTCTGTGGTCTCAGTTCACACCACTGTCCCCTTCCCCACTACACACAAACCAATCCACAGTTGTCCCCTATTCACTCTCTGTCACATGAACTCATCTGAATTCTTTGCATAGCACTTACCACTGGACAATACTTTTTTTATTTATTGTGAATGCAATCATTGCTTATGGTCTAACTCTTCCATCAAAAATGTATGCTACAGGAGACCCAGGAGCCTATCTGTCTTTCTTACGTGTATATCACCAGCGCCTATAACCAAGGCTCATACACTACATGTGTTCACACACACAAAAAAATACCTAGGGAGGAGGGAGAATGCAAGTTATTTCTCATGGTCACTTTGACTGCAATTTTCAAGAAAAACAGTCAGTGTGTTACAGCAACAGTAGAAGCACGATTTCCAATCAGACATTAATTGAGATGCCCACTAGCCCTTGGTGACCCCATGTACAGGAAGAGATGTGTCAGGGACACCATTTGTTTATACAGATGTCTGTCCTTGAGAGATTTTTGTTTGAGATCAACCACCAATCATGTGTTTTCTGCAAGGAAATGACACAGTGAGGGTGGGTTCCAACCCTCAGAATATTTGCTAGCTCAGTGAAATAAAACCAAGATTCCATTTGGAGAAGCCTATAGCTGCTTTACTTTGCACTAAATTGTAAAATGGGTGGGTTTTGTTGTTGTAGAATTCTTTTCTGTAACAGTCTACCAAGAGGGATCCCTTGGGGCCTTTAGAAAATAAAAGGGGTAAAACGCATGCTGGATTAAGAAGTTATATATTATCCACTGGGCTCAGCCATGCAGGAGGCCTCAGCATGACCTTGGCAAGTTTCTTAACCTCGTCACACTTTGTTCGCTCACCTTTAAATGGTGATAATATTAGAACCTGCCTACTTGTTGAGAAGATGAAATGGCATGCATAAAGCAGTGTCTGGGACACAGAAGTGCTCACATAATGTAAGCATTATGAATTATCACCAAGTCATTACCAGTGCTTCGAGAAATAGTTCAGATTTGGAAATGTTGGAAAATCCACATTATTAAATTTGTATTGTCATTGCTACATTACAAGGAACTGTTTAATGACTTGTCCTGACCATGTTCAAGTCCTCCTTTGGCTGCAAACACAGATGACTACCGCAGGCCCCTGGAGGTGACCCAGGATTAGCTACACTCTATTCTTTCTACACTTGGAGAACTGGCATGTGCTTGAGAAAAGACAAGAAAAGCTACTCCAAATTAATAAAGTCTTCACAAATCATACACAAGTGATTAGAAATGTTCGTTCTGAGTGTATCTGATCATTTAGTATTTGCTCAAGAAAACAATAATTACTTTGTACATGATCTGCCATAAAGACAAAAAATGAGCAAGAAAATAATAGTCAAAGTTAGAAAACATACAAGACACTTAATATTATAATCAGAGAACTAAGTCACACTGTCATAATTCACTTGTTTATTGTTGCTAATATTATGATGTCCCAGAAGAAACTTCCAAGACATTTACGCAGACATTTTTAACACCTGGTTTATAAAATAACATTAAAAGAATATAGTCCAGTACATAAAACAGAAAGTTATTTTAAAAATTGAAATTGGCCGGGTGCGGTGGCTCACGCCTGTAATCCCAGCACTTTGGGAGGCTGAGGCGGGTGGATCATGAGGTCAGGAGTTCAAGACCTGCCTGGCTAACCTGGTGAAACCCCAGCTCTACTAAATATATAAACATTAGCCAGGCATGGTGGCAAGCACCTGTAATCCCAGCTACTCGGGAGGGTGAGGCAGGAGAATCTCTTGAACCTGCGAGGCAGCGGTTGAAGTGAGCTGAGATCCCGCCACTGCTCTGCAGCCTGGGTAACAGAGCAAGACTCTGTCTTGGTGGGAAAAGAAAAAAAAAAAGAATTCAGCTCCTAGAAAATACTGCAGCAGAATGATAAAGTTAACATACAACTACATATCAAGCTGAGTCAAGAAGAAAGGAATTTCAGGAAGATACACAAAAATGATAGTGACTCGGGAGAAAAGAATAGACCTGCCTATGGAAGCGTACGTTGGTTCTCTGGTGACGTTTCAGCCTGAGCCCTAACATAGGAAACATGCTGTCCTTCTCCTGCTTTACTAACATTCTGCCTTCTTGGTTGGTGCATCCCTGTGGCAGGCTGATGATTACATCGCACCTGCTGCTCATGGCTGGGAACACAACCAGCAACAAGGCACAGTTACAGCTTCAGGGAAGTAAGGAAGGTGAGTGACTGTCCATACCGTGTGTGTGCGTACCCACAGTCACACATGTGTACGCAGCACCAAGTTAGTAAAAAGTTCTTATTTAAAAGGTGCTACCTAGGCTGTGGTTTTCCTCTAGTAGGTAGATCCTTGAGCAGTCTACCCCTAATTTGCCACAAATTCATAACTAAGTTACATAGCTGGGTGTTAGTATATTGTTCTAGATATAGATTTCAGAGATTTTAACCCTGCCCTAGTGCATCTAATGCAGTAGGGTGCTTCCAATGATAAGGCTATCTATATCTATTTAGCTATCGCTATATTATTTACATACATGCACTAATATAGGTAGGCATTCTATCTTCCTGTTTATTCAACTCTATCTGCATATGTGTGTGTGTGTGTGTGTGTGTATTCAACTATATCTATCTATCCATCCATCCATCCAACTGACCCAGAATTGTGCTCACAGCAAGGCAGATACTCTTAAACATTAGGGCTGTCCCCTGGACATGTACATCCAGGTAACTATATTACGGGAACTACAGTTTCAGTCTTCTGAGCTTGGCTTACCCCACAACCTGACAGTCATGCTGTGCTGCACTATTTTTATGTTTAATATATACTCCTTGAAGACGATACTATGAAATTCCACTGTAACACTGACTGATCGTGTTCAAATGCTCACTTTAAGAAAGGTTAGATGCCAGGAAGGAAGTGATACTGAATCCTACAGTGCAGGAAAGCAGCTACATTGGTTTCAGTCTTGATGTTATTTGAATACCTCATCTTTTCTGTTCTCTTCTACAACTTATAGATAACCATTAATAAGAAACGGACTTTAGAAGCCTCTCACAGTCTTTCCTGTCTTTGGTACACTGTAAGTGATGTTCAATTATACTGGAAAACAGTGAAGACTATTTGAGAAAGCAGTAAAATGAATGGCCCCAGCTGGACAATATAGGGACAGTCTATAATGGCTACAGCAAATATAATTATTTAATTATTGTAAAATTATGCAATAAACTTAAATTAAATATAGCACAATTGGAAGGCTAGAGGAGCACATTTTATCACACTCTTAAGGACCATTAGAGAAGTTATATTTTACAAAATTTCCATCTGAATCACTTCATTAAATAACACATACGTATTCAGTGCTTATTATGTGCCAGAGTGTTAAGTATTGGGAAGATGGATGCAATAATCAAGCCAAGGACTTCACAGCATGAAGAAGAAGGACTATATGTATTTACAAAATACTACAATGAATCCAACTTTAAATTGCCATTGCAGGGATGTGCACAGGAGTGTGGAGACACAGACAGGGTGCAACTTAATTCATCTGGCCACGGAGAAGGAAGAGAAAGGTTCATGGAAAATGAGAAAAGTTAGCTGAGAACTGGTGAACAAGCAAATATCTACCCACTGAACGATGTGGGGGAAATTACACCAAATGCATGAATCTCTGATTGGGGATGGGGAGGAAGAATCCCATTCCTCTTCTCTTAGCCAAGCTCATAGCCTTCCAGCTCTGTGTCCAAATTAGAAATAGAGTATTACTCTTGCAATTCAGAAAGTCCCAGAAAAATCCATCCATCAATCCATCTACTCAACAAATGATTATTGACATCTTATTACATCTTAGTCCCTTACCTCGCCTAGGAATGGAGCAGTGAATGAACAAAATAAGTAAAATCCCTGGCAGGGTAGAGCTTACATGAGAAGGTGGGGGCAGAAGTTATATAAAATAGATAAACAAAATATGTCACGTATCAGACAGTGCTAAGTTCTTTGGAAGAAAAGCAATAAAGCAGAGAAGGAAAATAGATAATAGCAGGGAGACTGTTTTCATGTTAATCATTTGATCAGGAATATCTCCTGAGAAGGTAAGAGTTGAATAAACTTGAAGTAGGCCAAGGAGCGATCTTCAGGGATCTTCAGGTAAAGAGTGCCGCAGGTACAGAAAACAGTCAGAATGAAAACACGGGGCAAGGAACGTGGCTACTGTGTTCCAGGGAGAGCAAGGAGGCCAGTGAAACTGAAGCTGATGCTTGGGAGAGAAAGATAGAGAAGAGAGAGGATGAGGACAAAGAAGGGACACGTGGTGCCTGGCGGGCCACGTGAGGAAGCTGGCTTTCCATCTGAATAAGGCAGCAGCTGCTGGAGGATTCTGAGCAGAGAGTCTATCTGGTCATTGTGTGGAGAAAAGACCATGGAGGCCCAAGAGCAGAAGCAGCGAGACGGCCGGAAGACCTGAGCACTCACGGGGACCAAGTTGCTGGGAGCTTAGCTGAGGCAGGGAGCAGTGAAGGTGTTGAGAAGTGGCAAGATTTTGGATATATGTCGAACAAAAAAACAATAACAATAAGATTTGTTGACAACTGATTATGGGGTGACAGAGAAAGAGAATAATCAAATATTGTTCCAAATGTTTCAGCCTGAGCAAGTGGAAGACTGGACTTCCCATTAATAAAATGAGGAACTCTACAGAAGGACATGGCTAGGGGATGTGGGGAGAAAGAGCTCAGTTTGGACATGGTTAATTTGAAGACATAAATTAGACATCCAGTTGTGAGGTTAAATAGGCAGTTGAATATATAAATAATTCTGGAGCTTAGGGATAGGTTTTGGCTCTAGATAGACATGTGGGAGTAATTAGTGTGCAAATGGTACTAAAGCCATGAGACCGGAAGAGATTTCCCAATGGTGAGAATGGTGGGAAAAGAGACAAGGTCCAGGCACTGAACCTTATGGGACTCCAGTGCTTGGATGGCAGGGAGATGACCATTTGAGGCTAAGATGCTTTGAGGCTAAGATGCAAAGCCCAGAGATATGAGGTCAGGCCAGGGAAATGGAGCATCCTAAAGCCAAGTAGAGAAAGTATGTCAAGGAGGTGGGAGGGGTTGATGGTATAAAAGCTGCTAACTGTTAAGTATGATGATGACTGAGCCTCAACTGCTGGATTTAGCAACATGGCGATGATGGGTGATCTTGACTAGACAGTGCTGAAGGAATGACTGAGGGATCAGACTGGGCTCAAAAATAAATAAAAAGGCAGAAATGGAGGACAACAAGTACAGGCAAACACTTTAAACAAAGTTTTGTTTTTTTTGGTTTGGTTTGTTTTGTGTGTATGTTTTTTTTTTTTCTTTTAGCAAAGAGGAGAGAAATGTGTTATAACTAAAGAAAAAATTAGAGGCCACAGGTCAAATTTTCTTAAGATGGTAGATCTTTCCATTCCTATTGGAAAAAAAAAAAAAAAAAAAAGAACAACATAGAGGGAAAAGTAAAAGCTGATTATGTAGGAAAGAAAGGAAATAACTGCTTAAGTACTGTAGGAGCAAAGGAATGGGATACAGTTTGGCCAAACTAGGGCTAAGAGTTTCCATCAGAATTAATCAGTGTCCATTAGCTGGGATACTGTGATTGGCCCACTTGGGTAGGTACTTCACCTTTAAAACATCACTGTAGTAAGGAGGCGGCCTGCAATGGAGAAAAGAGGAACAGTTCTCAGAAAGTATGTGGCCCCTGAGCTGTGAGAGGGATACCCCAATTTATATGTACTAAAACAAAATCTGAGCTACAGTAAACAACTTAGATCAACCTACTTAATTCCTCAGCACTGGAAATGTAAGTGCACTATTCTTAGATACTGTGATATGAAAATATAGTGGTATTTACTTCCCAGAATCTCCCAACCAACTTCCCAACCTTTCCTTTTTCTGCTTTGGTTTAACCAATAGTGGTTACTGCTCAGGCTTTAGACAAAAACAAATGAAGTAAAATGACTCTGATTCCTTTGTGGCCTGGGAGGCTCAAAGAGACACAAACACACACAAAACCCCCATGAAAAGCTTCGCTACATAAAGCGTGAACTGATTCCGTTTGCAGCCCTGCAGCTATAGAGGCCTCTCCAATACTCTTATCCGGAAACCACAGGGCAGGAAAATCCCCCAAGTCCCATGAAATCCAAAGATCCAAACATGGGATCATTTTTATGCCCTTAGGAAAGTTCTGCCAAAAAAAGATCTTACACACAATGTAATCGAGAGGGCAGTATCCTTACATGCACATGTAGATCTTCAACTCCAAACAATTAACCCCACACACATCTGCCCCTCTAACGGGTGTCTGAGAATAAACAGCACACATCAGTCCCTCCCAGCCTCACTCAACGACGAAACTAAGGAAAGAAAACAAATTCTGAACTTCACCACACAGCTGTGATTCACAAATATTTATAGTAGCCATAAAGCTGGTGACCTTCAGGAAGATAACACACTTGGCAGACATTCACCTAAACACAAGAGGGGAAAAGGCCCAAATCTCAAACAGCAGAGAACAGAGACAGGGGCAAGATTTCCCAAGTTCCATAATGGGGAATTCCAATGCATTCTAATGGGGATAATGGAAGCTGACAATTCTCTTGTCAGTGAACTTCGGTAAGCAGAGCGAAATGCTTGTGACAAAACAGATCAGCCCTGCACGGGCCTTTCTGGATGGCCTCACAGAGATTTTCCATCAGGCTGACTACGCAATTGGATGGGACTCAGGAGTACTGTCTACAGCCCTGTATTTCTGACATTATTAAGAACGACAGGTTAAACCTTTATCCCAAATTACAATCACTCAGCATGTTTAAGCAAGTGTGTACCTTGTATTAACAATATACATACAGATGCACTGAAAATATCACAAAATAAAATTCCTGTCAGGAAAATGGCATCAAAAGAAACACTGTCAGCAACTCAGCAGGTACTTTTTTTTCATATTTAGTCTCTTTGTCTAGTTTAAACTCTTCTTTACCTATTGTCACACCCAAACCTACGTCTTCTGACTTTCCTTATTTTATAGCCAAGAAATCCAACAAAATCAAGAAAAGTAGACTGAGAGCTGAGTCTTGGCCTGATCTGTCCACAGTCAGGTGGTTATGAATCTCAGAAAGCGAGATCTAGATTCAGTCTTTTGGAACTCCTGCCCTTAACATTATCGTGTGCACATCAGCACATCACAAAAAATTAATATTTTATGTCAGTGCTCGAGACTGCACAAAAGAGGACATCCACCCGTACATATGTGATTTGACCAGCCTGAACTCGGTCTTCGATACCTGCCATGTAACATTTAATGCAAACACCTTAAGTTACATACAAGAATCAGCCAAGAAGCAAAGCACTGTGATCATGATTTAATCATGGCTAATATAGTGGGTTAAGTTCTACAAAATTTTAAAAAAAGGAAATATAGTCGTTAAAATGTAGGCATAGGCTGTATAAAATCTTAAAATAGAAAGTTACTTTTTCCCTAACAAAGAAGAATGAATAAAAGAATGAGAAAATTTGAGTTGCCTGGTTCTAAACTAGGTCTCTATTTGTAGAAAGAAGTGTGTAGCTGGGATTTTCTCCCACTTGTACAAATATTGTTATTGTCCGAACATCCACAATAAATTAAAATTGGGGATTGATTTTTTTCAGTAAGGACAAAGAAAGGCAGAATAAAACTTTGAGAAGATTTTAAAAAGAAAAACTATATTTTAAATTTAAACTATATTTTAAATATTTAAAAACTATATTTTAAACTGGTACTGAATTAAATAGTTAAATATTTTTAATAAGATCAGAAGAAAGTAAAGAATTTTTTGCTAATGTTTTTACTATTATCATTTTATAGATGAAAATATTGTGTTTAATTCCTAAGCACTGATTAAAATCATTATCAAGAAAAAATCTGACATCACTAAAATAAACTTATTTAAATTTAAAAGGACAAAGCAAACAAGCAAATGAAATAGGCGAAAAAACAGTGACAATAATGAGTTAATATTCTTAATAATTAAGTCTTAAAATCTGTAAGAAAAACACTGAGTCTCTATAGCTAAACAGTTATAAAATCTGGACAAATAATTCTCACACACGTTTGTCTCTCTCTCTCTCTTTCTCTCTCTCCCCACCCCCTTCCCCCACTCCTTCCTTCCTCCTTTCTCTCTTTCTCTTGCCTCTTCTCAGAGTAATGGCTAATTATTGCTTGAAAAAAAATTAGCAAAGTAACACAATGAGTAAAAAATAAAACATATAAAGAAAGAATATTTTCAAATTGGCCAAAATAATTAATAATAATACTCAAAGTTTTTGAGTAATGATATTCAAATTTGTTTTAGCAAAATAAATTCTCCAGCATATAAATCAAGTATAAATATCTACAATACTTTTACAAAGCCAAACTGGCAGATTTTTAAGACTCCCTGGGTTTTATGTAGTAAATCAACTATAGCTCTTCTGAGCTAATGAATTAACCCTCAATTAAAAGGAAGTATTACAATAACAATTGCTATTGGTTTTGAAGCATGTACTTCATGCACCAAATACAGTGACCGGCCCAGGGTGAGGAAGTAGGACTGGAACTCAGGTGTATGAAGTCTCCCAGCACCCTTGTCATGTGCATTTCAGCATGGTCTACGACTTTTGTGAACTGGAAGCAACGTATGTTCCACAAAAGAGAGCAGGCAATGGTATTACAGTGCCTTTACATGATAGAATATCACGTATACATTAAAATAAGGGTTTTTTCTTCAATTTGCAATAATATGAGAAGGTATGTATAAGTGAAAAAGCAGTCTGCAGAATTTTATGCCTACTATTATCTCAACTCTTTAAACTGCTTATCAAAAATATTCCATAAAAGACTCCATTAAATGCCATCTGTGATTGCCTTGGATAGAGGCATTATAGTTGAATATTCCCCTTCTTTTATATATTTTCAGTAATGAGCATTCACTACATTAATGCCCTTTAAAATTTTGTTTAATTGTAAAAATAATAATACTCCTGAAAATCTTACTGATCACACGGATGATAAAGTGCAAACACCTGTACTCCAGAGATCATCTCTGTTTAGAGTTTGGTATATATTAATATATATTCTAGTAGACTTTATAACACACATGAACTTGTGTGTAGAGATTGTGTGTCTGTGTGTGTGTGTGTTTATTTTTAAGAGGAATGGGATTCTATTAAATATATTATTCTGCAATTTGCTTTTACAGTTAATAAGGAATCAAGGATAGTTTTCCATTACTTTTATGATCAGAATTTTGTTTTTTATATCATTGCCATTAAGGTGAAGCACACTTTGCCATGGCACATAGAATAAGTACCTAGGGGCCGGTAGCTCCTTGACAAAGGCATGTCTCCAAAACTTCTGCCATGTTATCAGGCTCTTGAGTTTGCTGCAATTATAGATTTCTAAGAACGAATGAATGAATGAATACAATAGTTCCTTCCTTAATTTAGCTTCAAGAAACACAAATTAATTGGTCTTTCAATTTTCTTTCCCCATCTTTGTAAATGGTAGAGTCAAATATGCCTTTAAGTGTCAGAAATATCCTTTTGTAATAAAAATGTAAAATTTAAAAAAATCATACCACAATTTATGTGGCAAAGGGTATTGCCATGTTATTTCATGGTTTAACTGTCAATCCTGTTCAAACTCTGTCTTTGCTCATAATAAAAGAGGGATATTTGAGATCAGAACATTCTTGTTCAACATAATTATCAGACAGCCCAAGATAATTTCATGTTTAGCCTAATATATATAAAAGGCAGCAATATATATATAATATATATAAAAGGCACCTTATATATAAGGTTGCAAACTAACAGTGTCACTCTTAGAAATTATGTAAAAACCAAAGTAGGAAATACCATCTAAACTTATTTCATAAATGAATTATATATACTAGCTTAACAAAATATCAAGAAAATAATATTTATCAGGCCCTAATTTGAGCAAAGCTATAATTTAGGTGGGACTTAGACTAATACATTTGAGGCATATAGACTATGTCAAGCAATGGAACATCAAATGCCCTTATTCCAAGGGGTAAGATTTGCAGTTACAATAGACTTCATTAAAATTTGTTGATAATTAAAACCCAAGTATCCAAGATAAATTGCATTGTGGGACTAGTACCTACTGCCCCTGAAACACTCTCATTCACTATACTATGAGGTCTTCAGCAGTGCAAGGATCATGTTAATCATAGCTCAGAAAGCTGCTTAGCCTGGAGGCCAAATCCAGCCCACTGCCTGTCTTTGTAATAAAGTTTTATTGTAACACAGCCATGCCCATTCACTTACATATCTATGACTGCTTTCATACTACAATGGCAGAGTGATGCAACAAAGACTGTACGGCCTGTAAGCACTAAAATGTTTTCTCACACTTTTTAGAAAACGTTCACCAATTTTTGATTTAGATTACTGTTTGAAAAACTGATTTCTTAATATTTGTTCTGAGCTTCTCTGTACAAGTCTGAGTATTTCCAGTAAGGAACAAAAAATAATGTCTGACTGTGCTTATTCCAGGGAGGCATTGTTAGTGCTAAGAGGCAGTTTTGTGTAAAGGTTAAGAAGATAGAATCAAATCCCAGCTCTGCCTCTGACTCACTGCAAATCTCAGGCAGATTACTTAAGCTTTCTGTGCCTCCATTTCCTCATCTTTAAAACAGTGACCATAATAATAGAATCCTGAAAGGTTGTTATGAGAATTGAAAACATCTCAGTGCAGGGTCTGGCACACAGTGAGGACTTATATTAGCTAATAACTCTTCCTATCACATATCATGATGACCACTGAGCATCCAAAGCGAGCCAACACAGGCTCTCAGGTACTATGGTTCTCCATGGAGGAGGGAACGGGAGGTTCCAGTTAAGACACTATGTGAACCTGAATCTACGTGGGCTGGAGAAAGATGCAAAATGCAGACATCCGTTTCTTCTGCAAAACGTAAGGATAACACAGGAGAGCCTCTCATCTCAGCTGAGCACATCTGCACATCTACACATCTATACAGAGGGCCCGGCTCTGAGACCCATCTAGCCTCCTTCCTCATAGAAGAAAACAGGGACCGGGAACTCATAATCCTAGAGCAGGAATGGTCACCAGTGATTCAGAAAATCTCTTGATTATCTAAAATCAGCAAAGCACTTTGTGAATTGGGAAGAAATATAAGCCTGTCCACAATGAGACAGTCATTTAGTTAGGGAGAAAAATAAATAAGTCAATAAACAAAGGCAGTGTCTTTGCAGTGACATGTATATGGAATGATACCATCACTTTCCCTCACTTTACTTGCTCC
Organism: Piliocolobus tephrosceles; assembly: GCF_002776525.5. Classification (NCBI taxonomy): domain Eukaryota; kingdom Metazoa; phylum Chordata; class Mammalia; order Primates; family Cercopithecidae; genus Piliocolobus; species Piliocolobus tephrosceles. The sequence goes on from NC_045437.1 coordinate 8,790,086, forward strand.
TCCCCTACACCCTCTCTCCCCCTTCACCCCCTCCTTTCTTCTAGTCTTCCCAGAAGGTGGTAACACCTAGGTCTCAAGTGCTTAAGAAAGGCTCCAGTAAAGCCAGCATTTATGAGCCAGCCTTTGGAAGATCCAAACAAGCACAGTTGGTGGTGGGAACACATCACTGACCCCAGGAAGGAGGAAATTGTGTGGAGGCCTGACCAGGAGGATCCCTGAGAGTATCATGAGAGGTTTAGGGCTTACCCAGCAGGTGCAGGGGACCGCAGAATGTCCCAGAACAGGAAGTGAGATGACAGTGGTATGCACTGCAAATAATTGGGGGGCAGAGCACAGAGGTAACCTCAGGAGACAAAATTGAAACCCGGTAGGCAGTCACACCGGGGCGCAGAAGACTCTAAGAAGCATCTAAGCCTTTTCATGTCTGCAGGTTCCTGAGTGATGTAGCGGTGGCATACGACCAAAAGTGTTTTACTTGAAAGATTTCTCTATCTGAAAGCTTGCTCATTCACTCTTTTTTGTTTATTTATTTATTTATTTTTATGTTTTTGGTTTTTTTTTTTTTTTTTGAGGTGGAGTCCTGCTCTGTCGCTCAAGCCTGAGTGCGGTGGTCAATCTCAGCTCACTGCAAACTCTGCCTCCTGGGTTCAAGCGATTCTTGTGTCTCAGCCTCCCAAGTAGCTGGGATTACAGGCACGTACCACCACGCCAGGCTAATTTTTGTATTTTTAGTAGAGATGGAGTTTCACCATGTTGGCCATGCTGGAACTCCTGACCTCAGGTGATCCACCCTCCTTGGCCTCCCAAAATGCTGGGATTATAGGCGTGAGCCACCACACCCGGCCTACCTTCGTTTTTAATAACAGAAGTAAAGCCCACAAGCTGTCAAAAATATTTCAGTCTGTATATTTTTGGTTTCTTCCCTTCTCATTTAGATGTCTCACTTACCAAGGACAGAGAAGGTGGAGGCCGCGTTTCCTCAATCATGAATCACACGGACTCCACGGCCATGTGGGCACTCTGGCCCACGTCTCACACACCAACACTTCAAAAAAGAAAACAGAGAGATCCAGTCAACCATTTGAAAAGAGGATGTGGTCATTGTTGGTGATGAATTCTATGAAGTTCCATTAAAGCCTGAACAATCAGCACAAGCTGTTTTAGCCACGTGGGATTAGAGCAGTGACGCAGGACAGCGTGGCATCACAATCACGCTACCCCAGTTCAGGATCGTGTGCACTAACGGATTCTTTGTCTTCAGAAAAGGAGAAATGAGCGTTTAAATGCTGTTAACAGATGAAATAACTCTCATGAAACATCCAAAAGGACCATTATTTCAAACCCATTGAAATTATCTCAAGCAGTCTGAAAATTAAATTAAGATTCATTATAAGAATTTATCCATTTCATGATGACTCATTCCATTTTTTGGAACACATGGTACCTTATACAATGCATTTCAAAAACAGGAGATAAAGGCAGTAGCACAAACTCTGCTAGAAATGTGAGTTTATATTTTTATTTCATATTAATTTATTAGGTACACAATTATGAGGCTTTATAGAAAAAGAATGATACATCATGAATAACAAGCCACTTTACCAAAACCAAGTAAACCTGTCCAATCTCCTCATTCAATTTAACATACAAAAATTCTGAAAACTTGATATTGTCATTGGATGGAAGGATGACCACAAAACGCAAGCCTCCCTAGAAACATGTATGCCAGAAACTGAAAATACAGTTTCTGTATTTCTCTATGATCCATATGAGAAATGTGTTCATCACCAGTGAAGGATGCCTCTGACTTCAAATACTGCATTTCAGGGCTCATGCTTTTTTCTGTTCTCCTCATTCATCTGGTTTCACTCTTCTCTTCCCAGGTGGCAGCTTCCGACTGCTATAGATGTGAAACACCCTGACATTCTTCCTCCCCACCCTGATGAAGGGAAAATTGGAGAAAGAACTTCCCAGAACATTCTGGCTGTCCCTCTAGGCAGTGATTCCCACACGGTCAGCTTCAGTCATGATCCAAGGCCATCTGCCTGCAGAAAATGAACTGAACAACAGCAGCTGCACATTTATAAAATGTTATACCTGCTGAATTGCCATTTCAGAAGCCCCAGGGTTCAGAGGCCAGGGAACAGGACAAGGTGGCACTACCTCTCCATGAGGCTCCCTTCCTCCAGGACGGGCCTTTGGTATGTTCATGGGAAGCAAGGGGGTGACCCAGGGCAACACACTGGGACATGCCTGCCTGAGACGCCCCAGCAGCCCAGGCACCCTCACATCGTGCAGCACGGCCAACCCTCCAGTCCCAGCAAGAGTCCTCAAAAGTCCGTGACGTCATCCTTTGGACAGGACAAGGTGCAGATGCAAATCCCTGAAGCCAAAAGAGGAGCCAGGGAAGCACACTCAGTCTCAGAAATATTCCTAAGAGCGGCCAATTGCTTTTTCACGACATCACTAATATCACCTTTGGGTGTGGCAACAAAATATGTTAGTTGAAACTTCTTTATTAAGTGGCATGTTTGAATACACAAGCTTCCTCTCTCCAGTCCTAAAATCTGTTTTACAACAATTATTACTAAAACATCCTTATAGTTGTTTAGATCTGAGTTGAAATTTAAGTAATAAAGTTTGACAGATCCTCTGGTTACTGCCATGAATAGCTGGCAATTTCTGTAAGTTCCCACGTCTAGAACTACATTAAAAACAGGGCTAATAGGTCTCCTGCCTCCCTCAGTGAGGTCACAAATGAGCTGATGTGACCCCTCAGCTGGACAGCAAAACCACACCTGCAGAATATGGGTCAGTCTCTTAAATGACAGAGACTGGGGCCAAAAAGAACACTGTAAGAATTCACAGTCAGTAACACAACCAGAAAGCAAATACTGCAGGAAGAAGACATCCCTGCTGAATCCAGCACGGACAGCCCACAGCCTGGACTGCCAGACAGTCCTGGTCCAACCAACAGACTCCAAAACCCAGCCTCTTCCTTGTGGAAAAGCAATACCCACAGGACAGAGCTCTCTTGGCTTGGGGGAAAACACAGCTTCCTATAGAATATGATGTCTAAACAGGAAACCGGTCCCAGCATCAGGATTCAACGGTGTCCACCCGAAAGGGTTGTTACTGTGCCTGTGTTTACATAGTGAAAAAGATATTTTACCAGCCTGGTGCTTGTCAGCCAAGTGAACAGTATTGGGACTTTCTACTCCTGCGGGTCAGCCCTTGCCTGGGGAAGACAGGGTGCTCACCAGGACACCCACGTGTGCCTGGGAGCGTGCACTCAGGAGCTGAAACAACAGTGACAAAGCAGAGACCTTGAGTTGGAGCCAAGCTAGAGGAACAGACGATGATTCTTGTAGGTCCAGAAGCAGAGACCCCCTGTCCTCTCCCAGCAAGGTCATAAATTAGCCAATGCATTAATCATAAATCACTGACATATTTTCTAGAAAACTGAGAAGAAAGTCAAAAGGCAAAGAAACTACATAGCCCCAGAGGCTCACCCCAGACTGGAAGTTGGAAAATTTTTAAGCGACACTTAACTACCCATTTAATAAGAAACTGCTTACTTTTTGTAAACATAGAAATTTCTCTATTTGACTCAATTCCCTATTACTCTTATTCTTTTCTCTTTTAGCTTCGCACTAACCTTGGTACAAACAACCTCTGAAATCCTCTGAGTCATAATTTTCAGAGTTCTGCTTATTAAAAAATGCCACCATGAACATACATGTGCAGAATTATCATGACAACACTTTTGATTTACCAACAGTAACTCTTTCCCAGAAGTTTTGCCCTGTGGCCACCTACGCTCTTCAAATTGTCTCTAAATGGAACTACATGAAGAAGATTTCATATCAATTATAACTCACTAAGTGCTCATCAGCACATGACTTTCTGCGAAAATATGCCACCTTTTCCCTGCCCAGCTTACTCAGAATGAGGTAAGATGTAGACTTAAACATTATTTTGGACACGAAAGGTGAGCTGAGTGGTAGCCTTTATCCTGAAGATACATGACAGAAATGTACATGCCAGGCCAGTCTTACAAGCTGAATTTAGAAACTGTACCACAATAAGATTACACTGGAAATAAAAATAGAAAAGACCGCCTGGCATCAGAAAGTTTAGTGGAGTGATGAAAAGAAACCCTAAAAGATACAGGTTCAAGAAACCTAAGAACTGCTGGGCCAGCATTTCCCAAAGGCAAGAATTCCACCAGTGGCCATGGCGTTTAATTGACAGGCTTCTCAACATCAGTCCCTCAGTTAATCACCATGCACAGCACAGCCCCATGGCCACACGTGGTGGGTGCTTAGAAGACAAAGCAAGAAACTATTACACTCTCAGGAGCTCTCTACATGATTTTTCTGCTATGTAGTTCAGTAAATACTACAAATTGGAGGGAAGAAAAGTTACTTACAGGCAGAAGAGTCAAGGAAAAGATTTCTGAAAATGGAAATGTGATGTGGGCTCCGAGGGATGAGTAGGAGATAAGGAGTCTATTAAAAGAGATGCTGAAGTATGTTTTAGTGGGTGCATTGCAGGTGAAACAAACAGTAGATGAGGGAGGAACAGCTGAAAGTCATCAGGTATAAGAGCAGAGCCATTTAGGCCAGCACCATGGTGAGTTAAAGCATGAGTTCCTGGCACCCTGGCACCCTGGCACCCTGGAGTTGAGTGGAAACCCTACCACGGAGTCCACCACAATAAGAGTTTGCAGGAGTGCAAACTGAATGAGATAGGTGGAAAAAAGTGATCCCACAAAGGTAAAAATCTGGACTGCAAAGCCAGGAGAATCACAGACAGAAAGCTCATGCTCAAGTCTCTGGAGGAAGACAAGGAAGTAAACAGGAGGGTGGATTCCAGGTGGGAGGCCAAGGAGCAGGGAGGGTGGCATCAGGAGTGTGTGGAGGCGGCCAGCATCGACTAGCAGTAGCATGTGCCACAATGACTACCTGCAAGCTCACTCACATGCAAGGGCATGGAGGGCTCAAAACAGCCACTCCAGACAGCTAAGAGATGGGAAAAGTAGATGACACACAGATCGTAGGGAATGTTAACGTGAGAAAGAGATGAGACTTCGTCCAAAGGAAGGCAGAGTCACTGAAGGTTCAGTGGAATGTCAGGATGAGCAAACTTTGGGAGGGTGAATATGGCAGCTCTGCAGAGGATGCACAATACAAGAAGGGGAGAAACTGGGGCAAAAAGCTGCCACCAGAGAACTCCAGGTATGAGGAGAATGACAGTAAAGGATGCACCTTGCCCTTGCCAAGTTCCTGGGAAATCACCTCTAAGACCTTAGAATGTCCTGCCTGATGAGAGACTTTGTTTTAGGGGAGCTTTAGGCCACACAGATAGTCTAGGCTAACTATGTGGTTAATGGCTGAGGGCTTGGGCCTCCCTGGATTAGTCTGGCCATGGCTATGTGGTCAATTCTCAGTAAAAACTCAGGACACCAAGGCTCAGGTGAAGGAGCCTGGTTGGCAATACCCCATGCATGTTGCCATACATCCTTGTGGGGGAGGAAGCACTGTCCATGCATCTCCATCAGAAAGAGAACATCAGAAGCTCCTGGCCAGCCTCTCCCAGACTCCAGCTATGCACCTTTTCCACAGCTGGAGTGTTAAGGGTACTCCTGTACCCTTTGACTGAGATCAACCATAATCACTAATACAACAGGTTTTATACATTCTTAGAGTTCTTCAAGCAAATCATTGATCCTGAGGATGACCACAAGCCACATGGTAAACATGGTCAGGGGACCCCACATGACTAAGTGTGCAGCTTGGGCCCTAAACATCAACATTTAAAACCCAGGAGCAACAAATGGCATATCACATTGGAATTATTCACCAAGAAAATATATTCCACATTCCCAGAAATATATTAGCCTTCTAAAATAGATTTTAAGATATGCTAAATAAAAAGACAAAACATCACAGTCCATTTTTGCAAGGAATCACTTATATAGAAACATCAGTCTAAAAACTCAGCATGTACTTACTGAGGAATGAACGTTCTTGAATTTAGAGCAATAACCTAAATGACGAAACTCAGAATTTTCTCAGTAGGAATTAAAATACAAAATGAGTAAAGGGCATTATTTTTGGAAGTGCCTTCATCCAGTGCCACTGGTTTGACTGAAAGGAACTATGCGGAGGACCGAGCACTCAGAGGTGGGCTGTGGGATAATGAAATGCCATTCACTCTGGCTGTAAGCACTGCAACCCTTTCTGTCACTGTCCCTGGCCTGGCTGTCCAGGCTTCCATGAGGTCACCTCTGACAGCCTCTGTCACTTGTTCCACATAGGTGGTCTCCACACAAATGTGCTTAGATAAATCAACACTGGACATTTAGGATAACAATGTCCCTTGAAAGAACGGCAATCTCTGTGGTTGGGGATCCTTGGAAACCCCAGGCACTCAAGAAAACAAAGAGTGTGTGACAGGAACGGAGAACAAGCCTTTGAGGCAAAAGTGGAAGAAAGCAGAGAGAGGGGAGGGGGAAGGAAGAGCAAGACAAAAGGAAGAGGGGGAAGAAAAATACACTACAAGCAGCTATAGGGATAACAGGATGTCCTGAAATGGTGCAGCCTACTGAAAAATGTGATATAATCTATCATTATAAAATGGATCTTTATTGTTTCCTTCAACTTTTGTTAAAATAAATTTTATGGAAAATTGAGGTTTACAACATGATGTAATGGTGACATATAGTAAAATGGTTACCATAGTGAAGCAAATTAACATATTTATCATCCCACATAGTCATATTTTTTGAGATAAGAGCAGCTAAAATCTTATTTCACAAAAGTTCTAAATACCATATAATTTTATTAGCTGTGGTTCTCACGCCTGCATTAGATGTCTTTGAAGGATACAAATAACAGCAATGTCAGCTTCAGGTACGAGGGAGGCGGGCCAGTTCCTGGCCATTCCCTTCCACTGGCAGAACATCTGCTGTCACCTGCCACCACATTTCTGAGCAAATATTCCAGCATTCAAGGAAACAATTTGAAAAGGAAAAGCAAAATGCACAAAAGTTTGAGTTGATGAAGAAATTGTATGATGAAGGCAGCAGTCAGCCCCAGCCACTCTTACCATGGTCCAGGGAGCAGCCGCGTACCCCTCCCCTTCTCTCCCCTACAGGCCAGCACTAGTTGGGGTCAGAGGCTGGTCCATGGAGCAAGTTCATTGAGACTCCCAAATATAAGATTGCTGGCCACTTTACATTCAAGACAGGGTCAGGACTCAAATGAAAAATGGGGTAATTTTTAAAGATAGATCTCTGGATTTGTTCAATATCACCACTTAAATTTTTTTTAGTTTTTTTTTAATTTCCGTAGGTTATTGGGAAACAGGTGGTGTTTGGTTACATGAGTAAGTTCTTTTGTGGTGATTTGTGAGATTTTGGTGCACCCATCACCCGAGCAGTATACACTGTACCCTATTTGTAGCCTTTTATCCCTCACCACCTTCCCACCCTTTCCCTCGAGTCCCCAAAGGCCATTGTGTAATTCTTATGCCTTTGCATCCTCATAACTTAGCTCCCACTTATAAATAAGAACATACGATGTTTGGTTTTCCATTCCTGCATTACTTCACTTAGAATAATATTCTCTAATCTCATCCAGGTAGCTGTGAATGCCATTAATTCATTCCTTTTTATAGCTGAGTAGTATTCCATTGTATAGATATACCACAGTTTCTTTATCCATTTGTTCATTGGTGAGCATTTGGACTGGTTCCACATGTTTGCAACTGTGAATTGTGCTCCTATAAACATGCATGTGCAAGTATCTTTTTCATATGGCGACTTATTTTCCTTTGGGTAGATACCCAGTAGTTGCCCCACCTAAATTTTGAACAGTATTTGACATTTTGATGAGAGTTAAGAGATAGGATATAGTAGGCCCAGCTCTTAAAGGTTTTTCTTTCTTAACACTGTTCCTTTGCCCCTTGGTTTGCCCTCACTGGCCTGAGTACAGAATCTGTGCATGACCCCAGCTAAGCTCTGCACAGACAAACAGGTTCTGAATGAAGTCGTGTCCCTAGCAGGGACAGCACTGATGCAAACACCCGTGGCTTTAGAAAGTTAGAGATCTTACTCAAAATGTGGGCCAAATGTACAGAGAGTGAACACACACACACATATTTATAATCAGATCATTATAGATATAAAATGCAACAATATTGCATTCCAATAAGCAAATAAATGGCCTTACTTTCCGCATCAGCTTGTACGCCCAATCAGAGACCTTTTCCCGTATCCCAGTTTAGCACACTGGGTGTTATGCTGAATGACATGCGTAAGACCACAATGACATGGGAGGTCTCTGCCCTCAAGGAATTCAGCCTTTAGAATCGCTTTTCCCCAAATCACAATCTCATCAGCAACCAGCTGATATTTGATCTAGAAATAATTCCACATATTTATCAAGAACATTTAATAAAGAATCCCTTCAGCAAATATTTCTCATGCCATTAAAAAAAAAAAAAAAAGTGTCAGACGTTGAGACTCCCCTTCACTGAGTCTCTGGCTTCCACAGGGCCAAAGTAAGAACACCTGGCCACCAGTCGCAAAGGTCAAGGCCTCATGGACAGTAAGTCCCCACATGATGACAGATGACCTCACACCTGGGTCATTTAATCATGCAAACATCTGCTCGATGACTGGCAGGGGCAAGTGCTACTTTCCTGTACAGAAGAGCAGGCACTTCTACAAGTTGTATCCAAAGAGTAAGACGGCATGAAAGAGATACACTCTTCCTACTTGGAGCCTTCATGCCCAGATCCAGCCTGAGACCCCTCTCTCCATCAGACGGTAGTCACTGTGAATGGAATGATCTAGAAATATTAAACATAACTCAGACCTAAAGAAGAATAAACAAAGTAACAGGGGATTTTGTTCCTCAAAGCATTGACTAATCCTAACAACAGTTTGGGAGGCAGAAATCCAATTGTTTTCCATTCTGTCTTCATGCAGATTATCCTTTGGTGAATATTTAAAGCTAGTAGAAATAGCTGGCCCTCAGTATCGCCTCAGTAACGGAAATAAAGCTGGAGTAAACACTTCCTATTTCATTACTCCCACACGAGACAATGATGTGTTCTGAGCTGCAAAGAGGCATGGGGGCTGAGGAAAAGAAAGAGAGGAGCAAAAATGACTTCTTTATTAAAGCAAACAGGTTGCCAAAAACTAAGCAAGTGCTCAAAATGAGCAATTTCTGTTATGGGCTCTCTAAGGACACCAGGGCCTCAGAATAGTGAATACTTTCTTATTTCAGCCACCATGTGCCAGATTTTCAAAGGGCAGGCTCACTTTTCATGCAGGCAATTTTGAAGCGCTTGCACAACTGGTTAATTTGCATGGACAACCAGCCTCTGGGCTTCCACTCTGACAGCTAAATTGATCAATCCTTTGTAGAGGAAAATCTCAGAGCCTAGGAAAAAAGGGTATCTGAGACCCTTTGAAAAATGTGGTCTCTCAATTCCTACTTATTCAGAACTACACATCCCACAAGACTTACTCTGTAAGCAGTAGTTTGCCCACACAAAGGAGACTCAAGATTTAACTCTAGATCTAAAGTTAAGATTTAATTCTAATATTAAGATTTAACTCTTTAAAAAATTATTTAACTCCTCTTGTTACTTAACTATCTCTGTTAAAACACTAAAAAAAAAAAAAAAAAAAAATGGGCTGGGTTCTCATATCAACCCTTGGGTCATTACATAGAAGAGCAAAATGCCTGCCACAGATTAAACCACATCTGACACCAAACCTTTCTCAGAGAAAAAGCTGAGCTGAGGCAGACAGGTCTGTTGAGAAATATGAAAACAGAGAGGAGCTCATCTATCCCATAAAAGTTAGCTAACTGAAATTCACAATAAATTATTAGTGAAATGGCAATTGGTAAAATCATTCAGAAAAATAGTTTCCTAAAAACAGAACAGGCAGTAGATTTTCAGAAGTTTCCAGCTACAAACTCAGAAAAGAGAAATGAAAGGGGATGTGCTCCTTCGACTCTGTAATGGAAAGAAGATTAGTATAAACCCGTGCAAGCCAATCCAATGTGCATATTGGGCTCTCCGTGACTTCACTTATTTTAGATACTTAAGCCCTAGTGTCACTGTTTTACATGGTATATACAATGATCTGGGCCAAGCCAATTGTGTTTTGCCTTGGAAGACAAACTCTGGTGTTCTATTCTGGCTTAAACCTAGCGAATGCTCTGGAGTCATTTTAGAATGTTTGCTTCTTTGAACACATGAAAAAGAAGACTTTTAAATCCTTCTGAATCAGTCCCAATGACCTGTTGGGTCTTTCATCGTCCAAGATGGGCACCAAGGCCTAAAGAAGAAAAAAGCATCTCACTTTCGCATTATGGCATGCAGGCAAGTTGCTCAGGAATGTGAATCACTCCACCTAAACATTTGCTTCATGTTTTACAGAGGACTTAACACTATATGAATCCCTGAGTGTGTTGCATAACCAAAAATCTAATTCTGTTCTATTTGTCATCCTCTCAATATAAATTAGTGATTAAAAATGAGAAATAAGCTACAACACAACAAAACAGATGGTGCCTTACCTTCCTATAAACACTGCTGTGTTTAGAGAGTTTACACATGTGGGGGAATGTAATGACTTATTTTTTTCACATTTGGCAATGAGTCATCTCATCCATTTTAGCACAAACTGTCCTGAAATTTCCTCCCAAATGAAGACATGGAACAGTTTCACTAATATGCAAAAGCACCCATGCCAGCTGCCTTTGATTAGTCATGATGCCTCTCTGCCCACTCTGCAGCCTTCATCTAGGAGAAAACCTGATCCAGTCGGACACCCAAACAGAACCAAAAGGTCAGCATGTCCTGAAGTCAACCTGCTGGGGAAGCAAATGCACTTTTGGAGGGGCCAAGATGATTCTTCCCTTTGTTTCCCAACACATACCCTTAAAAATTCAACCCAGGAACTTGATTTAACAGTGTCCTCTTTACTTTGGACACTCTCCCCAACCTTACTGAGCTATCCTGTGGACTTAACATATAGAGTTGGAAGAGAAACCATGAATAATCTCAGGAAATTTCTAAGTTCACCAATTATTAAAGGAGCCAGAGTCCATCCCAACTGCCAACATTCAATGGAAGTCCACTCTGTGGAACTAAATGGGAAGGAAACAAGACCAGTCCGAAATGCAAACCATGTTTGACAAAACCGTGTTTCATTATTTTACACAGACAGTGCTTAGGGCTATGCCTGACACATGGTAAACCCCTAGCAGGGAGTTAGCCCCGCCCTTTCTGCCTACCCCAACAATGGAATTGGGTTTATGTTTCCCGTTCATCACCTGTCAAGACAACTCCTCCCCTCCCTCTGTGGCATGAACAGTATTAAACTGACTGCTGGTGTTACTCAGCTTTTTGGTTTTGATTTGCTAAGCCATTGAGATAGTAACACCTCTCCTTGTGGTACCTGTGAAGTTTATTTATGAAACTAAATCCAAATCTCTGTAATTCTTGTTCTTTAGATTTTATCTTACTGGCTTGACTTCATCACTGAAGCTATTCATCCTAACAGCCTTGCCTGCTGGCTCTCTGAAATCCAGGTGGCCCTGACATCCCAGTGTGATGTGGTTGCCTCTCCTCTGTGAGGGTGACACTTGATGCTGGCTTTTCTGTTTCTCCCATCACCCTCCATTGTTTACTTCTCTGTCTCCTGGTCAAGGGCGGGCTTCTGTCTCAGTCAGCTGACTTTGCATTCCCAAGGCCATGCCTAAGTAAATGAGCATATTCAAGAACAACAGTTTAGTTGGTGGGAATGTAAATTAATTCAACCATTTGGAAGACAGTGTGGCGATTCCTCAAAGACCTAGAGGAAGAAATACCATTTGACCCAGCAATTTCGTTACTGAGTATGTACCCAAAGGAATATAAATCATTCTGTTATAAAGATACATGTACCCGTATGTTCACTGCAGTACTACTCACAATAGCAAAGACATGGAATCAATCTAAATGCCCATCAGTGACAGCCTGGATAAAGAAAATGTGGTACATGTACATCATGGAATACTATGTAGCCGTTAATAGGGACAAGATCATGAACTCTGCAGGGACATGGATGAGGTTGGAAGCCATTATCCTCAGCAAACTAATGCAGAAACAGAAAACCAAACACCACATGTTCTCACTTACAAGTGGTAGGTGAACGATGAGAACGCATGGATATATGGGGGGAACAACACACATTGGGACCTGTTGGGAGTATGGCGGAGGGAGAGCATCAGGAAGAATAGCTAATGGACGCTGGGCTTAATATCTAGGCGATGGGATGACCTGTGCAGCAAACCACCATGATACATGTTTACCTCTTCAATAAACCTGCACATCCTGCACATGCACCCTGGAACTTAAAAGTTGAAGAAAGAAAAAAGAAAAAAAAGAACAACAGTTTGATGAACATTTCTCACTTTTATCTCCGAATGTGTATAAATATTAACAGGGGCATATCCCTAAAGTTAGCTCTCACATCAATCAAAAATCACCCAAAAATGCAGGGAAAATTAACCCAGGTGGTACCTGGAGATGACCTGAGCCTCACCCAGATCTAGAAGATACCACACACAGAGAAGGTGCCTGGGTAACATTTGGCAGATAGCAGCGTGCAAGAGTCCCTTTCTTACAGGTGATTAGAGAAAACTGCAGCTTCCATGTCCAGAGGCTCTAAGTCTACCTTGATCTCATCTTTCCTAAAAATAAAATTCTCTTTTCAATCCTCCTTAGGAGGTTTTCTAGGCTCAGAAGAACCTTCCATGCTGTTCATAGGAGATTAGGTCACCCTGTTTCACATAACAATGGCTGTCCATTCTGTTCATGCTCATAAAAGCTCAACTTTGCACAGACTCCCCTGTGCAAACATACCGATGTCTCCCCTTCCTGTCCATCAAGCTGAGTCCCCTATACCAGGATCCTTCTACAGACCCCCTTGGGGCAGCTGTCTCGACTGCCCTTGAAAACCACTCTCAGTCTCAGAGACATCTCCAGAGGAGGAGGGCTGCTCATGAACACAGTCAAGCGGGCACAACGAGGCCAACCTGGTGGCCAACAGGGACGAAGAAGGAAAATAGTTTCCCCTTAGAAATATAAACAATATCTTTGTAAATGTCATGCTTATACTGAAAATCCCCTTAGTAAGCTCACTTTTCATGGATATCAGGCCAGTTGCTAAGTATAAATTGTTCCAGTGTCTGAAATTAATGATATTCGGTTCAACAGGAGTGTTCCTGTAAATAGCAATTCTACAGTCATTGATTAAAACAGTCCTCACTTTTGCTATCTGGACTCCCATTCTCCTTCTATAAGCATAGGCTTCAGGCTCCTTCACCCGCCCAGTGACCTGAAAGCATCTGACCCCTCGCTGCTGCCTGTCACACCCACACCCCTGTCCACTCACCCAGCTGTCCCCTCTGCCCAGTCAGCCACAGAGAAAAGTTTGAAGGAGCTTTCTTCTCACTGCCCGGTTTTCTACTTTACAGAAGGCTTTAGAAAACACATATGTGCTCTGGCTAAAATAAAAATGAAATTATAATGTGATCTACCACATCAAAAAAGAAAAACTGAAAATAGTTTAATTCAGCATCAGAAAATCAATATGTCCTTAGCAGTATTCTGTGCTTGACTTCAAAATGTGTGTTTCAATCTCGACTTTATTACATGTTGTATTTGGTTAGTACACACTTAGAATTCTCATCAACTGCTTTTTAGGTCTGTGGATGGGAAAGTACTCCATAAGAGAAATCAGCCTAATAATTGAATACAGAGCTTTAAAAAGAAAGACTTGTATAACTCTGAAGGGGACAAAACAATGACGCAGAAATAAAGTCAGACTACAGCAGTTCAAAGACCTGTCCTTGTTTGTGATTTTTTTTTCTAATATACAGACTCAAGGGTTCAACTAAGAGGCTGTTGTCAGTTATACTTCTCATCCATATCCTCTCTCAGATCAGCAGACATCTAGCCACTCTGCTGCGTGCTAATATAAAATCTCTCTCTGTCTCCTCACACGCCCCGTCAGAGAAACCATCTAATCATGAACCAGCCTATCATTACAGCAGCCACTGTAAACGCTGGGGAAATTAAACAATAAACAAGACTCCTCATTCAAATGGGAAGCTGGCAGCATTGTTGGGGAGATGACAAGACCCATCATTAGACTGGGAACACACTGCCTTGCCCTGTGTGCCCTTTACTGCTTCTCTTCTTCAGGGTGCGCTGGAAGAAGACGCATAGCTATCCATTATTCACTGACAATCTCGTAAGTCATGCCCCTTTCCTAACTATTGTAAAAGAGCTATAGTCAGAAAAGTGGGGTGAAATGTTGGTGACAGCTGCTTATCTCAAAGACTTCTAAGGCAAACCACCAAACCATAATTTGATGCAATAATATGGTGTTTATTGCTATTCCTTGATCAACTACTCCCAATCCCTTCAAGTTAGATTTCTCCTATTTTTGTATTCTGGAGTACACAGAGTTCTTTCACCAGTATTTAAGAAGATGCAAATTGATCATAACCTCCCTGAAATGAAAACGAGGAGGGTAAGAAATGGCCCAGGTTTCTTGATTCCCTCTGCTGTGAACCTGGGACCATGTCACCTTCCCCGTCCTCTTTCCTGCATGGCTGAGGATGGCAGACAGAAACTCTCCTTAGCAGACAAGGCAACCTACCCAGCATGGAGGAAACAGCAAGTAAGGACTGCAGTTCTACCTGAGCCACCTGGTAGAAGAGGAGGAAAAAATAATGATGAAGGAAATCTGAAAAATTGAAAGGCATTAGCCCTACACTTAATCCACCTGATGTTACATAAAAAACTATATCAGTAGAAACAGACTCTCCCTTTCACCCACTTCCTTCACCTTTTCCACCAGATTTCTTCCACTTGTCACCCCTGCAGCTCAGAATTGGCCCTGCCATGTCTCCTAATGCTGAGGACAGACCATTAAAGAAAGGAAGGGCAGAGAAATTACAATGACATGGCTTTGTTCCCCAAGAACATTCACTCCAGAAGCTGTCACTGCTCAAAAGACATCTTCATTCTGGCTCAAATGGCCAGAGGGAGCTCCCTTCTCCTCAATTCCAATTTGCTTTGACAGACACGTGGCTGTGAAGCAGTGGTTTGCTTCCCGGAGCGGAAGCTGCACTGGAATTCCAAAGTTGCCCTAGCCCTGTCAACAGAAGTCAGCAGCTTGAAGAGGAACTGCTATCCAGTCACAGTCAGCGTTCCCTGACACCTGATAATACACGGCCTCCCAGGCAAGATGCATCCCATCTCAGATTATTCCAGCCCTGCCTCTAATTGCTCCCACCAGGGCAAAAAGGGTGGCATTCTGTTTTGGAAAGAATTATTAAGGCCATGTTGAAAAGAAAGTCAAGGTGAACCCCTGCAAATACAGCTGCATTCTTTAACCCAGACCAAACAAAACTTTCTTTTAGCTTCTAGCCACACTCTCCCAAAACAAAATTCTAAAAGAAAAACTGAGATGCAGTGCTAAATTGTATAATGAGAGGAACCCCAGTTTCCTTACCCCGCTTGTTACCGAAGAAGCTATTTATTACAAAAGCTCCAGAGTCACTGTTCTCCTCCAGGTCCATGCAGAAGCAATGAAGCCCAAGAACAATAACACCATCAGGAAGGCAGGCAAAAAGCTCATTTTACAGCTCCCAAAGGGGTCTAATTCATCCTCCAGGAAGAAGGACTGTTCTAAGAGGTGCCTCAGAGGGAAAAGCCTGTCAAATGACTCAATGCCATCAGACCCCGATCTGCCACCAGAAATGCTGCAACCACCACAGATATTTACTGTGATAGACAGAAAATCCTGCTTCATTATCCTAAGTCTAAACATGTACTTTATACCTGTGGGGTTCAGAGTACAAAAGGTGTCAGATCAGTCTATATGTTATGTATTTTACATAGCAATCAAGATTCATGAAAGAAAAATATAATTGGTCCTCATTATCCACGGATTACATATTTGCAAACTCACCGGTTAGCTAAAGTGTATTTGCAACCTCAGAGTAAAAACTTGAGGCACTTCCCAGTCATTCATGGACATGAGCAGTGAAAATTTGAGTCTCCTGACACAGGCATTCCCAGTCAAGGTCAGACAAGGCAATCCTACACGTTCTTGTTTCAGCTCTCATACTGAAAATAAGTGCCACATGTTCTATTTAGTGCCACATTTTTTGCACTTTTGTATTTTTGTTCGTGATTTATCTGTTTAAAATGGCCCCAAGCATAGGGCTGCAGAACTGGCTGGTATTCCTAAGTGCAGGAAGGCTGTGATGTGCCCTATGAAGAAAATGCATGTGTTAGATAAGCCTTGTTTAGGCATCAATTGTAGTGCTATTGACCATGAGTTCAGTGTTAAGGAACCAATTGCATATATTAAATAAGTTGTCTTTAACAAAAAATGCACTTGAAACAAGATTATTTATTGATCAGTTGACAAAAATATTGTGACCAGAGGCTCGCAGGAACCTAACCCTGTATTTCCCCTAGGAGCAATGGTTCAGGTTTTGCTAATTCAGTGTTTACAGTGACTTCATAGAGTGTAATTACTACATGCTGTCAATCATAAGGAGAATCGACGTAAAATATCAAAGAACATGAGCAACAGATACAATACCCAATCAGTGTTCCTCAGCCTGACACAGGATCACAACAGCCTAACCTGAAGGACTGTGTAAGTAGAGTTTTTTCAGATCACTCAGAAGAATAACCAGCTCCATAGATGGAGATCCAAGGGAAGCTACCTACTCACTCCTGAAAGCAAAGTACTAGCCCTCTTGCTTCAGGGAAGCACAGAACTCATCTTGCTAACTGCAAGCTGGGAGCCACTGGTGCCTGACTGTCTAGCACTAGCCACCCTGGGCAGAGACCTTTCTGAAGTCATCGTACAGTGAAAACTAGACTCCTCAGAAACAGAAATCTGTACCATTGACGGGCATCAGGGACAACAGGCTGGTGGCCAAGGTCACGTGTTGAATGGAGGGAGGAGGCTCTGGCTGTGACTCATGGGACTCTTTACTGCTCTCATTACATAATGTGAACCAGATCCTCATCTTCTCATCAGATAATGATCTTTGCTCTCCAGACTTAAGGAGTGATTACAATCTGAAGAGCTGATTGTGTCTCATTCCACTTGTGATAATATATTCCTGATGACCAAGGCTAACCGAGGCTATTAACTTGAATCTTCAAATACCAACAGTCATAAGCGGTCCCCCTTTGATATATTCGCATCTGTTATGTGTTGAATTGAAAAAGGTTTTCTTGCTACAAAATGTGTAAAGGAGAAAAAGTTAAACTGGTACAGAACAGCCAGTGCTGTTTTCTCCAATCCAGGAAAGCATCTTAATTCAATTGAATAAATTTTAGTACACTGAGATCTTTAACGTAAAAGCAAAACAAGACAAAAAAGCAAAGTGATCCATAAATGTCACAGCATAAAAAGGTCCAAAGCCCTCACTTTATTGCTTCCTGATAGTCTTAAGCACTTCTCCTCTAGCAATGTTTTCCTCTGTATTATAATCTTAAGAACTATAACCACTACCTTTTGGAATGGAATTGGCTTCCTTTTAAACCACTTTCCTCTCTTTATGATGAAAAGGAAATTTGAGTATCTTTCTCTACCTCCATTTCTACATGGTCAGTTGTCAAAAGAAAATGAACAAAAATAAAAGAACTAGATGACATGTGTTCTCAGTTTCAGAAGATGTACTAATAAAGGGATGCATGTACTATTTTGCAGATGCTAGAAGACTAATGTCTATCACAATCACAAAAAAATTCTAAGTTGGTAGTCTCATAAATGGTTTCATGAAGAAAATCAGAATAATTTATGAGTTATAAATCAAACTCAAGAGTTACAAATAGGATTCAGGTACCAGAATTTTCATTCCACCAGCATTAGATGGGGCTGTACGTGACCATGTCCCTGAGGCTGAGTGAATTGCAGACGAACCGCACTTCTGCCCGAGTTCCCTGCTCAGATAGCATATTGCAGTTTATTTTATTTTACTTTATGTATTATTATTGTTATTATTATTATTATTATTTGAGACGGAAACTCACTCTGTCGCCCAGGCTGGAGTGCAGTGGCCTGATCTCCGCTCACTGCAAGCTCCGCCTCCCGGGTTCACACCATTCTCCTGCCTTAGCCTCCCGAGTAGCTGGGACTACAGGCACCCGCCAACACGCCTGGCTAATTTTTTTGTATTTTTAGTAGAGACAGGGTTTCACCATGTTAGCCAGGATGGTCTCAATCTCCTGACCTTGTGATCTGCCAGCCTCAGCCTCCCAAGTGCTGGGATCACAGGCGTGAACCACCGCACCCAGCCGCATATTGCAGTTTATTTCTAGAGAAAGCGTCAGGACTGGGAAGCAGTATGTCAACACGAACGGGTCAGAACAGAGAAGGGTTTAAAACTGTAATCAAGCAATCTTATAATAAGAAATTGTGAGAATTATTTTAAAATGACTATTCCATTTGACTTTTCAGCCAAACCATGCTCTAAAATTCCCCCAATCTCTCAGAATATTAGAAGCTAAAATAAGGATGTGTGTATAAATAAATTAACTGAGAGGTTTAAAGAGATCTGGTGACAACATGAAAGGAAGGCTTAAGACCCACTACAATTTTGAACTGAGAAGCAGAGAAATGGTTGTTATTTGACTAAAACTTACAGAAGACCCTTCTCCTTCCGGGAAGCAGGAGTGGGTCAGCAGGGGACACAATATGGAGAGCCTCAAATCACAAAGCACTGAGAGGAAAAAGGGATCAAAAGAATTTCAGGACAATCCAGAGGAGGTGCTTAAAAAGAATCAAGTCTCTGCCAAAGACAGAAAGAGCCAGCTCTTTGTTTCAGAGAGGCCTGCAGCTACAGGACTTAGATTGGGGCATAAATTCTAATTAAAGTAAATCTTTCTAGATTCCCTGAAGAATTTCCACTCACCAGCTTCACCTTTCAGTGCGGCTTGAGCTACGTGCTACACAGCTTGACCCAGAGCTGCTCTGTCCCTGGCCATGCCAAGGAGGAAACTGTGTGTGGCAGGCACACTCTCCCTACCTGGGAGGTTTATCCTCTTCTGCAACTGGCTGCTTCTGTAAAGACAAGCGTCAGGCTCTGGGTACAGATGAGCATCAGGATTTGACCAGGAAAGAGGAAGGAGGTTAGGAAGCAGAGAACAAAACACAACAAAACAAGAAAATTAAAAACTCTAACCTTCAAGGGATTTCAAGGAGAAAACAGAGGAAAAAGGACAAGTAGAAAAAAGGCAGGCTTCTTTGAGCAGGCAGAGCAAAATTAAGGACACCTGTGATTTTAGGCGCTAACAAAAAGCAGATGTGGTGGCCTCAGACTCCCGTCCCTTCAACCCAGTCCTCATGCAGCCTAACTGGACCCCAAACCACAAAGGGGCTGGAGGAGAAAAGGGAGGTCTAAGTCAGCCCAGCTGCAATAACAAAGGCAGAAGTCTGGAACCACAAAAGCTTTTAAAAATAAACATTGTGATTCAAGGTGGGGGGGGGGCGGGGAAACAGCACTGGGGGAAACTTCAAGAAGCACTGGCTCTCAGCAGACATCATTTTAAAAACCCATTTGGAAATTGCCATTCAATGAGGTGTTTAAATGACAACAGAGAGGCTGTCTTACCTAAGTAGAATAGGATCAAACAGAGAGATCAGAAGTACCCTGCCCTGCTCAGACTATTCTACAAAGCAACTAAACTTGCCTTTCATCTCTCCAGGAATACTTTCTCCATCAAAAACTCAAAGCCTCTAAGACACTGCAAGCATCTGGAGTTTTCATACTGTTATACCCCCTACACATTCTAGATCGAGCCCAGCAAATTAGCCCAAATATGTATCTATTTCAGAGCTTTTTAGGAAAATAACTGGTCTCCCTGTTTGTACTAACCACCCGCTGCTTCTAAATTCAATGTCTGAATGTGCAAACGATGGCCCAGAACTTCCTAAGATACTTAAAGAGGAAACGTGGTAAACCTACAACTCTCCTTGAAGAGGACTTCTCAAAAGCTCCTCAGAGGAGTAGAAATCGCACCATGATCTAAGTTCACACCCTGTCACCAGTTTCTACCTATGCAGAGTATATATGTATTTCTGTTGTTTTTTGTTTTTTTATAAAACTCCTCTCAGTTTCTTCTTCTGTAAAAGAGAGGTAACAGCAACCAGGACGCAAGTAAATGTTGAGCTTTCAACAAAATGCATCCCAAGTTCCTCACTCAAAATTGCTCTTCACCCTTCAATATTATTATCACCATAACAAACAATTATTTCTGACATCAAAGGGCTGATGGTTAAGAGTGTTGGAATGGTCTACTCTACAAGCCTGCATCCATGACTTTACCCATCTGTGGCTCCTTGCTTAATATAAAAATGAGGTATGTTAGATTAATTTCTTTAAGGCCCATTTGAGGACTAACAAGTCTAGTTGTCTGGGAATTTGATTTATTCTTCTGTATTTTGCAACTGTAAGGATTCATCCTATTGCTATTAGGAAAATTTTTTTCCTCCAAACAACTTTTCAAAAAAGAAAAATTAAATACATTAATTTGATGCCTTTGGGGGCAATATGTTTTGAAAGGGTCACAGGACAAGATTTTGATATGAGGTACAAAAGGAAAGAAAATTAATTCTTGAAAAACCAGCATCTCTCCTTTTATTTGAGGATGAGACAAAGCCATTATGTATCACAATGTGTAAAGGCACAAAGAGCTAATGACAAAGGGCCTTTTTTGTTCCCTAGTCATAGCAGTTCTGTTCTCAATCACCAAGTCTGCTACCTCCTAAAAATTGATCTGATGAATCTTGCACTCTTTCTCAAGCTTTCGAAATAATGTAGCATCCATGAACCCTAAATTAAGATGAACATTTGCCAGTGACACTCCTTCGTCATACTTTAAGCTTCTCCTCCTCATAAGCACATCAGCAATAAGGCAGTTAAGGTGATGGAGACGGCAGGCACTCGCCCATATGCCACCCAGCACACCAAGGTGGCTTTTGGTCAAATTGCCCAGCAAGCCACACAAGATGTTGGCAAACTGCTCTGGGGCTGTGGGAGAGATCCAAACACAGAAGCTCCAAGGGTGAGGGAGGGAAGACTCTGCAGAAAACCAGGGCTCCGTGTTCAAAGCTGAGTTTGCTGTAAAATGGAGCACAGGATCCCTGAATTCCATGAATAGCAGTGCCAGCTCCTTGGAACATGTATGAGCATCAGTTTGGCTGGAACTCAATGACAAACAACAGATATAAGAAGCTGAGAGGCTCCTAGGCAGGCAGTCCCAACGATGTGCACATTTTACAATCAGATTTGTACCACGGACATCCTTTAATGCCCCCAGGGACAACTTTCAGCTTCAGTTAGAATAAGGTAAGTTGTGATGTAGGAAAACTGATTCAAGCAGTCTTAGAAGACTCAGCCAATAATTTGATCTATTTTTACAAGAAAATATGAACCAGAAAGATTTTTATCAATGCCAGTGGCAATAAATAGTGTACATAATATGCTATACATAGCATATTATGATATTAGCATAATACCTAATATCAAATCTTAACTTTTTTTAAAAAGTCCCATAATTACACTATTTTCTCTAAAAATTAGAACTGTTTCCTGGAAAGCCTTTGATGGATCATGATTTAAACAGCTTTTAAGGCAGCTACCCTGACACCTGCTTCCTCCTGTTCACATTCCTGCATGATCCCTTGAAGGTAGGTGGGACCTGTGACTTGTTTCTACCAATAGAACACAGCAAAGATAATATAGATGCATGATTATGTGATTATAATATATAAAATTGCAGCACCCATCTTGCCAGCATCGCTTTCTCCCTGGCTAGCTTTTGGATTCAAATAGCAAGGCTGAAGAAATCCATATGACAAGGAAGTGCAGGCAGCCTCTAGAGCTGAAAAAGCCTCCAGCAAGAAAATGAGGCCCTCAGTCCTACAACCACAAGGAAACAAATTCTGCCTACAGCCGGAATGAACCCTGAAGCAGATCCTTCCCCAATTGAGCATTCAGATGAGATCACAGCCCCAGTCAACTGTCCTTGATTGCAGCCTTGCAGAAAACTCAACAAAGCCAGATCTAGACTCCCAATCCATAGAAATGGTGACATAATATATGTTCTTTTAAGTCACTAAGGTTGTTGTAATATTTTTATGAGTTGATATTAGTAGATAACTGATAAAGATCATTAAATCTCAAGTTGTCAAATGCAGAGAAAGATAAATAATTTTATTTAAAATAAACCTATATGATTGTTTATTCAATGGAACTGGTCTATAATAAAATATAAATGTATATTTTAAATGCCTGATTTTATTAAGGTTCTTTTCAATTACAGCACAAAATCAGGCATTGCAGATAACTGATTCCTTTTCCATTTACAATTCTGCTGTGATTCTAAAGAAAGCAAGGTCTTAATCAAATAAGTGAAATAAAATAACATAACATCAAAATATCAGCATTTGATCATTAGTTACCACGGAGAGTTCAGCTTTTAAATTGACCTATGATGATTAGACAGTGCCACATCATCTACTGTCAAGATTTGTTTTCAAATTTTTGGTAGTTCAAATAAAACACCTCTGAGAATACTCAGTAGGAGATTTTTATTCTGATTTTATCAATAATACAAATGAATAATCTGATTGTTGACCAGGCAACAGTAAAGTACTGTATTACTAAATTGTGTAATGATAAGAGTTCATGGGTTAGAAAAACTGTCAGTGAATTTACAGAAATACATTTAATATTGTCATAAATATAGACTTTAAAAATACATAGAACAAAACAGTTTTAACAAAACAGAATATATTCAAGCAAAGATGCAAGTCTATTTCAACAGATTAAGTATATCCCCAAAACATGAAACAGCCTATGCAGATACTAAAGTATTTTTAAAAGCATATTTATGAGTTATAATTGGTATAAGTATACTATTTCAATCTGTCTACTATTAAAGATTTAAAAACTAGTAATAAAATATAGTATGCTAGATGTTCAAGTAGCAAAATCCTACTCACTCAAAGCAAAATGATTTTGATTACTTCTTTACATTTTGGAAAAACAGAGAAAAATGATTTTCAGTCTTGAAATGTTTATCAACTTGAAACTGAAAGAAACATTCCAAATTTCCACTTTTGAACTCCCAAATATTAAGGAATTGTTGTCTTCTAAAATTAATTCTCCTTTTAATGATAGTGTATGACACAATCAAATGAAATTATTTGTTATATTAAAGCCATGTATTCCCTTACTAAGAAGCAGCTATGAGAACCTTTGTCATTAGGTTTTGAAATTTGTCAGCTTATTACCTTAAGACTTAAATATTGTTAAGCCAATATCTATTTTGTTATTTTTATGAAGAGTAAGCTGACAATGTTTCCCTCAATTTGCTCTTAGATTTCCCTAAACCTTGCTTAGCAAGTACTCTATCAGTTTTCTTGGTCTTAACTCCAAAGATGGATGAGAAAACTTGAGTAAAGACAGGCTCACTGTAATTTACATCATTCATGGAAATGCATCTTTCCTTGGTCATTGGCTTTTCTCAAACACACACTTAGCATAGAGATGACCTAGCGCGGAAATGATGGTTAAAAGCTCAGGTGTGAAGATCAGCTAGGAAACTATTTTGGCAAAGTAGGAACATGGAAAAGCTGAATACCAGGTATTATTTCAGATTTGGTTTTGTTCTCCTCAGGGTGTCTTACAGAGAATGCTCACTGAATCTTCCAGAGTATCTTAAAGGCATGGAAGATTATAACTTAGGATAAAGCAAATATCATGACCAAGAGCTGACACCAAATGGAAATGCTTACAGCAGTAGCAGCCAGCTGCCTGAAAACCTCAGCTTGTCCCTGTTATTACTAATGGCCCAGGTAAGGCAAAGTCCTTAGTTAGAAACTGAAAAATCAATTATTGGCTGACAAGTACTGGTTGACCTGACAATAGAATGGCATAGAGAATAGTATTTTTCCAAGTAAAGGCCCATCATCTTCTGTTTTTTTACAGTATGAATCAAATGTGGGGTCAGGAATACCTGCTCAGAAACACCACGGTGGTATCACTCCAGCACACCTTGCTACCTCTCTTCCCTGAAGGATGCATCTGTAAGAAGCGGTGTGATTAGAGATACTTCACTGCACAATCATATGTGGAGGAAACAGCAATAGTATAGTCCTGCAGAGACAACTAAGTAAGAGACAGGCAACGATTTTTTTATTTAAAAAGTTATGAATATAGTCTAAATAGTTTGGTGTGCTTGCACACACATGAGCGTACTCCGCAGATGCTTAGCATTTATCATTCTGTTACCTAGGATGGGACTTCCACTCTGTCCTATAATCTCTAAGTTAGCCTTTCTAGCCAGAAAAAATCAGGGATCAAAAAGACACTGAAACTGTGGCAACATAAAAGACAAAAACACAAATGTCTTGATCACTGGCCTACATCCATTGCTAGGATGGTGGCGCTGCTATCTACAACCTTGGCTTAAGGACCTCAATCCCACGATTTTCTCATACTCAAGTTCTAGAAGTATGTCTTCCCCAAAGCTAAACAAAATGTTCACCAACTCTTCCCTAAAATTGCCTCTTACATGAGCATGCTTTTAAAAAGAAGACATATATGCAGCCAACAAGCACACGAGAAAGATCTCAACATCACTGATCATTGAAGAAATGCAAATCAAAACCACAGTGAGATACCACCTCACACCACTCAGAATGGCTATTATTAAAATATCAAAAAATAACAGATGCTGGTGTGGTTACAGAGGAAATCAATGCTTAGACACTGTTGGTGGGAGTGTAAATTAGTTCAGCCATTGTGGAAAGCAGTGTGGTGATTCCCCAAATACCTAAAAACAGAATTACCATTCAACTCAGCAAGCCCATTAATTGATATACATACCCAAAGGAATATATATCATTCTACCATAAAGACACAGGCATGTGTATGTTCATTGCAGCACTATTCACAATAGCAAAGACATGGAATCAACCTAAATACCCGGCAATCTTAGACTCGATAAAGAAAATGTGGTAGATATATAGCATGGAATACTATGCAGCCATTCAAAAAGAAAAAAAGAAAAAAAAAAAACAAGATCATGTCCTTTGCAGGAACATGGAGGAAGATGGAGGCCATTATCCTTAGCAAACTAACACAGGAACAGAAAACCAAATACCCCATGTTCTCACTTATAAGTGGGAGCTGAATAGTGAGAACACATGGACACAAAGAGAATAACAGACACTGGGGTCTATCAGAGGGTGGAGAGGGAGAGGAGAGAGGGGATCTGAAAAAATAACTAAGGAGTACTAGGCTTGGGCAGGGCGCGGTGGCTCAAGCCTGTAATCCCAGCACTTTGGGAGGCCGAGACGGGCAGATCATGAGGTCAGGAGATCGAGACCCTCCTGGCTAACACCGTGAAACCCCGTCTCTACTAAAAAATACAAAAAACTAGCCGGGCGAGGTGGCGGGCGCCTGTAGTCCCAGCTACTCGGGAGGCTGAGGCAGGAGAATGTTCTGAACCCGGGAGGCGGAGCTTGCAGTGAGCTGAGATCCGGCCACTGCACTCCAGCCTGGGCGGCAGAGCGAGACGCCGTCTCAAGAAAAATAAATAAATAAATAAATAAAATTTAAAAAATTAAAAAAGGAGTACTAGGCTTAATACCTGGGCAATGAAATAATCTGTACAATGAACCCCCGTGACATAAGTTTAACTATATACAAACCCACACATGTATCCCTGACCTTAAAATCAAAGTTTAAAAAAAATTCTTTTCAAGAATGCCCTGGGACATGAACAATAAAAATGCCTTTTGTGGAGGCTTAAAAAAGAAAAAAAAAGAAAAGAAAAGAACAATAAGGATGCAACTTGCATCCAAGCTCTCATAAAAGACTCATCTTGTGGGAAACTCTCTTAATTTATTTTGAGCAAGAAAGTCTTATTGAGAAACCAGATAGTCTGAAGAAAAGAAGAGAAAGCGTTCTCAAGTGCGAAGTATGGCTTCTGACAACGAATTCTAAATAAAAGATCATTGAAACAACTAAAGGGAGAGAGGGAGGTTTCGTCATAAACTGCATTTGACAGAGTTCGTTTAGATCTAGAAAAAAACAAAACCCTACATACACTTATGGTATCGTCTAAATACTAAAGGCTTCTCGAGGGAAGGGCAGGAGGTCAGGACAACATCATGAACAATTAAGTATTATATTCCAGGCAAGTTAATTTTTTATTTTTCTAAACTTTGTCAGTGATAATTATTCTCTAAAGAAAAGGAGCCTTTATCCTGAGCCTGAGTAAACATAGTGAAGTTGCTATAGAAATAAAAAAGCCAAAATCTAAACCATAAAAAAAAACTCTGGTGCTAAAAATGGATACTCTCATTTTGCTGCAAAATTATAGGTTCAGCAGGTGCTCCGAGCCACTGAGACCTCTGCTGCCAGCGTGGGGGCTTCCCTCTGTCCCTAAGCAGCTCACTGTCTTCCAAGGAAGCAAAGTCACAGAAACGGCAAGGTGTATTAAATATTCTGGTAGTAGATGCTAGACCACCAAAGTTGTTTCAAATCAACAGCTGTAAGCATCAGACTTAGCCTGGAATGTGTTCTCATCTGGCTCTGTTGGAAAAGTACTCCACACCCCCTGAAGGTGTTTTCACTGTGCCTGTGTTGTGGCTTTGGGGGAACGCTATCTATGTTGTTTGTTACTGGTTGATAAGCTACATTCTAAAGGCCAAATCCAAAGGAGTCTTTTAAAATCTGTGATGCTGTATTCAGATTTTCTAAACCTCGACACTGTTGACATCTGGGGCCAGATAATCCTCTGTCATGGGCGGGGCTGGTCTGTGCATGGTGAGATCCTGAGCAGCGTCCCTGGTCTCTCCCCACCCTGAATGACAACGCCAAAAATATCATTAGACATTGCCAAATGTCCACTAGGAAACAAAGTTGCCCCTGATTAAAAGCCACTGTGTTAGATCCATTTAATAGTATAACTTTCAAATGAGGCCTTGAAAAGTATACGGTAAATCTATTTGCTTCCCTATTGGGAAGATAAACAGTTACATGAAAAAAGCAGGAGCCAGAACAGTGTCTAAACTCCCATTTCTTACTAAGAGTATGCATACATACACACATTTCCATTGGCTTAGAAAATTTCTGGAAAGAACTGTTAAGAAGATGTTAATAGTGCTTGCCTCTGGAGTGTTTTAACCGTTTACTATAACCGTTTACTTTAACCACTTACTATAACCTAGTGTTTTAACCGTTTACTATACTTACATACCCCTTTTCAATCATGTTTTAAATAATTTTAATAACATATTTTTAAGTCACATACAATATATTTTTTAGAAAGCAGTAGGTGTAGGTGTTGCTTTTCAGTCAAGTTAGAGTTAAAATGGAGGTTTTCCAAGCCATTTGAAATTCCAAAGCCCCCATTGAGGGAGCTGGGTCCCAGGCTTGGATGCCATCTGCCGGTAGCAGCCCCAGCCCTGGCATGGAAGCTTATAAACTATCACAGCCTCCTTTGAGTGGCAAACAGAATAAAATGGAAGCAAGTACCACAAATGCCCACAAATGATGTGGTCATCATTCTCTGGAACAAGATCCTTAGTCCTAAAGCACTCGGGTCTCTTTTGGAGCAGATGCCGGTGGCAAGTCCCACAGCGGTCTGCAGCCACCATGAAGAGCGGTCTGAGTTCTCCATCCAGCACGATGGTCTGCAAGCGTGTGCGGACCTGTGGCTCGTGTTTCCTAGTAATCCCCCAAAATGCTTCCCTGAAATGCTTCTTTCAGGAGCCCCAACTATAGTCACCTGGAACGAGCTGTAAAACTGTATAACATGAGGTCATTTCATTCTGGATTCCGGCTCCAACAGAATCAATAAGAAAACGTCAAAATGCTGGGCCCCAGGCCTGCTCCTGACCTGCTGAATCAGGACCTCTGGGTATGGGAACACAGTCTCATTGTTAACATGTTACCAGATGTTGCTATGAAACTTTCTGCTTATCTGTGGGTCAGTATTCAAGAGTTTCCTTAATTTTCAAGTTGAAATAAGAATCTTATGTGAAATATAGTGACTCTCCCAAGGGCTGAAATTTACAGATTTTCCCAAAAGAGACTCCATGTCTCAATCTTGAAATGGTTGGGAGAAATTTATGCACGAAAAAGGAGCATTTTAAAGACTTATCATGTGCCAAGATAAATTAATACAGTCAACCCTCCATATCCATTGGTTCCATGTCTGTGGATTCAACAATCAGGGATGGAAAGTAATTGGGATAAAGAAATTCCACAAGGGCCATAAGGCAAAACTTGAATCCACCATGTGCCAAATACTATGTTGAATCCAAGCAAATGAAATGATGTATAGGCATTATATTGGATATTATAAGTAATCCAGAGATAATTTAAAGTATACGCGAAGATGCTCACAGGTTACATGGTAACACTACACCATTTTCTGTCAGAGACTTGAGCATCCACAGAGTTTGGTATCCGCAGGTTCTTGGAACCAATCCCCAATGGATACAGAGGATGACTTTATTCTCCATCTATATTCCACTGGGCTGACGGCCATGTAGGTATTTCATTACTTTTTACTGTTTCGGGTCCTTGGGAAAAACAAGGCATGCCTAGAATGATAAGATGACATATGAACAGGTTCCCCAAACACAAAGAGGAGCATGCATGGCACTGAAGTGAGACAGTGAGAAGAGAACTTCAGAGAGAAGTCCATTGTTGCTAACCACAGAGGACCCAGTGGGGAATTCAGAGAGAAATTACAAGTTAAACCAATGCTAATTGTTGACCAAGAAGGCCTTAACATTTCTTTCTCTCGAGGGTAATGTCAAGCCAGCCAACGTCTGAGAGTTGGGGGTGCAAGTATCTGAGCAGCTGTGCACACAGACACCTGGGGACCAATGTGGAGATCACTGGGAAACAGGATTGGATTAGACCAGTAGGACTAAGAAAAGTCCCCAGGCAGTGAAGGAATCATGCCTCACACTATCAACGTGGTTGAAGAGGATGGAAAAGAAGGGCTATTGAGCAGTGTAGTTATTTATGAGATAGAATTTTGTGGCTATTAGAGAGGGGGTTTGAAAAAAAAAAAAAGGGTAAAACTTAGAATGATTCTGAGATTTCCAGTTTGGGAAACTAGATACTTGTATTTATAGACAAAGATAAGGAAATCCAATTACCAAAAAGTCATTAAATGAATACAATCTGCTCTTACATTACTATAAAGTTATTATTTTCCATGTTTATCATAAATATTTCAGCTAATTATCTGGGCTTGGTTTCACTTGTGTACTTGGCTGATTTTTCTCATTCCTCCTCTTCCCACTCAGCATTAAATAATTGGCAGCCACTCCCAATGAGCATTTCTGAAATACTCTTCAAAGTCATTGCCAAGGGAGAGATTGCCTTTTTGGATTGGTGTGTCTCAGATTTATCACAAGAGTGGGGAGATGTGAGGGAAAAGGAGAATGAGCTTTGGCAGTAACAATGCAGAGAAGAGTTTCATTATTCTTAGCACCAAAAGGCATCATTGTCCAAACCAATAGTCTTCCCCACAGACAAAGTTTCGGCCCTTCTCATCTTTTGTGCTAAAAGAATCAGATGCCAAGAACAGGGAGATGAGGTGCATGAATTGTTCTTTTGCTTTTTTGTTTGTTTGTTTGTTTGTTTGTTTTGAGACGGAGTCTCGCTCTGTTGTCCAGGCTGGAGTGCAGTGGTGTGATCTCGGCTCACTGCAATCTCTGCCTCCTGGGTTCAAGGGATTCTCCTGCCTCAGCCTCCTGAATAGTTGGGATTACAGGCACCCACCACTATGCCTGGCTAATTTTTGTATTTTTAGTAGGGACAGGGTTTCACCATTTTGGCCAGGCTTGTCTTGAACTCTTGACCTCGTGATCCACCCACCTAAGCCTCCCAAAGTGCTGGGATTGCAGACGTGAGCCACCGCGCCTGGCTGCAAGAACTGTTCTGAGGCCTGATGAGTGTTTGCTTATTCCCAGGTTAGAACTCCAGGCACCTTCCACTTCCATGGGTGAGAACTTCAGGGTAGTCACTGGAGGACTCCAAAGTTCTCTTTGTTCATGCCATGTTGAGGAACCCCTCGGCTGGCCAAGTGGGTATACCTGGAAAAAGGTCTTTGTTTCCTGGCACAGACTAGAGGACTGTAAGCATGGGTGGCTTTCCAACTGGACAGAATCTGGTAAACAAGCACCAGGAGCCTCTAAGCCAGGATCAAGCTGAGGCAGGTAGCAGCAGCTCTGTGCCTGGAGGTGGGAGCCGGAGTGGGAGGAAGGTCTAGGCAGGCCTAAGCCCGCCCTGGCCCAGCATGGGTCTGGCGTCCTGCCTGCGGGAGGCTGGTTCCTTGTGCAGAATTACTAAATGCTACAAATAAGGAAACACTGCAGATGAAAGTTTTAAAGGTTTATTAGTAATAATGCCATTCGGGGCGCTAAAACTTCAAAGTCCTTTGACTAGCAGAGTCTAACTAATCTTTACAACGCCCCAGTGGGCTAGGTAAGCAAATAAATATTATTATCCCTATTATGTGGAGCACAGAGAGCTGTAAGAGGCTTTGCTCAGGGCTACAGAAAGATCAGCGTTACTCACATCTTGCTAACTACCAAGTCCAGACTCAGAACAGCAGGCTGCCCCTTGCTCCACTGACTCATGCTGCCACGAAGACGGCAGGGAGGGTCCGGGACAGAGACTCTCATGATTCGGAACAGAACTTGTGACAGAAGCAGGCATTGTTGGTTTTTTTTCTTGTTGCAGCTTTAATAACAGTAAATGACAGTAATTTTGTCCAATTAGAAATGTCTGACTTGAGATGTTAGGCAGACGCCTTCATTACTGGAACATCTACTGTAGGATTTTGACAAATGTCATCCAGAGTGGGACCAGCTTGCCCAGGGCTCCTCCCTAATGGTGGCTCCTACATTCTAAGCCTTTCCAGATTAACCTAAAAAGTGTAGGTTTGGGAACTAAACAGTCCTTAGTGGGGTCTTTAATCCTTCTTTTAATAAATTACAATATGTTTCTAAATAAACACATTTTGGAAAATATGAAATGGTAAAAAGAAAACGGTAGTATGTGAACTCTTCCTAGTACAATAAGTGATTTCTGGTAACACTTGGGGGTGTGTCCTACCGGTAAATGATTATGCATATAAATACATTTATACTATATAAAATTCAGGCTATCTATATTTATTCAAATCCTTGAATACGATTCAAAAATCTGGTTTAAATGGCTACATAGCAACGCATCAAACGGTGGTATCCATTTACTCAGCCAGTCTCCAGCCACATGATAGTCTGGGGTTTCAAATTACTGGTATCACAACACCAGATAAACATCCTTTTTCATGAATATTTCTATTAATTTCAAAATGTTAGAAGAAGAGCCCCTGAGTAAATGGATGCATACATATTGAATGCATTTCATACCAACCGTCACATTGTTCTCCACAATATTCTATTGCTTTCCACTTTCATATGTTGTAAGAGGTTCATTTTTCTGACCCTCCAAAATTTCTATGTTGGTGGGGCTTAAGAGTAGCAGTGGGGTTTTTTTGTTTCTGTTTTTTGTTTTTTGTGTGTTTTTTTTTTTTTTTTTTTTGAGATGAAGTCTCTCTCTGTCACCCAGGCAAGAATGCAGTGGCACCATCTTGGCTCACTGCAACCTCCGCCTCCCAGGTTCAAGTGATTCTCCTGCCTCAGCCTCCTGAGTAGCTAGGACTATAGGCACCCACCACCACTCCTGGCTAACTTTTGCATTTTTAGTAGAGACAGAGTTTTACCATATTGGTCAGGCTGGTCTCTCCTGACCTTGTGATCCGCCCTCCTCGGCCTCCCAAAGTGCTGGGATTACAGGAGTGAGCCACCGCGCCCAGCCAACAATGGGTTTTAATTAATGGATAGTGAATTTAGCATAAGGTCATGCTTAAAGCCTAGATTTTAGTTATATGGAATGTTTATTCAGGGTAGTGAGGGAGGGCTACCAGAGAACAGAGAAAGGTAATATTTACCCACCACCAAAATAGCCACCACCTTCTATTAAGCAACCATAAAAACAACTCATGTACAAGATTTTTGTAAGCAAGGTGTCCCCATTTCACATTTGAGAAAAATGAGGCTCACAAAAATTCACTCGCTCGCTCCAGGTCATTATTCCTAGGTTTGCAGCCAGGATGCCAGCCCTATGCCATGTGTTCCATCCCACTGGGATATAAATGGAAATCTAAAAGTGCTGGAGACCCTGAGCAGGGTAGACAAGAGAATGTTTTTGTTTATGATTTTTTTTATCTTCTTCTTCCAAATTATAAATGGCAGAAATGTTTTTGATGCTAGCTCCAAAGCAACCTTCATCATGTAATGAACCCCCAGCAGGCTTGTATTAAAAGCACTTTGTAAGAATCTTGGGTATTTGGAGTACTTTTACTTAAATCTTGAGGAACACATGTTTAACAGGGAAAGCTCTGAGCCAGACAAATGTGGCTTTTATTCCTGAGTCTGCAGTTTAGGATGTGTACAACTTTGAGCAGGCCCAAAATGGCAAACCCAATCTTCATTTGTGAAATGAAAAAGAGTGAGAATTAAAAGAGACAGTACATGCAGAAAGATAATTCCAACGTCTGGACATGGTAAGTCCCCAAGAAATGGCAACTCTTAAGATGAACATGTTAGGAGGAGTTCCACTGTTCCAGACAAGGTCATAAAGAGGTAGCATAGGTATTTGATTCACAAAGAGAGAGAAGGTAATCTCAATTCCACAGGCTGGAAACTCTATTCCCTTGATGTTAGGGCACGTCCCCAGGT
Source organism: Piliocolobus tephrosceles (assembly GCF_002776525.5). Taxonomy (NCBI): domain Eukaryota; kingdom Metazoa; phylum Chordata; class Mammalia; order Primates; family Cercopithecidae; genus Piliocolobus; species Piliocolobus tephrosceles. The sequence continues at coordinate 8,823,030 of NC_045437.1, forward strand.
TGCACACAGAAGTTTCAGAAGTGGCAAATTCCTTGTTCCTGTAGTGTGTGCTTCAAACAAATTATGTAGCAATACAGTACAATGACTAAGAGATTTGGTTCTGGGGAAATAAACAAAATTAGATTCCACAACCAACTCTATCCAGGAAGTACCACTGTCTCTTGAGTCCTTACTCTCAGTAAGCCGCGTGTGTAAAATAAAGATCTTTGTATTCCCCAGCTCATGTGAGAAGTGAATGAGACAACATGACTTATGCAAAGATAAGGGTAACAATGTCCATCACATAAAACAAAAAACTCATACAGGAATTACAGTATCCATGAGCACTGTCCAGTCTTCCCCCCACTTCACCTCTTCGAAGTTGGTCATAGTCCCATGATTTCTCTGGCCAGTGAGATGTAAGTGGAAGGAAACCATGCCTCCTCTGGATGAAAGTCTTCCCAGGGTCAGTGGACCATATGCCATGTTCTCTTCTTTCCCCAACAGTGACCAGCAACTCTCAAGATGACAGCTACCCCAGAAATCAGCCTGCCACCCAAAGAGAGACCTCTTAAAAGAGCACCTCCAGCAAGCCCAGATGCACATGAAGCACAAATGAGAAACAAACATTTGTTCTTTGAAGCTGCAGAGATTTAGGGGTTGGGTGTTACAGCAACCTGGCACATGGAAACTGATGAAGATATTAATATGAGTAGCTTATTAGTTCATTCCGTCGAGCTGGAAAAAGAGATCCTATTGATTTTTTATCAAAACATTAATAATTGCTCAGCATCACTCGCCATCAGAGAAATGCAAATCAAAATCACAATGAGATACCATCTCACACCAGTTAGAATGGCAATCATTAAAAAATCAGGAAACAACAGGTGTTGGAGAGGATGTGGAGAAATAGGAACACTTTTACACTGTTGGTGGGATTGTAAACTAGTTCAACCATTATGGAAAACAGTATGGCGATTCCTCAAAGATCTAGAACTAGATGTACCATATGACCCAGCCATTCCACTACTGGGTATATACCCAAAGGATTATAAATTATGCTACTACAAAGACACATGCACACGTATGTTTATTGCGGCACTATTCACAATAGCAAAGACTTGGAATCAACCCAAATGTCCATCAGTGACAGACTGGATTAAGAAAATGTGGCACATATACACCATGGAATACTATGCAGCCATAAAAAAGGATGAGTTTGCGTCCTTTGTAGGGACATGGATGCAGCTGGAAACCATCATTCTTAGCAAACTATCACAAGAAGAGAAAACCAAACACCGCATGTTCTCACTCATAGGTGGGAACTGAACAATGAGCTCACTTGGACTCGGGAAGGGGAACATCACACAATGGGGCCTATCATGGGGAGGGGGGAGGGGGGAGGGACTGCATTGGGGAGTTATACCTGATATAAATGATGAATTGATGGGTGCTGATGAGTTGATGGGTGCAGCACACCAACATGGCACATATATACATATGTAACAAACCTGCACGTTATGCACATGTACCCTAGAACTTAAAGTATAATAAAAAAAAAAATTAAAAAAAAATAATAATAATAATAATTATGATGAGGAGGGCTTTCTCAGATAGAGTAGGTAGCTGAAAAGAAAAACAATGTAATGTTGAAGACAAAACCCTCATTCAGGACCCTCTGAGAACTGACTCTGCTTTCTGCCTTGGAAAAGGTCAGGGCTCACTGAGGTCGAGTCTAATTTAGGAACCAGGAGAACCCAATTCCCATCACATCCATATATCACACACCTAAGTCCACAAGAAGGGGGATATGAGTGTCCTGAGGATGAACGAGTGACGGGGTCTCAACATGTTGGGGCTGATGTCTCAGTTCCTACAGGACCCTTCTTGGGAGTCTCCCTGAAATACTGCCTAACTGGGTATCTGACGAGGAACCAGGTGAAGGAAAGCTGCCCAGAGATAGCCTAGAATTGCCTTCCAGAGGTTTCTGTATCACTGAGTGGGTCAATTAAAGAGAGAATGGTGTGGTCCCTTCCTACCAATCCATAATCCAAAAGAAACACTGGAAGTTTTTCAGTACTCGCATAAGAATATGAATGCTTGATTTAAGACTGGAAATACACCAGGCACGGTGGCTCACGCCTGCAATCCCAGCACTCTGGGAGGCCGAGGCAGGCAGATCACGAGGTCAGGAGGTCGAGACCATCCTGGATAACATGGTGAAACTCCATCTCTCTAAAAAATACAAAAAAATTAGCCGGGCGTGGTGGCAGACACCTGTAGTCCCAGCTACTCGGGAGGCTGAGGCAGGAGAATCACTTGAACTCGGGAGGCGGAGCTTGCAGTGAGGCGAGATGACGCCACTGCACTCCAGCCTGGGTGACAGAGCGAGACTCCGTCTAAAAAGAAAAAAAAAAAAAAGAAAGACTGGAAATAACTTAGGACAATTTAAAAAAAGATTTTTACCAAAGTAACTGGTCTGATTAGACACTGGTTAGAAACATAAGCAAAGAGAGTTTTTAAATATCCAAAATATGCATCCTAGATAAATTTTATAAGTCAATGTTTGTTAAGTTGAATAACTGTTGCTATTAACAATCTTTGCAACCAATAAGTCTGCACATACCCCTTTTAACAAGATTCATTAAATACCTAGCTAAACGATACAGTTACAAGCAAACTTATTTGCTCAAAATTAAATGCTCTGTGGTATGCTTTTATTTCCAATTTTTCTTGAAGGAAGAATGCAGAAAAGTAGAAAAAGTAACAACCTGCTCCTCTTAGAAAAATGATTGAATGCTTTATACAGTGTAAGATCTATAATGCAAAGTATTAAGAATGTGGCTACATTTTTTTAATTTAAAACAAAGCTATTGACTATCAACTCATTGCTTCTGTCTCTCAAACACATACAACCAATCATGTGTTCTGACAACACTGGTCCTCTGGGAAATATTTCCTCCACTTCTTCTCTAAAACTTGGCAGTGTGAGGTTTTGTTTTGGCTTTTGTTTTTCTTCTGCCTCATGACACTTTTGAGCATAGGAAAGACATCATCTACTGTCCTAGAAGATTCTTTGTTTTGATTCTTGTGCTTTTATAGCACCCTCTGATAGCATTACACGACTTTGGAAATCAATTCTGTGCTGTGAGAATAAGGTTTGACATGAAAAGTTCCTGCCTTGTATTCAAAGGACAGAGTTAGTTTTATTGAGGCTAGAACGTATTTTTCCCTGTATTGTTCTGTAGACACAGAAACAATCCTTAGCTCAGCCTGGGTCAAAAGCCAAAGAAATTGTCTAAAATGGCAGATCCTGAAGGAGGCTTGAGGGTTGGGAAGTGATGAGGAAGCAGCCAAGAAAACAGTATAATAATAATTTTGTTCACTTCCAGATATTCTCCTAATGTTTTCATAGATCTGCTTTTCTTCATTGTGTAAGCTGCATATGTCCACTGTAAAAATTTTAGAAAAATATAACAAAAGGGAAAAAAGCATTCACTACCTGAGCATCTACAGACAATCATCACTATCATTTTGATGCACTTTCCAATCTTTAATCTATTCAAAATTATTAGAAGTACATATAAAGATATATAAAATACATATATAGAATTAGTATTTATTGAATAAGTTATGTATACTGTATATTTCTATGCATATAAAGTGAAATCCTTTAAAAGCAGAATTTTAACAACTGCACACTATTCACGTAATTTATGTAGCATTATTCATTTCATCATTTCCTTACTCGTGGCCATTTCTTTGCCCCGTATTTTAAGTTGTTCATTCTTTTTTCTGTATTTTGTCTATTTCCATAATAAATAAGAATGATAAAAGTCAGCAGGGAAAAGAACTACCAAATCACCTCATCAAGTAAATTATTTACAATAACAAAAACGAACCTAAAAACTCGACTTGTAACCCTTTTACTGGTGACTAATACTTCTTTAATTAATAAAACCTATTGGCTGCATATGGCAATCAGTGGTAAAAATAAATAATAATAATAAAAATAAACAAAAATTAAAATTAAAAAACCACCAACCGAACAATAAGCCCATGGAGACCAGTAAAATAGCAGGGTGCTGTGATCCTGGGTTCTGACTCTCCAGGAACACCCACCAGAGATCAGGCTGCCAAGACCAAGACAGAGAGCAGGCAGGGTATGTAGATTTTACCCCAAAATTCTGGCCAAACCTAGGGCTCAATATATTCACTGGGGAGACGAATAAGCACAGAGAGAAAGGAGGGAAGAAGGAGGGAAGGAGCTGAAGAGGAGGGGCTGGGGAGGAGTAAACAAGAAGAGAAAGACACAGGCTCAGGGAGGTGGGCTTGGGGAACGTGGTGTGCCTGGCCCTGGGTGGACTGGCAGAAGGGCTTCTGCAAAAACTCAGCCCTGCAAACTGGCAGAGAAGGGCACATATGCGTTAGCACGAGAATACCAGGCATGACTATCCAAGTGCTGGAGAAGCCATGTGCTCTCATGAGCTGGAGGAGGGGACCAGATGAGCAGCGCAGGAGTCCAAATGCTGGAAGAGCAGAGCTGTGAATCAGTGATCAAAAGACAGGGTGACCACATGGAGTCAAAAGATGCTGGTGAGAAGCAAGACCATACAACAGATAGGAATGGAATGCCCACTCCACAACATATGGGGCATGCAAGATAATCATGGATGTCCACCCACAAAAAACAATGTCAAATGAGGTTGTTTTTTTTTAAATATTAGAAAGATGGTGGAGAGTATAATAAAGGAGGGGCTAATAAAAGGCAAGGATGCTGAGAGAAAGAAGGCCTCTCCAAGGTGAAGAATTCCATCTGTCAGGGCTGGGTCCTGATGATCAGATTGATCAATGAGAGAAAGGATTTTACATGCGGTCCGAGCATCCCAAAGAAGGCTGCTCCTGTACACCCAGCTGAGGCCAGGGCCAGGTGTGAACGTGATGTGTGGAGTGGGGGTGTGCCTGAAGTCAAGGCTAACCCAAAACATCTGCTGGCTTAAAGGGACTCTGGCGGAGGGCTCAGACACACATGGGGACACCAGCTGTGAGAGGCATGAATCAAAGGACAGAGGCTTCCCACCAGGAAACAGGAGTCTGGATTGAAAAAGACCCAAGAGTAAACAGGCACATGTGAGAAGCATGCTTTAAAAAAAAAAAAAAAATAGGGCATTCTGGTATTTCATCTGAAAGAGTCTACACATGTTTTAAAGATTTATCCATTCACTAAGAAATTAAAAGAGAAACACCCACCACGTGCAAGGCACAGTGGCATGCATCTATTTCTAGCTCAAAGTGAATTGAATGTGCCCATGATTGCAGAATCATTTCCATCAGCAGAGTAGAAATGGCTGCTTCCATTCTGTATGGTGGCAACTCAGTGAAACTTACTGCCACCGACATGGCCCCATGTCATCCAGCTTTACCCACCTCTCCTGCCTCACCCCCTCGCCTAAGACACTCTGGCCATACCAGCTCACACGAGCCAACCCTCAAGGGCCATTGGTTTCTGAAACAGGTGGGCCTTTTCCTGCCTCTGGGACTTCACGTGTTGGAACCCACCTCCATTCTTGTACTTTTGGTTCTTTCTTATTCTTCACGTCTTTATTTATTTATTTATTTATTTAGAAACCGAGTCTCACTCTGTCACCCAGGCTGGAGTGCAGTGACATGATCTCGGCTCACTGCAACCTCCACCCTCCAGGGTCACGTGATTCTCCTGCCTCAGCCTCCCGAGTAGCTGGGATTATAGGCACATACCACCTATTTTCATATTTTTAGTAGAGACTGGGTTTCGCCATGTTGGCCAGGCTGGTCTCCAACTCCTGACCTCAGGTGATCCACCTGCCTTGGCGTCCCAAAGTGCTGGGATTACAGGCATGAGCCACCACGCCTGGCCTACATCTGCTTTTAAATGTCATGTCCTCACATGGGCCTTTGTGGCCCACCATGTCAAAATCTTCACCATGCCTTTTCTTCCATTGCCCTTATCTCAAGTTTAATTAAGTACCCAAGTCTTCGTTTTCTTACTTGTTGTCTATTGCCTTGGCTAGATTTTCCAAAGAAAGGAGTGTGTCCTTCTTAGTCATGGGTGTCTGCTGAGTAGCACAGGTTCTGTGAATATATTCTCCAATTTTGAGCAGGTCAAAACAGGACAAACACAGAATAAGTTTTAATGAAAAGGCAGCCTTTAAAGTAACATTGATTTTCCATTTCATAAAACTTTTCAACTGATTTTATAAATATACAAGAAAAATTCATCTGCGTAATACCTAAGGCATTATCTATATTATAACCTAATTGTCCTGAGCAACAAAATAACTAAGAACCCCACAATGAAAAATAAAGTTGATTTGGCCAATTGGTATTGTTAAAAGTTTGACTGGAGGCTACTCTATAGCAGGAAAAAAAACTCTCATTCATATTTGTATTATCAGTGCCAAGCAAAGCACCTGGCAATTAATAAGTGCTCCATTCATGTGATTTTGATTAAAGTTTTCACATTTTAAACTAACATATGGCAGTTATCTTTAAAACTATAGAACGACACAGGTGGAAAGAAAATCTCCCTTCCATTCCCAAACTTCAACTCATTTTACAGAGGTAGCTAATGAGAACAAGTCAATGTATATTCTTTCAAACATATCCATGCATTAATGATCAAAGATACCTATACAAGGAGACATTAGGCTATGCGTGCTGCTTAATACCTTTCTTCATTCACTCTTCATTCACATATAATAGATGTGTCCATGTTTGCAAAAATAGACACATCATTCTATTTAAAGGCTGTATATTGCTCTGCTTTATTTAATCAGGTCCCTTCTGTGGATATTTAGGGTTTTTTCCACGATTAAAAATAAAAAAGCAATGAACATCTACAATGATGCAACTAGGTGGACATAAATACAAGATAAATCCCCAGAAGTGGAAGTGTCGGATCAATTAATGTTGATAGAAACTTCCTGAAGCACCAAACAGCTATTACAATTACATCAACCCTTGCACATGTTGGGGATTTACTTTTATTTTTTAATCTTTACCAAGCTAATAGGTGAAAAATAGTTGATAGTTTAAATTTCTTTCATTCTGAGTGAAGCTGAACAGTTTTTCATACTGTTAGCTGCCTTTTTGGTTTCTTGATAAAATGTTAAGGAGACTGATGCCTCCATGCCAGGTACCGGGAAGGATATGGGAATAGCAACAGCCCTCTGAACATAGGCTGGATGGAGTCAGGGTTCTCATCCACACAGAGCTCAAACCACCCTGGGCTCTGCCTCTCCAGTCCAATTGCCTAACTCATCTCTCACCTTACCCATGCTTCTGCACACTACGCCTTACTATTGTTTAAATGCCTGTTCTTCATTTCAGGTGACATACTTTTCCATCATCTTTACCATAACATCTACTAAGGCAAAATAAAAACACCCATTGTCATTAGAAAACAGCAGAACTGTGCCAGATGTGGTGGCTCATACCTGTAATCCCAGCAGTTTGGGAGGCCAAGGCAAGAGGACAGATCACCTATGGCCAGGAATTTGAGACTAGCCTAGGCAACATGGCAAGACCATGTCTTTACAAAATTAAAAAAAAAAAAAAAAGCCAGGAATGGTAATATGATTTGGTTCTGTATCCCTGCCCAAATCTCGTCTCGAAGTTTAATCCCCACATATCAAGGGAGGCAGGAACCTGGCAGGAGATGATCGGATCCTGGGAACCGTTTCCCCTTGATGTTCTCATGATATATAATGATTTAAAAGTGTGATTCACATGGTGGCAGACGCCTGTAGTCCCAGCTACTCGGGAGGCTGAGGTAGGAGAATGGCGTGAACCTGGGAGGTGGAGCTTGTAGTGAGCCGAGATGGCGCCACTGCACTCCAGCCTGGGTGACAGAGCAAGACTCCATCTCAAAAAAAAAAAAGTGCAATTCATTCTCATTCTCTCTCTCTCTCGCTCGCTCTCTCGTCACAATATAAGACCTGCCTCTTTTCCCCTTCACCTTCTGCAGTGACTGTTAAGTTTCCTGAGGCCTCACCAGCCATGCAGAACTGTGAGTAAATTAAATCTCTTTTCTTTATAAATTACCAAGTGTCAGATAGTTCTTTATAGCAATGTGAAAACAATGTAATGCAGGAAATTGGAACCAGGAGTGGGACATTGCTATAAATGTACCTAAAAATGTGGAAGCAACCTTTGAACTGGGTAATGGGCAGAGGTTGGAACAGTTTGGAGGGCTCAAAAGACAGGAAGATGGGGGAAAGTTTGGAACTTCCTAGAGACTTGTTGAATGGTTTTGACCAAAATGCTGATAGTGATGTGGATAGTGAAGTCCAGGCTCAGGTGCTCTCAGATGGAGATGAGGAACTTATTAGGAACTGAAGCAAAGGTCACTCTTGCTATGCTTTAGCAAAGAAACTAGTGGCACTGTGCTCCTGCTCTAGGGACCTGGGGAACTTTGAACTTGAGAGAGATTATTTAGGGTACCTGTCAGAAGAAAGTTCTAAGCACCAAAGCACTCAAGATGTGGCCTGGGTGCTCCTAACAGCATATAGTTATACGTGTTCACAAAGAGATGATCTAAAATTGGAACTTATATTTAAAAGGGAAGCAGAATATAAAAGATTGTAAAATTTGCAGCCTGACCATGCAGTAGAAAAGAAAAAAAAAAACATTTCATAGGGAGGAACTCAAGCCAGCTGCAGAAATTTGCACAAGCAACAATAGGGCAAATGTCTCCAGGGCATTTCAGAGATCTTCATTGCAGGCCCTCCCATCACAGGCCTGGAGGCCCATGAGGGAAAAATGGTTTCTTGGCCTGGGTCCAGGGCCCCATGCTCTGTGCAGCCTTGGGACATGACGCTCTGTAACACGGCCACTCCAGCTACAGACATGACTATAAAGGGCCAAGGTACAGCTTGGGCTATTGCTTCAGAAGGTACGAGCCCCAAGATTTGGCAGCTTCCACATGGTGTTCAGCCTTCGGGTGCACAGAAAACAAGCACTGAGCTTTGAGAACCTCTGCATGTATTTCAGAGGATGTATGGAAACACTTGGATATCGAGGCATAAGTCAGTTGCAGGGGCTGAGCCCTCATGGAGAACCTCTACTCAGGCAATGCAGAGGGGCAGTGTGGGGTTGGAGTCCCCACACAGAATCCCCACTGGGGCATTGCCTAGTAGAGCTGCGAGAAGAGGGCCACCATTCTCCAGACCCCAGAATGGTAGATCCAATGACAGCTTGCACTGTGCACCTGGAAAAGCTGCAAGAACTCAATGTCAGCCGGTGAATGCAGCTACAGGGGCTATACTCTGCAGAGCCATAAGGTCAGAGCTGCCCAAGGGCTTGAGAGTCCACCCCTTGCATCAGTGTGCCCTGGATGTGAGACATGGAGTCAAAGGTTATTATTTTGGTAAGATTTAATGGCTTTCCTGCTCAGTTTTGGACTTGCATGGGCCCTGTAGCACTTGGTTTTGGCCAATTTCTCCCTTTTGGAATGGGAGCATTTACTCAATGCCTGTACTCCCACTGTGTTTTGGAAGTAACTAAATTGCTTTTGATTTTACAGGCTCATAGGTGGAAAAGACTTGCCTTGTCTCAGATGAGACTTTGGACTTATACTTTTGAGTTAATGCTGCAATAAGTTAAGACTTTGAGGAAAGTCATAATGTGTTTTGAAAAGTGAGAAAGACATGAGATTTAGGAGGGGTGAGGGGTGGGATGATATGGCTTGGTTCTGTGTCCCCACCCAAATCTCATCTTGAATTGTAATCCCCACACGTTGAGGAAGGAACCTGGCAAGAGGGATTAAATCATTGGGGTAGTTTTACCAATGGTGTTCTCATGATAGTGAGTTCTCACAAGATCTGATGGCATAAGTTTGGCACTTCTCTCTCTCTCCTGCTACCTACATGTACAACACGCCTCACTTCCCCTTCACCTTCCACCATGATTTTAAATTGCCTGAGTCCCCCACTGCCTCCAACCATTCAGAACTGTGAGCCAAGTAAACCTCTTTTCTTTATCAATTACCCAGTCTCAGATAGTTTTCTATAGCAGTGTGAAAACAGACTAATCTACCTGGTGACACATGGCTGTATTAGTCTACTCAGGAGGCTGAAGAAGGAGGATCAATTGAGCCTCAGTTTGAGGTCAATGAGCTATGATTGTGCTCTGGCATTCCAGCCTGGGCAACCTAGTGTGACCCTGTCTATGAAAAAAATAAATCTTAATAAAGAAAATAGCTGAACCTTTCTACAATAAGGAATGGCAGGATGGCAGGCAAAGCAAAGCCATGGACGTGGGCTCTGCAGCTTATGTGTTCCACCTGGAGTGTTGGAGCATCAGGTTCCTCATCTGTAACAACACCTACAAGAATGTTGTGTGGGTAGAAAGAATGTATGTATAGTGCCCTGGACTTAATACAATCCAGAAATGGAAGTGGTTATTATTGGCAATATGATGTGGGGCGTTTGTGGCAAGGAATAAAATCTTCTTTGGGTATTAATTCTTCCTTCATCCAGGATTTCAGAACAAGGGAAATCTTTGCTCTACTTCCTCATCAAGAATCATGTATACAGCCTGTTCACTGGAGGAACACCTTGGGCTGGGAGGCACCCTGGAGATGGTCACTCCCTCACTAGCATCACCAGAGCGTGTTGATAAGAGAAGGCTGCAGGGAGAGGAGGTGGATGATCACACACATCACCTCTAAGGTGGTGGAGGTAATGCATTAGTATAACAGGCACTCACAAAACACTTCTGGAAGGAATGAATGAACTACCCACCTAACAAACCCTCTGATAAATGTTCACTTTTTTTCTCCTCGTTTAAACCAAGAGTTCGCCACCACAGCATTGCTGACATTTGGGACCAGATAATTCTCTGTTGCTGGGGGCTGTCCTGTGCATTGTAGGGTGTTCACCAGCATCCTTGGCCTCTGCACATTCGACACCAATAGCACACACACAGGGGCAAGTTGTGACAACTAAACCGTCTCTAGACATTGTCAGATGTCCCCTGAGGGCAAAATCACCTCCAGTGAAAACCAATGGTTTAGACTATAGGAAAGCAACAAAATATATTTTTGAGGCTAAAAATAACTTAACTTTTTACAATGTCCCTGAATCCAAAGCTGTTTTGAAGGCTGAGCAAATAATATAGCTATAACTTAGCATAGCAGGTCCTTAGAACAATTTACAACTGACTGGAGAATATTAACCGCCTGAGGCAAATCAGTCCTTAGCTGCTGCTATTCTGGGGGTGGGGAGGGGGACACAGCATTAATAATTCAATAAAGGAGAGGCTGCAGGCAATGAGACCCTAGAGTTATTTATTTAGCCAATTAGATTCATTTTTGGTGGCAACCCTGCTTTTGTGAGTATGAATACACCACGTCTATTCTTCAGTTAACCAGGAAAACTGTACATTACCGATCTGCTCTTACTGCCTTTCAGTTGGAGGACGTACAGTTCAACTGGTCCTGGAACCTTAAGAGGAGGGAAACAGGCTTGGAGCATTCATCACTTACACGTGTGCCTCACACAGAGCAGATCCATGCATTGGGGATGTGTAAATTAGACATGTCAGCATCAGTCCTCACCATTTCTGCCCTAACTTTCCAGCCCTAATCCAGGGCAAGACACGGATGAATTATATCATGTAAAATTTAGAGCCATTGACACATAGATATGCTCAGTTTATTACTGTCAGTGATGAACAATCCTACCTTAACCACTAAGAGACCAGACAACGTAGTTTTTTTTTTTTTTCCTCTTCTTTTTTTTTCTTTTTTGAGACAGAGTCTCACTCTGTTGCCCAGGCTGGAGTGCAGTGGCATGATCTTGACTCAGTGCAACCTCTGCCACCCAGGTTCAAGCGATTCTCCTGCCTCAGCCTCCTGAGTAGCAGGGATTACAGGTGTATAACTATCACGCCCAGCTAATTTTTGTATATTTAGAAGAGATGGAGTTTCACCATGTTGGCCAGGCTGGTCTTGAACTCCTGACCTCAAGTGATCTGCCCACATTGGCCTCCAAAGTGCTGGGATTATAGGCGTGAACCACCACACCCAGCCCAAAACATGGTATTAAATATATGTCTGGTGAAGCAAATGCAAGACCTTTCCTGTTTTGACTTTGCTCACAATTTAGGCTGCAGGAACTGCTGGAGGTCCCTGAAGAGGACCTCTTTTGGTGGTTTATTTTGGTCTAGATCACAATGTGGAAGGTGTCCCTGTCACTCTCTTGTGGTCAATGGAAGGTCAACTCAAAGCCCCATAGACTACAGTAGCTAATGGGGATTATTTTTTAAAATCATCGGAAAAAAGAGTATCTAAACCAACTTAGTCCTGTTCACTGGGATGAGCCATTAGAAATTCTAGAGATTTCTCCCAAAGCTGTTAGAGATTTTCTTTTTCCTTAGGTATTTATAACCTTTGCACTTCATTTCTAGTATATATTTTACTTCCTTTTCCCTTTCTTGCTCTCCTTTTTCTTTTTTGGTTCCACTTATTTGTTCAGAGGCCAGATTTTATAACAATTACGGGTGGCTGCAAGCTCTGAGGCTTCACAAAAAGGCAGATACTTAGACCAGGAGATCATAGAAAGGCCACTGACAAGATTCCAATATGCAGATGCCCCTGACCATTGACTTGTCCTTGATAGCTAAACAAAGGCCATGTCCCTACCGTGGGGAGCAAGACTTCTTATGCACACGCACATGTGTCTGTCACAGGCCTTGGAGACCCGGGATCAGTCAGATCCCCGATGAGACCACAAAATGGAAATCACATCTCCAAACCACTTTTGTTTCACCGAAATCAAACTGATGTTTCCATCAACAAAACATAAAGAGTTTCAGCACCTCGTGAAATTTCACTGACCCAAAAATTATCTTTGACAACCCAAACACAGCTTTCTTTTCTCATTTAATGTGATCTCTGTTGTGCTCACCAAGTCCAGTAGAGTACGGCGTGGGATGCCCGTGAATGTGCCGGGAGCTGAGAGCTGAACGGGGCCTGACATTTCACCCATTTACATTACAGACTTTCCCTCCTCCAGAAGACCAGGACATCTGTAGCATGTGTCCAAATGTGGCATGGAAGAAAAATATCTTATTAACTCAGCACAATTACGGGGTCTGAGATCGGAGGAACTGGACACCTCATAATGTAGAGCAGCAGCTTACAGGAATGGAACTCAGAGCAAATAAATTTTGATTGAGGAGGGAAGAAAAAGGAAAAACACAAGACATTACCTAGAGTGAGCATCCCTAAAGGCCAAGATTCTGGGGGAGCGGGAGGTGGGAAGAAAAACAGCCCCTCTCGAGCATACAATAACAGGTGATGTGGATGCCGCTCACTGGAAGGGAAGGGAACTGGGGATGCCCAGTGGTGTACCAGTCAATGTTTAATGACCACCCATCTGGAGAAGCCCTGACCTGTAGTGTGAGCCAATTTCCATGGTGTAAACACTCCCACCATAGCCTACGTTAAGCTACTATCACCATGTCACTGAACACAGAGACAGGGAGACACACACGCAATTGGCTCTCACGAGGTAGGAGGAACAGCTCCGGCACAGCGCACCCCTGGCAAAGGAAGTGGAACTGAAAAGAAGCCGGGCAGGGGCCCTGGTGACCCACTTCTTTTGACAGGGGATTTGTGTGGATGGGGCTTCTGTCTTGACACAGCTGGACTTTCCTGATCATTTATTCTCAGAAACTGAATGGAGATTGTTTCCTTTGTCACTCCCAATTCTGCTCTATGAAATTCTTACGAATTTAAAAATTCATGATGAGCACATATTAACTTAAATTCAAACATCAAAGGACTGCTCATTTTTTTCTCCTGTTGTGACTTTATTGTGGTAAAGATTGCATTAAATTGCCGTGCCAATAACTGAGATTCAGGAGCACTTTAGTTATGAAGAGATTTCCTGTTCACGGCATTTATTGACAAAGATTTTCACCTTCTCACTCCCTATCTCTCTTCACTCTCCCTCTACAACTCCCTCTCTCTCATTTTCCCTCCCACCATGTTCTCTCTTTGGGGCTGTCTCCAACCCTTCTCCATTGATCTTTTCACGTATCTCTATATATCTCTTTCTCAACTTCTTTACCCTTACCCCCTCTCCCTCACTCTTCTCTCAACATCTCAGTAAGGGAAAGATTTCTCATCCTATATGTATAATATATCTGACAACTCCAGGCACTGTTTGCTAATCATGCTTAAAAGAGTGACATACCAGAATGTAGAGACAACAGGAAGAGGTAAATTAATGGAAGCACTGAAAAATACCAGGCATAACAAAAGCCTGAACAAGCTCTGCATGCATAAAGAGGTACTATGCATTAGGCATATGGACTTAACTTGAGATTATGTACCATAAACAAGTACAACATGACAAAAAGAACGCACAGACGGAGTAAACTACTAACCACTTAAAGTTGGCTGAAAATCCCGCAATACGGATCCTGTGTTTTATTTCCCTTCTCTTCTCTGGTTCCCCTTACCCTGGTACCTGCCAACCAAGCCTTTGATTTAAACATTTTTATATGTCAAAAGACACAGAAGAAAAAAGTAACTTAGATCTAAACATGGAAACCTCTTACGTTACAAAACGAGTGCAATTAAAAAAAAGTAAATACACAAAGTCTTGTGGGGAGGAGAAAAAAACAGCTGAGAAAAGAACAGACAAATAAAAAGCCCACTAAAGATACAGATCATGCCAGGGGTGGTTCCTTCTTTCCGCCTGACACAGGCTGTGTGGCCAACATATGTATCAACAGACAGGAAGTAACAGAACTCCAAACCAGACAGGCACTGGGAGCTCATTCCATATTCACAGAATCATATTCCGGAAGGCAGGGTCCCAGGAAGTACTAAATCAAACCCTGTCACCTCACAATAACAAGGAAAGGATAAAATGAATTTTTGATAGCCACAGATTTTTCAGAGGAAAAAGGAAGAGATTTTCAACTTGAAACCATTACATTTTAGACAAGATTTTAAAAGCTTGAATTTCAAGAATTACAGCAAAGCACGTGCTCTGTGTTCCTCTGCTAACTAAAACTGAAGGCTGTGTTCCCAGTTCTTACAGTCATTTGACAAATACATCAACAAGAATTAGCCACCAACATGATTTCCTTGGCCTCCCACAATCAGAATAATATAAAGAAATTCCTTCCATGATCTCTTTATTTTAACACACCGGTTGTTATTTAGTGTGTCATCAGGAGGCTGTAGGCAAATCGCTGGCTGGCTGTCACCGTCAACATCAACGCCTTTGAAGTCAATGACACTAAATGGAAACGCTAGAAGTGTCATTAATGAGCATGTTTTAATAATGCTACTGAAGAAGTCTTTTACATTTCAAGAAAAGTACCAGAAATAACTCTGTAGAGTTTACGGTAGCATGTTTGAAGTGTTGCTAATCATTACATATCGGTTTATTAATCATTACAAATTCTATCACAGTTAAATGTTATTTGGATTCCTCATATACTTAACGTTGAAGGTGTAATTAAGAAATGGCCTGATTGATACCAGGCGAGTCGGTCTCAATTGAACTAGGATTTCTTTGAATGTAGTCCTCAGGGTGGATGGTATTGAATGGATCCACAGCACTGGGGTTCTAGGGAGGGTCTTGCATCAGCGTCCCAAAAGTTCCGATCCTTCTCTCCTCCTCCCCACCCTCCATTACACAAGTGCCCCCAGAGTCAGCGTAGTGTCTGTGAAACAGACATCGATGAGTGGGGCTGCAGCTATAACAAATGAAGGTACTGGATGTGGACATGAATTTGAATTTCAGAGAAACATCGAATTTTATTTAGATTAAATATAAACTTAAGATAAACAGAAGATATATAATTTCTTAATAAAAATACAGTTCAGACTTAGACTAACATGATTATTCATTGGTTATCTGAAGTTTAAATTTAACTGAATGCCCTGTATTTTATCTGGCAACACTATCCAGGGGGAACATGTGTGGAGCCTTTTATGGTCTAGACATCTGCCTCTGGGTGGGACCATCATGGCCATCTGAGCACATGTACCTGTCCTTCTCCCACCCTCAGACCCTGGAAATTGAAGAAAAGAAGAAAAAAAAAAAAAAAGATGTGTTTAAAGGAGAAGTTTCACAAAACTGACAGAAGACAAGGAGAAGGTGTCATGTGGGCCAGAAATCTCGAGAAATTCCTGAAAGACAGAAAAAAAAAACCCAGCTCATCTTAACAGAGGAAATTGCAGCCTCAGAAATGAACTAAAAATGTTGCTGGAAAATGTTGTGGTATGTCTAGGAATGCCCCAAGCTCAGAGGCAACAAATGCAATGAGCAAACGAAACAGAAGCTACAGAGATTAATTGGATGAGCACGTTCAGAAATGCTAAACAAGGAGTGCCTGCTGCCCCACCCTGCATCAAGCAGCAGGAGCATGGTCTGTCTAGATACGGCCACCAGGGTGACCTCTCAGGCTATAGAGGCAGAGAGGTGCCCCGAATGATTGGTGATAATTGGGTGCACCAGAAAATGAGAGCCTGTTACATACCAACTCCACCATCCTCAATGATCTCCATTTATATGGAAAGCAAAATTGAACCCACAGATAGGAGATCACGGACTCTCGAGATGACCAAAATTCTTAGAAAAAACAACATCAAAATAAAGAGGCATTGAAGAGCAGATACATGAAGAAACGGAGTTAAAGTAGCAACTATCAGGCTTTAAAACTAGTATAATTAATATCCTTAAAGATTTAAGGTATCATCTAATTTAAATGAAAACAAACAGGCTGCAATGGGGAAAGCATATTTTAGAAATAAAAAATAGGATTATTTGCAATTTTAAAAATATAAAACTCCATGGGGACCAACCCAAATGTCCATCAATGACAGACTAGATAAAGAAAATGTGGTACATATACACCATGGAATACTATGCAGCCATAAAAAGGAATGAGATCATGTCCTTTGCAGGGACCTGGATGAAACTGAAAGCCATTATCCTCAACAAACAAACACAGAAACAGAAAACCCAACACCACATGTTCTCACTCTTAAGTGGGAGGTGAACAATGAGAACACATGGACACAGGGAGGGGAACAACACATGCCAGCACCTGTTGGGGGGTGGGTTGTGAGGGGGAGGGAGCACGTCAGGACAAATAGCTAATGCATACAGGGCTTAAAACCTAGATGATGGGTTGATACGTGCAGCAAACAGCCATGGCACATGTATACCTATGTAACAAACCTGCACATTCTGCACATGCATCCTGGAACCTAAAGTAAAATTAAAAATAAATAAATAAATATAAATAAATAAATAAAACTCCATGGGTTAAATTGCAAAGGTAACACAGCTAAACATCAAATCAATTAGCTGGAAGATGGCATTGAAACAAGGAGACAGTCAGGAGAGATGTGTAAGCTCCAGAACCCGCTGAAAGAAAGTTCTAGAGGGGAAGAACAAAAATCATAGATTGGAGGAAATACTCAAAGAAAAAAAAAAAAAAGAAGAAACAGAAATATTAGAATGCATGGAAAAAATGGACTCCTCAGACTATAAGAAGATAGACAGAATGCAAAAAGAAACCATAAACATAAAGTGATGAAATTCTGTAACAGATGATGAGAAAATCTGAAAAGCTATCTAAAGAGGGGGTCAGAGGTAGAAAATTTTACCTATGATAATCTGCTTCTCCTCACAGTTCTGATTGGCCACACTGAACGTTAAAAGACAATACAGTCATCTTTTCAAATTTCCAAACAAAAAAATACTGTGATTTTGAATTTAGCACCCTCTACTCCACAAATTTGTGTTCAGTTGGGAGATTTCTAGATATGCAAGAATTCATAGTTTGCCAACCATAGATCATCTCTGAAAAAAACTAGTAGAAAATACATACAAACAAAACAAAACACTATCACAAGTCATGGGAAGAAAAGTAACATACACTATAAAGTAAGAAAGACACACTGGTAAGTACAAGAACCAATAAAACTTTTATTTAAGCCTAAGTAACTGTTAATTGGAAATCAAAAAATTAATAACAATCTGGAACTAAAATCCCTGGAAAATAAGAAGTTCACATTAATGATGGTCTTACGTGGCAGCAGACATTATTCTAAACTCTTTCTGTGTGTTAGCTCACTTAGTCTTCACAATAACCCTAAAAGGCATTCACTACTATTATCATTTTGTAGATCTGGAAACCGAAGGCCAGGAAATTAAAACCTTGGCCAAGGTCACAGAGGTAGGAAGGGATGGGCTTGAGCAGGACACCGACCATGGGAATCGGCTTCCAGAGACTCCAGGCAACCCATAAGCTCAGGTGTCAAGGCTGAAGGGTGGAGGTTTGGGGGAAAGAGGGAAAGCAGTGAAATAGGGAGAGGAAGGTTCTTGTTTGATTGTGGGTTAGAATTCCAAAATAATTCCATATGTGGAGGAAGAGGATACAGTTCACTCATTAAAGAGTTAAGTGAAAGTGTTAAGTGTAATCTCTAACACAGAAATAGAATATACAATTTCCAAAATGATAGGACATCCCTCCACTCACTCCAGTCTTTTTTTATATTGCTTACTGGAATTTTATGTCTTGTCCATAATGGGTGCCGCATATTCTTTTACTTTTTAGGTATTTTGTATTGTTGCTGTCATTGTGAATGGATCACATTATGCTGTGACATATGAACCAGCAACAGTTAGTAAATAGAAAATCAACTTTTGCACATTTATTGTGTGACTCATACCCCTACTGAACTCTTATTTCTTCTAATGCTTATAATTGATCATATTATGTTTTGGGGGCCAAAAATGTGGCATAATTTTATATTTTCCATTTCAACATGCAAAATTTTTCTATCCTCTTTTATCCAGCTGTATTGCTTATAACTTCCATACAGCATTAAATCATACTGGGATAGCTGACCTCGTCATTTCACCACCTTTAAGGGGAGGAAGCTGGTTGCCCCATAGGGTAGTTTATGTTCTGGTTCTATAGGTATTGAAGGAGCTGTTGAACATTCTACTAAACGCTTGCCTGTGAGACTATTCAGTCCCCACTTCGGCTTCTTGAGTTTCAGGCTGAATTACTGGCTCTTTCATCCTCTCTTGGACAGATAAAATGGGTCTAGATTGGCATGTTCACCTACACATGAACCAAGATGAAGTCTCAGAGGAACCACCCGCCTAAATCTCACCACTGGGCATTTTACATCTTGCACAATGTTTAAGAGACACTTAGAAGATGACTCCAGATGTAAAATATGCTGCCTTTCACATGCAAGCTTCTTGTGAAATAACTCGAGACATTAATTTTGACCTATCAGAGTCTAACATCATTCTGTCCTATTATCTGCCTGAAAGCATATTATTCATTACGGCCCTCGGGTCAGGAAAATCAATGACTAATCTCAACTCTGTATCTATTGAACATTGACAGCCGCATGGGGCATATGTCTGACATAAGACTTTGTCCTCAAGTTAATCAATTCCTAAATGGATGTGGCCTATGCTCTCTCATGCAGCCCTTGTGTGTTCCCAGATGACACATATTTATTTATAACATTTAGTTGTTATATTCCAGAATAAAATTTTTCCATTTGGGGTATTTTCTGAAAACAAAAGGGCATTAGGTCTAGGACAAATCCACCATGAGGTTCAAAGATTTTGGAAAGAAGAATGTTAGAAATCTATGTACGAAGTTCATTCTGAATCGAGTATATTTTAATATGGACTATTTTCCTGTGTTCTTTTGCATTTTAAGTCAATACCATCTTCTTCTCAAAAGCATCTTTTGACATGCCCAATGGTTGGTTGGTTTGACTGGTTTCATTTCTGGCTGTTTACTTTGTGGTTACCTCCAGAGAGAAACCACTTAACATTTTCATGAGTATCAGGCCTCTGAATAACGTAAAATCTTGGGCAGGACTCATGCACCATTTTCTCAAGGGCTTTCCCAATACTCAGTCAGGCAGGTTGACACATACAACCATTACATCCAAAAAGTACCCTTCAGCTTTGGCCCAACTAAAAGAAACAGAATTGAGCTAACACAGAATTGAGCTAACAATGAGTTCCTTTACTTCTAATGAAAATTGTTCAACAACGAACCAAATGTTAGCACAAATATATATATATATATATATATCTCCTGCTTTCAGAATGCTTACTAAATGGCAGGTGCGGTGGTAGGCTTGGGGTACAAGGGTTTCCTTCCATGTAATTAAAATTATGCAGAAGGGAACAAAATGTCAGCCTTTCCATAAAACACATACCTTTGGAATCTCTCTTAGGAAACAGGCCCTATGCCAGGCTAGAAATGTAAGGTGGGAAGGAGGGCCAGGGCAGCCACAGGGATGGTAGTAAATGTATTTTGCCACAACTAAATGGATTGCGCCAGATGTTGTGGGTTACACAGCCAATATGTCTGTTCTATAATATTCACTTTAACTATAAGAAATTTTGAGAAAACCACTCTTCAACTAGCATGATCAAAATGATTCAAATAGAATATTTGTAAGTGAAGTAGGTATTTAACACTTAAGAAACAAAAGTGTTTTTGAAAAAGGGCTTGGAGGCTAGGAGTGGCTGTAAATGGGAATAGCTGCTATAAATTATCAGTGGATAGCTTATTTCTAACATCATCCATTCCAATCACAGTGCAAATTTCTATCTAATAAGTTACTCAAGTGAGTATCTGCTTTAAGTACACTGACTTCAAGTACCACTCAAAATCTCTAATCTTTGGTTATG
The DNA here is from genome assembly GCF_002776525.5 of Piliocolobus tephrosceles. Taxonomy (NCBI): domain Eukaryota; kingdom Metazoa; phylum Chordata; class Mammalia; order Primates; family Cercopithecidae; genus Piliocolobus; species Piliocolobus tephrosceles. Next base: position 8,843,762 of record NC_045437.1, read on the forward strand.
CGATGTCAAATTTTCTTTGCTACTAAGTGACCCTCACATGCCTGTGGCTCCATGCTGCTGTCGATGTTTTTCTTCTTGCTATGTGATCTTGCAGAAGACACGGAAATAAGCCAACACAATTGGCAGGCTAGCTGAAGTGAATACTCCAGAAACTCATAATTAGAGAAGAAAATGATTCCCATCTACTCCCCAAACATACTGAATTCCTTGGTGAGACTGTACAGGTAAGATCATAAAAAAACAAAAAGTGTCTGAGCAAATTTCATCAAAATAAAAGCATTTAACAAATAAGATTGTCAACTTTCTTCTGCTCATTTGACTAAAAATTTAAAAGATAGCAATGTATGCAATTTCAGAATATTAAAACAGGACCAATAAGAATTCACTAAAGGCCTTACATAGCAGAGGAGAAAAACCAAAGGCAAACATAATATATCTTATTTAAACTGACACAAGCTTTGTTTTGACATGACCTATGGTTACACTGTGGTTTTTGGAGACTGTAAATCAGATGTTTAGGAATGAGAAAGAATAGAAGATCATTTTCTTCTTTCATATGATCCATTATTTTTCTCTGTATTTGAAAAAAAATTAATAATTTTTACACTAAAATTATGCTTTGGCCATCAGTATTTTATTTCATGAGATATCAGAATCATTCATTAAAGCAGATGTATTATAAAAAAATAAATGTATTCCTCTTTCAGGGCAGTATCCAGTTACTGTACTCAAGTAGGCAGGTGTGAAGGGTCACGGGCAGCTCTTAAAATAACTGGTCTGCAAAGCTCCAACACTAATGCCTAATCCCATATCTTGTCCTGAGTATGTGGCCCTCTTCCCAGGGCTCTCCCCTGTGACCCCTTGGGGCAAACCTACTTAGAGAGGTCTAAGGAAGCCTGCCCAGGGCAAGAGTGTCCCTGACAATGACCTCACACTTAGGTGAGACTTAAATCTGGCTTCTTTTATTCAATTTATCTCGGAGTTGGTAAGTGGCAATTGGTCAATGCTCTGGCTGTCCCCACTGTCACATGTGGCCTGCCTTTCCACCCTGTCTTCTTCTAGATATACAAAGTGATTACAGCAGGCACTCCACCTATTGTTTTCTGTCAGCCTCATGGAGTGGCTCTTATGCCACAGAGTTGTCCAAACCCATTGGCAGAAACAGATAAAATGGAAGCCAGGAGTCTCTGCCCACAGAGACAGGGACAAGTTATTCTCCTTAGATGTCTACAGAAGGTGGCCAGCACATTGTTCGTGACGTCCTCAAGTTCAGTTTTGGACAGAAACAGTCATACTTGTATGACACACACCCATTTGCCTCAGTTTCCCTCACTAGGCCTCCCCTGAGAGCTGGAGTCTATATTTGCAACTTAGTATCAGCCCCTGCCCCGCCCCCATCAGCCACCCAACCCACATCAGCACTTTGAAGTTATTCCGTATTTACATACGTAGATTACATACACAACCTGAAGACTTGAATGGATGCAAATGCAGGCAAAACAATAAGGAGGTAACAGTTTATAAACGGCAATAAATATTGGCAAACTTCCTGATTAAAGTTAGGTTTAGATTTCTATCATCAACTTCAGTGTTGTCATTAATCGGATCACCTTTAAATTACCACTGCCAAAATAATGTTAAAGTAAAAATAAAAAAAAAACACACAACAATAACAATTATTTAATAATAATTTTTAAAAAGATGATGTATTACCACTACCATTTTACCCATCAGAAAGGGGAATGATGCCCTAATGCCTTGGAGGTAAACCTGGTAGTCCTACAATCATGAGTGGATATTCTTATTCAATATATGCATTGCAAGAGGGAACCGCAGATAAAATCAACTGACTTGCCAGCAGTGGTCCTCAATTTACAGACAAACACTACTTGCCACTATTCTCTCTCTTCCTTGGCAGATCTATGGCCAGTCTTCCTGGATTACAGACAGAAGACACGCAACAGCTTTTAAAAAGTCTATCCATTCATTTGGAAAGTTCATTCCTTCACCCAAAAGCTATTTATTAAATGCCTGCTGTGTATGAGACATTCTTCTAGGAACTGAGGACCCATCAGCAAACGAATCAGATAAGCACTGGAGCTCATATCGGGATGAGGTGAGAAAGACAACCAACAGCATTCAAAAATAGATGTTGTAAGTTGGAAAGTGGTAGGTTCCATAAAAAACTATAATCACTTGTTGATGACTTCTTCTGTGCCAGAAAAACATAAATTACCAATGAAGTGTTATTGCACCTTTTTCCAGAAGAGAGAAGTAAAGCTCAGAAAGATTAAGAACCTTGCTGAAAATCACACAAATAGGAAAGCTAATGCAGGAATTCTATGTCACATTAGAGGGAGTTTTTCTAGTCATTTCACAGTTAGACTCTTGAGCAATCCAGAAACAGACCCCATTAGCTATCTGAATGGAGGAAACCAGGCTCTATGCACACTGCACTCTGAGCAAGAAGTGAACACATCGGTCCTGGACACCAGACAACCCAACATCCATTTACCTCCCCAAGACCCAAGCTCCTCATTATCATCTCCCTAATGTCTGCAACATCCAATTCTATTTGCTTTCCATTTTTACAGAAATCTTTATTTAGAAGAAAATAGCATACCATGGAATATTAGTCCATGCTAAAAAGACATGAGCTAGCAAGCAATGAAAAGACATCGAGGAACCTTTAATGCATGTTACTACGTGAAAGAAGCCAATCTAAAAAGCCTACATACTATGTGATTCCAACTGTATGACATTCTACAAAGGGTCAAACCACAGAGACAGTAAAAAGATCAGTGGTTGCCAGGGGTTGAGGGGAGGGAGGGATGAAGAGGAGAGCACAGGGGATTTGTAGGGCATGAGACTGGTCTGCATGACATTCTATTGGTAGATGCATGTCATTAGACATTTGTCCAAATCCATAGAATATACAACACCAAGAGTGAACCCTAATGTAAACTATGAACTCTGGGTGATAATGATGTGCCAGTGTAGGTTGATTGATTGCAACAAAAGGACCACTCTAGTGGGGAATGTTGATAATGGGGGAGGCTGTGAATGTAAGAGGGAGAAGGTGGGAGAGGAGAACACTCTATACTTTTTGCCCAGTTTTGCTGTTAACCGAAAACTGCTCTAAAAATAAAGCCTATTAGTTCATAAATATATAAACATATATAAGCCTATTAGTTCATACATAAATATATATACACACATATATATGTATGTAGCAGCATCTATCTATATATATATAACATTACAAAGCATACTGTCATTTCATATTAATGTTTATTCAAAAGGTTGCACAATCCTAAACTCATACATTTTTTTCAAAATGGCCTCTATCTTTCCCACACTTGCCTAGTTTGATTACCGTAAGACTCCTCAAGAATGATGCCCTGGTAAAATTAATTATTAATTATTAACTTATTTATTTCTATGGGGACAACATCAGTACAGTATTTCTATTTATAAAACAGAATTGAAAGCCATGGGGCAATGGAACTAAGAAGAGAAAAATCTAATTAGGGCCTGACAGCCTTTGATAATAGGATTAAAGTTATTTTCCTCCCAACTACTAATATGCGAAGTCAATAGCGTTGTGTTTTCTCTTCTTAGAAATGTGTGATATGCCCCTGCAAGCAACTTTTCCCATGCTATAATGTTCATAACTCACAGAAAGCAAATATGATTTCTCTGATGCACTCTCAGGAAGATGTCAGCAAAACATGAATGAAACACACCAGCAGCCTCTCAGAACTGAGCTTTATACAAATGGCAACATTTGAAAGAATATTTTCTAGCAGCAAGTGACAAAGTGTCTGTTTGAATTCATTTCTTAATATGCTCAGGTTCAATGCAACGGACGCAAGGTTACCATAACTTTAACAAGCAGCATCTCTTTCTAGTATGTGCTAAATATTGTACCTATTTTTAGGTAAATTTTAAAAAATATATTTATATAAGTAAACCATATTCTTATCTAGACCTGTACTTCAAAATGGTCTTCATAAAGACTGAGCATAAAAATTCCTGTTTATTCAAACCAAATTAAATCAGCAACTATCCACAGAGCTCTTCTCCCTTGCATAATTAGCCAGGTTTTGTGGGCATAATATATAAAATTTAAGACATAATTTAAGATCCTGGCCTCAAGGTGCCTACCTCTGGGGGCTATAGGAGAGACAAACGGGACACATCAAAATTAATTGTCTTTTAGCTCTCAAACTCAAGACAGTCATAGAAATAGAACATCAAGACAGTATAGTATCCATTCAAAAATTGACTAGGTATATGGTGATACACATAGATCTCCTTTTCCTTCTGAATATAATCTCTTTGCTTTCCAGATGAACTTCCACAGATGAGGCCTTAATCAGAACAGAGTCTATTGAGGACACATATCGATAACTATCGAGGTCAGTGGCTCCCCAACCCGGCTGCTCATCAGGAGGGCGAATGCTTCCTAATTGACATTGCTCCTAGCCCCCAGGCCCTGATCTTCTCACTTAGTAGGTTATTGATGAGTCAGCTTCTGCCAAATCCCTGCCTTCAATGCCCCCCTGAACCCAACTAACATTTGTACAGCACTTTAGAATTTCCACAATGTCCCTTATCCTCCTAATATTTTAATTCTGTGCAAAATCATTGTTGCCATCTTTTAGATGAAAAGACACAGATTGTATGACGTGTTCCTGTTTTCAGTCAGCAAATAATAAATACCACGGGTTAAATTTAGATATTAGGCAAGAGATGTTTCCAAAACAAGTATTTTGTGCTTTAGACTAGCGTATATCAATGGCATCAAATCACGTACAAAAAATTCTGCTTTCCAAAGCACCCGGTTCAAGTATTCAAGGTTCCTCCTAAGAAATAACAAATGCACCCTTTGACATGTTTGTTTTAAAACGTTTTGTTAACTGTCCATTTATATTAAAATATTTATTCTGAAATTACAACTAGAAATTTCAGGAAAAGAATATTTGTGCCTATGTGCACAAAAGTAATCGTAGGATATTCCAAAGTGTTTAAATTCTATTTTTGTTTCCCCTTTGAGGCTGCCATTATTTTAGGCAAAACAAAAATCTATGTTCCTTCTAAGCCATGGGACTTCGATATCTTCAGGGACACCTGGAGTCCCTGCTGAATGAGCAATTACCCCGGCAGTGATTCAACCACCAATGCTAGGAGTCAGCAGGCAGGGAGTATCCACAATAGGAGTCTCTGAATGACAATGTCGCACAAGAGCAAATTCAAGAGCTACCGTGAAGCCCACTCATGGGAAAGCAAGCAAGTAAATGAGCTGAAACTGGAGGGGAAGGCTGATTGTCACAGGAGTTCTTTTGCCTTTAGCTTTTATACACCCAAGCAAGACAGTTTGGCTCTCTGTTTGCACAAGGACCATGTCTAGAAACAGAATCTGTGCTCCATTAAATATATATTTATTGAATCCCTACTAGTCCCAGGCCCTGGAGCAAGCCCTCAAATATGAAGAAAAAAGACTGAGCCCCACTGTAAAGGAGTTTACATCATTGAGTAACCAGCCCCTCAACAAGACTACAGTGAGACCAGCACACTCAGTAGGATGCGTCCACAGCAGGATGAAGAGAAAACTGACGGGGCCTCTGGCTCCAAGTAGTTTTTTTTTTTTTTTTTTTTTTTTTTTGAGACGGAGTCTCCCTCTGTGGCCCAGTCTGGAGTTCAGTGGCCGGATCTCAGCTCACTGCAAGCTCCGCCTCCCGGGTTTACACCATTCTCCTGCCTCAGCCTCCCGAGTAGCTGGGACTACAGGCGCCCACCACCTCGCCCGGCTAGATTTTTGTATGTTTTAGTAGAGACGGGGTTTCACCGTGTTAGCCAGGATGGTCTCGATCTCCTGACCTCGTGATCCGCCTGTCTCGGCCTCCCAAAGTGCTGGGATTAAAGGCTTGAGCCACCGCGCCTGGCCCCCAAGTAGTTCTTGACAGAGCAAACCCATTTCCTTTACATTTGAAAGTGGACAGTAATCGGTAAATAGTAAATCAGACTATTTGTAGTTTATTCTTACTTCTTCCAGTTCAGCAATTTGTCCCCCTTATTTACTTAAACTCTTAATTCAGTCTGCTTAATTTTTCTTTGTAGTATTTTTTTTTACCAACTGAATGCTCATTGGTTTACTCATTACCCCTCTGCTCCCCTCTCCCATCCATACACACTAGAATGGAAACTTCATGAGGATCCAAATTTTTGTCACTGTTGTATCCCCAGCATGCTGGGTACATAGTGAGAACTCAATATTTATTTTATTTCATTATGATTATGATTATTGTGATTATGATTATGATTATTTGAGATGGAATCTCACTCTGTGTCACCCAGAGTGGAGTACAGTGGCGTGATCTCAGCTCACTGTAACCTCTGCCTCCCAGGTTCAAGGAGTTCTCCTACCTCAGCCTCTCAAGTGTCTGGAATTACAAGCGTGCACCACCACGGCTAACTTTTGTGTTTTTAGTAGAGATGGGGTTTCACCATGTTGGCCAGGCTGGTCTTGAACTCCTGCCCACCTCAGCCTCCCAAAGTGCTGGGATTATAAGCGTGAGCCACCACGCCCAGTCTCAATATTTCTTAAGTAAACATTTGAATCATGTCAACTAATGAAGAATGTATAATTGCATAACCTGATAAAATGAATTTCAGATGAAGCTTAGGTGTAATATACTAATAGAAGTTTATTTTGTAGGGAAGCACTAGAAACTTCCACCTAGACAGTCCACAGAGGCCACTGAACTGTAATGAAGTAGCTACCACTAACATCAGAATTACAGGGAATACAGCCAAAAGAAATATTACCATGTTTTTTCAGGTCAGAAAATATGTCTACTTCAACCCAGCTGGGATGCGGCAGGGTCAAAATTTGAAATTCAGAGTTGTTGGAATTTAAGGTATAAACTCTGTCCGCCCAGTCACCAATCTGCCTGCCAAGTAATCAAGAAAAAAATGACCATCCTAGAGTATTCAATTACCTAAGGAAGGCTGGGTCTCCACAGACACTGCCTTGATTTTTCACTTTTACAAAATTTTCAGATATACATATCCATAATTTACAGATAAGTCTATGAGGATCTTTTCTAAGCCCATAAAACCACACACAAAACCTGCTACCAGCTACCAGGAGTGACAAAGCTCCAAGCAGAGCATTTGAGATAATCACCGTTCATTTGTGTTTTAATATGCATAGAGAGAAAAGGCCTTGAAATAGCCTTGCATATGAATTCAATATTTGTCTTTTAAATTGGTTAATCTGGTACGGTCTTACAAATGCAATGCCTTATTAAAGAGAATATGACATGGTAGCATTTTTCTCTTCCCTTTAGTTGAGCACATTAGATACTTACAGGGACATAGTATTTCTCTCAGAAACACTTGGGAGCTAGTGAAGCCACAAAGCTAAGGAGACAATCAGTTGATGATCAATAATGAGCTCCCAAGAGTAAGCAGCCTCTAGTCAGCATCACTGGTTTCTCGGGAAAAGCATCACCATTGTTTATCTTGCTACAAAATGTATGCACAAGTATCTTTTTATTTAAAAAAAAAAAAAGCCCTGACTTTTTTTATGATTGCTGCTTTTCTAGGATATTTTCAAATATACACTCCATCAGGTTCAGACACAATTGACTGGGGACACAGGCGGCTGTAGTGCCGATAATGGAGAAACTAGCCAGAGCTTCAGATACTTGTTTCCTAGCACATCTCAATAATTGGGTACACCTCACAATATGTGAGACTTGATGTTGAGTGGCACAGCATACTCTGGTAGCAGGCACTTGATAAAGACTGTGTTTGCAAATACTTAGCCTGCACTTCAAGATACCAAGCATATAAGCATGTCACAGATGGTGACAGTTAATCTTCAAAAAACCCTATGTGGAAGTATTATCATTGTCCTCATTTTACAGATGAGGCAAAAGAGACACAGGGATGTTACTTACACAAGTAAGTGATAGAACAGTGGCTCAACTATGAGGCTACTGCTGTTCACCACGAGGTTGATTTGCCTTCATTACTTTCTTCCTAAAACTGCACATTTCACGTCAGTCCCTCTTTTGGTCTGTCGTTTGACTCTTCGCTACTGCTTAGAGGAAGATTCATTCTATTATTTTCTAAGTTAGTAAATTATGTGTAACTTCTTGGGGACATGACACAGGCAAAGCTGTATACAGAGATGTATGCAAAGACACCATCCCAAGTTAACCCTAACGGTCTATCTGATCCTGTATGTAAGTGGTTATATTGTAAATAATTTTAAATTTTCTGTATACTGTGATGTTTTGATAGCTTAAAAAAGCTTTCTGGATGGGAAGAGACTGCCCCTCCCTGAGCTAGTCAGTTCTTAAAGATGACCATGGGCCCAACCTGGAGCTTACCTTTGATACGCAAATTGACTGATCGGAGCTACACCTCCTCTGTCTGGGCCATATGGCCCAGGAGGCACTATTCCTGTCATAACCATCCCAGGGTCAGGCACTACATTTATGATAATATATTTGAGAGTACCATTATCATAAATAAATATAAGGAGTCTCCATACAGCAATTTCACCATGAGGGGAAAAGGACTTTCATTCACCATCCATCGAATTCTTTGGAGATGATTGCAAGCTTTGTAATACTTTCTTTCAGTTCAGAAATACAATTTAGAAATTTTAATACAAATTTCTGGAAGTTCTGACATTTTTAAAAGATAAATTTAAACTTGTTATCCTTCAGCTTACTCAGACTACCATATGGATGCTACATGGAAGGTGCTTGGTCATTGAGGCACCATCATTATGAAGACGTGGGGTCCACAGGGTGCATTTCCCAGCCGAGATAGGGCAGCAGGGAATAAAACAGTGGGAACAGTAGATGAGCCTCATATTGCAAAACCGCGGCACACACCCCGGAGTCGTTTGTTTCCCATGAGCCCGTTGTCTAAGTACAACAACAACCAACTCTGACCCAATAACCTTGTCATGCCTGGGGCCATTATGACTCAAGGCTGCATAGCTGGAATCAAACTGAAACCATGAATACATATGACATATTTAGCACGATTTAGGCTGCGGTTAGGTGTGGAATTGTTAGCATGCGTTTTCGTCTGTATTTGACATATTCTGTGTATATGATTAACAGTTATAGCATTCACTCTATCAAACAGATATATTAGTTACTGCAAGCTATAAGGAACGTCATGAAAATGTACGCATGTTTCAATTATGATAATGCCGCAACTATGTGAGTAAACGCAAAGCAGTGGATGTAAATATAGGCACAGAAAGGTCCTCCTCATACCTTCCATGAAGAGGAGGCTTGTGCTTTTGTGGTGCCACCTGGTGGAACAAGGGAGATGAGAGCAGAGGGTCCTGAAATGGTTAACTGGCCCCTAGAGACACTCTTCACAATAATCCAAGTCCTATGCTCTTAAAACTTCACAAACTTTTATGGAGCACTTGAAGAACCATTTTTTAAGGAAAAACATCGAAGAATGTAGTGTCATGTCCTTATTTTCTTTCCACCTCACCTGACTCAGTTCCCCACATTAAAAAATGTCATCAAATGCCAAATAAAGAAAAAAGCAGAGAATGGATAAGAACAAGGGGTGTATTGACTAATGAATGCACTCCAAAACCACAGAAATTAACAATGGTACAAAGCAGCCTAGCTTCCAGTGGAACGTGAAGGATGCCTCATTGACCTAGTTATTTGCATGTTTGTCTTCTTCCTCCATTAAACTGCAAGCTGTCTGAAGACACAGTAACATTATCAGTCAATGTTACATACAGAGTACACTCTATAAATAAACTGATGTATGAACAGGAAGTTTGACAGGCAGCATCTTGACTCACAGTCAAGAAATGGACAGTTAAGTTCTTTAGTATTTTACTTTTATCACTCAAGACAGAGATACTACAGCAATAGCAGATAAATAATAAAACCACAATCATCTACACACAGATATTGTCGTTTCCTCAAAGTGCCCCAGTGTATCATTAACTTTCATCCACTAACAATGAAAACCAAACGTCACATGAAGTACAGAGCACAGAAGTGCTTCCACCACACAGTAACATAGCAAGAAGAAACTGAAATAAGAAAGCTTGGGAGAAAAAAAAAAAGGCTGAAGCTGGTGCTGCCCTGAAAAAAAAAAAAAAAAAAAAAAAAGTTTTATTTTACAGCAATAGGTTCATAAATAGAAAACAATAAGAAAATACATGAGATCTGAAGCTCCATTAGCCAGTATCCATCTGTTACTCATATTTTAATATCTTCTATATCACCCTACAGCACAACATATGCAATTAAGAAGAAATGGCTTTGCAACTTTTTGGAGATAATTTATTGTCAATGGGCCAACCACACAGAGCCAGATGCAAATCGCTAAGTCAATTTAGCACCAGTTTATAAAGTTTTGATTAATCCTCAGCTCATTTTATGTTATTATAATGCGTTATTAAATGCAGCACATGGCTTGGACTTGTTCCTTCATAAATTCACTACATATTGATCCTGACGGTGGGGCGGATGTCGTCCCCATGGGGCCTCTGAAGTGATATTCTTTCCAAATGACAAGAGAGCTTCTGCTCATAAGACACATGTTAAGAAATGTCTGGCAAAACAGCAAACCTTCCAACGGTTTTCATCATGTTAGCTTCTGACGTGTGCATTTGTAATGAAAGTGCATCTTGTAATACCAGCAAGACACTCATTTTCTCCTGACTGATCCAGACATCATCCCACTCCATCCTCAAGGAATCCATTGAGCTGATCCATGCTGATGTCACACAATGGCCCACACTGAGGTTTGCTGAGGATAGGGAACTGGATAAAATACAGGACATCCAGTTCAATTTGCATTTAAGATAAATGATGAATAACATCTTAATATAACTATATTACATGCAGTATATAGGGTATACTTCCAATGAAAAATCTGCTAATGCTGGCAACCCCACATGCAGAGTTTCAGGTGTGGTCTGTGCCTGGCTGCAGTCCACCCTGTATGTGTTTTAGGAGAGGAATATGTTTACGTTGCAATTCCAGGTACACTTGCTCCCTCCGGAGGCTCTCCCTGCCTTCCTGGAGCTTGCCAACACACCCCTTCTAAGTTGGCATTGACTCTATGAGAATCTTTCATCAATATCTTCAGAAGCTAAACTGTTAATTAAATATCAAGCTGAATTAATACCCTAGCAGAAAAATTAACCATCCCTTTATGAAAAAAATCTAGATACTGATATAATGGTCCCTGTGTGAGGCTAGAATTTCTTACACTGATTTTCTTGATATTTATGATGATTTAATACAAACACTATGGGAAGAATCAACAATATTCTGAATAAAATGGCTTTTCTCCAATTAAAATATACATGGATAACAAAACACCTCAGCGGTTTCATGCAATCGTGTCAAAATGGTTGCTAACACAATTTAATCTCTGACCTCTATTTGAAACATAGAAAACTAAAGTCTATGCTTACTTGCATTCTTAAAATGTAGAGGAGAACCTAAATTGCCATTGAATTACCTTTACTCTAAAGATAAATGTCAATGCATACATATGTCTCTATATGTGTCTGTGTATTTGTGTGTGTGTGTATGAAATACTTTATTAAGTACACATACAAAAACATATACACACATCCTTCTGGGTTTTTTCCTATGTAGAGAATACAGAAAGAGTATTAAGCAGGTAAAGGAAAGCATCCAAAAGCAATGTCCCCAATGGATGAGTTCAGAAACATGAAGTAGATGCTGATGTTACCATATCCCATCTCTCTACTCAAGAAGAAGAAGGACCAGCTCCCTTCCCTCCTCCTGCTGTAATCCAGGCTCTGGGCTGCAGGGGCAGCAGCTGTCTTACACCCTTTAAGTACTGACCAAGAAGACAAAAACTACTCACACCAAAGATGACTGAGCAAAAGAGAAAAAAGCCTGGGTTCCACTGGTCACCCCAAGAGCACCCAAGGACTCAGGACACACAACTGTTACATGACAAAACACAGGTCTTGGTTGGCTAATGTGCCATCAATTGAGTCTTCCCATAGGTGCAGCTACTCATTTTCCTGTTACAAAATGGAAAACCCAAAACTTTCCATTCATCCACCCGTAGAAAACATAACTTGATCAGTTTCTAGATTGTTCTACTGTAATTACTAAGCATAAGATGGAATTGAGGTATCTATATTTTTTGTGGCCTAGTCAAAATATTCAAACAGAAACCAAAATGGACAAATATTTAATCATGAGCATTCTGAATCGGCTCTTACTCTTTGTCCCTAAATATCTTTTAAATAACAAATCACACTATTGAGGAAGTCGCTGAAGGATCCAGGTTAAGAACTGAGGAAACACAACACATTCCTGTGTTCAGCATGGGTTATTTCTCCTTAAGCGTAGGGTTTATTGCTCTGTAGCAGTTAAGACAGATGATGGGTATAACATGCATAGTTGGAATTTAAATAAAAGCAGAAGCAGTCAACTATTTGCAACATGATGACATTCCCCTTATATTTAAGGAATTATCCACAGATATATATATGAATATCAGAGGCATCATTTGACCCAGGGTAAGAACGCCAGGCTGAGCCAACCATGTTTTAAGCACATGATTTGAAGTAGCTAAGACATTCATGACAAGACTGACAGTATCCCAGCAAAAACATATGCCAGAGATAGCAGAGAGCTGGCCTGGAGTCGCTTTCAGCTGTGGGTATCTCCAAACATCCTGCGTCTTGAGCTTACAGAGTTGCATGGGCTTCCTCAAGTGTCAGCCAGCCTAGTCCTGTCCAAGGAAACACGTGCTGAGCTTGTCACTTGGTACTTGGCAGGCTCCCAGAGAAACCAGAGCGCGCAGTCATGGTGGGAGGCCTTTAGCACTGCAGTCCTCAACTTCAAGCAGAGGAGCAAGCCTTTGAAATCCATCAGAGACAAGATGCCTGAGAAAACAGGGGCCACTCTACAACTAAATACCCTTTCCCAAAGGGTTCTAACTGGGGGAAGGACAGAGTAATGGAGAAGGAAGAAGGAAAGGAAAGCAAAGACAAGAAGAAAAGTGTCAGGGGTCAACAGATTTTGTTTCACTCTTTGATTTCCTGGATATTTTCCCAAAGGGATGGTAGCACATTAAACCCGGGCTCAACCAGAGCTACAAGTTTTATTTTAGCGAAGGCATTTTCTTGATCATTTTGCACTCTGTCCAAATAACGACAGCAGAGGGAATATATGAATAACTGGGATAAAGCTGTCAGTGAAAGGAAACAGAGCCTCTGGCTTCTCCGGTATTTAAAATAACATAAAATAAAGAGAGAGAGAGAATTCAAACTACACTGTGAAACCACTCACCCATTTGCAGGATAAGGTACGCATAGCGGGGGCACTTCGTCACCCGTCAGGAGGAAGGGACTTGTCTGACTTTCTTCCTTAGGAACACAAACCATGACCTAAGGCAGAACTGTGAGGTTCAGCAGGGAAGAGGAAACTAAAAGAGCCCCCGGGGCTCCAGGCACGGGTAACATCTTGGACGCTCATAGCAGGTTGCTGTCTGTATCTAGGAAGTGGTGTCCTAGAGACTATGTATTTCCATGAAAAGCTCCCAGTTAGTTAATTTCAGAGCCAAACACAGGAGCCTGGGATCACAGCAACCATGCTCACTCCATTACCATGTGCTACTGATCAGATTCATCCACATGCTGGAGCCAACCTTGAATGGTTTGAACTTCACATGGAACCATTTCCGTGTATTTTACATAGTATCCTAATGTTGCATTTAAAATTGTAAAACTAAACACTTCAAATGTTGGACACCTTGTCATGGATGAAGATCTGCACAATAGCACTGCCCTTAAAATGCCATCACTCTTTAAGGATAGAGGAGCTCATTGCCTGCCACACTGGGCATATTAGAAAACAACTTGTTAGGATGAAACTAAGATTAATTTTAAGTCATAGATTTCTTTAAAGCCCAAAGATTTGGCATCATTTAAGTCAATAAATGTCCATAGTAATGCCTGGAACAGACAAAGTGCTCAATAAATGACATCTGGCATTCAGCATTCCCTCTAATTATAATGAAATACATTTCATGGCCAGGCATGGTGGCTCATGCCTGTAATCCTAGCATTTTGGGAGGCCGAGGCGGGCAGATCACAAGGTCAGGGGTTCAAGACCAGCCTGGCCAACATGGTGTCTGTCTCTACTAAAAATACAAAAATTAGCCAGGCATGGTGGCACATGCCTGTAATCCCAGCTACTCGGAAGGCTGAGGCAGGAAAATCTCTTAAACCCAGGAGGCAGAGGCTGCAGTGAGCCGAGGTTGCGCCACTCCACTCCAGCCTGGGACAGAGCAAGACTTGGTCTCAACAAAAAAAAAAAAAAAAAAAAAAAGAAAGAAAAGAAAAGAAATACATTTCACTAGCCTCATATTATACATTGCAATCTGCTTGCTAATGTTATAAAACCAAGAAAAAAAACGTTTATTTTTACAAATAGTTTCCGCAAAAGCTTAAAAAGTATTATTTAAGCAAAAGCTTAAAAAGTATTATTTAAAAAGTAATGTATCTAGCAAATATTCAGCTTCTGCTGTTTTCCAGAAACTTCTGCAAGTTCTAGAGATGCAGAAGTAAGCAGGGCAAAGTCCCCTTTCTCACAGAGCATGGATTCACATAAGGAGACAGGAAATAAACCAATAAGTACCGGGGTCTTGAATGCAACAGCAGGAAAGCATAAGAGCTATGAAGCGCAGAGCATGCTGAGGGGCAAGGGGAATGCTTCATAGGACTTATACAGAGTGGTCAGTAGAGCTGCCCCTGAAGAGGTGACGTCAGCACAGAACCCTTCCTGAAGAAAAGCGAGTACGGGAGGCTAGAGACAGGTGCAAGGGAGGAATCAGTGAATGAGGGCAAAGAAGGAGCTGGGAGCCAGGTCATGAGAGCTGGGTCACCATGGGTCCCAAGCAGAGACACCACACTGGCACCAACACCGCCAGCGGATTATACCCTGATGTCCAACCAATGGCAAGGGTCAAAACAACAGGTTCCTTTAATGTCATATCCTGATTTTTCAATCTATCACCTTCTCCAAAGGCTTCCATTTTCCTCTCTGTTTTCCTCACCCCTGTGTTTGGTGTAATAGATAGTATCCAATCATCATAGCAGTCGTGGAACTCATTTTTAACTGAAATAAAAACTTGTTACTTAGTACATAATTTCTCCTGATCAAAAATTCCAGCAAAGTTCAGAACACTGAAGAATTGAAATTCTAACTTAGTTTTACTATTTGTCCTGTATTTGAGCAGAAAAGACAAATTCTAAAACAAAAAAAAAAAAATCTAGAAATATTTAGTATTCCTACAATGGTGATAAGCTGATTTCATATCAAGGGGACCAAGCATGTGAGTACCAATTTCCTCTCCCTGCCCTGAGTCTAGCACTTATTTCTTAGTTCACAGAAGGCAAAAGGTGAAAGTATTTCACTTTCAATAGAGAGCTCATTTGGGTTTGCTTTATCCTGAGGAAATCCATTTAGTATAATTTTTAAAAAATTAAACTTCACATGCCTATGACTCACACTTTCAAACCACACCCACACTCCATCAGTTATTTTCAATAATTAACAGTGTGTGATCTCAGATACAGCCTGGATGTTTTGGAGAACAGGAAATAGTCTGCTAGATTGTAGCCTCATATTCCCCTTGGAAGGCTTCTTGATTGAATGCTATAAGTTGTCAAACCAGACTGGTTCATTTGACTCCCCCTGAAGCGCTTGCAGGAGAGTTACTCAGTCTCTCTCTTCCAGAAAGGAGAGCAGCCAGAATGCCAGAACCCAAACACAGTCACCCCAGTCCTTGAGAGCTGAGGACTCTGGTGAAGGAGAACCTTGCAGGTGGCTCCCAAAATACCTCTGCTGGCAGCTTTTCCCAAGAGGAAGGCCAAATTGCTGAAGCTAAGACAATGATTTATTTCTAACTGCTGCTAGGAGGTATGGTGCAGGGTTGTGGATAAGCAGCATGGCTTGTCTTCGTTGTCTTTGACTTTCTGTCTTACAATTTCTGTGATCAATAGGAACAGTCTCTAAGTGAGCAATCAGAAATTTGTCCTGGTAGATTAACTGTCATGTAAGCCACAAAATACAGCCAGATGAAAAATCCAGAAACTAAAACCGTGCAGAATGAGTTGAGATATCAAAAGAAATAGCACTGGACTACTAGTGGTCCTCAATCTCATGTGAAACTTTCAAGTATAATTAAAGTAACACATTCGCCCAGAGTAATTTACATTATTGATAAAAGAATAGAAAGGACTAGATAATTTAGGCTTCTTTTTAGAATCATTAGAAGATTGATTGAGCAATAGACAAAGGCCAATTTAGTTCCAAAAGTTTTAATTTTATTTTAGCTATAATGGGGACACTCTTTTACCTGGCTATGTACATTGCTTTAAATTCAAGCCATTGGTGAAAGTTGCTAAAGTTGCCTGATTTCTTAGTTTGTTTATATCTACATTTAGCTGCTATGCAGTGTGTTAATACGTGAAGATCTAATAAGCTATTAAACAGCTCTAATGTTCAGGGTGACTCCCAAATTATTTTAAAAAATAATTAATATAATGGGTCATATTTGAAACCTTTCATTTTGGGCTGCAAGAAACTATCCAGATAGTCTTACACAGTTCAGTGCTTTGAGAGACTGCCAACAAGAGATCCCATTTAAAGCGGAGGCCATGCTTAATGAACAATGAAATGTGGCCCCATGGGTTAGGGTTGAAAGGAAAGGTCCTAGGTCTCTTGCACGCTCAAGATGAGGTCTAAGATGGCTTATGGGGTACAAAATCTCAGTATGGCTTCCATGCACCCCTTACTAATTGTGGGCAAAAACTGCAAGTGGACATGTTAAGAAGGTGATGAAATTTATCAAAACAAATCATTCGCAAGCCAAGGCCAACAGGGAGCTTCCAGAGCAGCACCCCCAGTTATCAGGTCACAGAACACAACACCAATTCCCATGGGTTCACTTTCATGCTGAAATCATGCCTCCCCCTCTATGCGCTATCCGAGGATCACCGTGTTTCCTACAGGGACCTCTTTTCTGTAACCACCCAGACGCATGAGCTTGTGCTGAGATAACTTTTAAAATTAAATACTTACTGAGTATTTATTGAAAGCTGATTTCTTTTAAGTTTGCTACAACCAATAAAAAAATCAAATGGGCATCAATTCCTCATACAGCAATGTTTACTCTTGTTAGAAAGGAGATGCCATTAGTAAGAAAACATAGGTATTATTTTACTAGAAATAAAATAATTTTCATAAATGGCATGGGTGTGTTTCATTGCAATTAGGTTTAATCATGTTTTCTCACTATAATAAAGAAGCACCTGAGTCGACACAGAAGGCGTGATTCATTTTTCACCATTGCCCTAAAGTAGTGGGTCTGTATCGCCATTATCTTCAAGTCACTTTCAGGTTAAAACCATCCCAGAGTATTTGGTGCAGATTTACATGATAACTAGTTCCTCAGAGAGAGGGGATGTGAGCAGTCTTAAAGAATATACCGGCCGGGCGCGGTGGCTCAAGCCTGTAATCCCAGCACTTTGGGAGGCCGAGACGGGCGGATCACGAGGTCAGGAGATCGAGACCATCCTGGCTAACAAGGTGAAACCCCGTCTCTACTAAAAAATACAAAAAACTAGCCGGGCGAGGTGGCGGGCGCCTGTAGTCCCAGCTACTCGGGAGGCTGAGGCAGGAGAATGGCGTGAACCTGGGAGGCGGAGCTTGCAGTGAGCTGAGGTCCAGCCACTGCAC